>NC_138513.1:48796615-49301615 GCF_964252035.2 Podarcis erhardii | reverse complement strand
TTCAGTGTTTAATTGCTTTTTAATTTTTTTCCTCCTACATTTTTAGCTGTTTTTGTTTTTGTCTCTAAGCCACCTTGAGACTCTGTGCGTTCTGCCACTCTTCACGGTGTCCTGTTGCACCAGAAGCGGCTTAGTCATGCTGGCCACATGACGTGGAAAGCTGTTCGTGGACAAACGACGGCTCTCTTGGCCTGAAAGCGAGATGAGCGCCGCAACCCCATAGTCGTCTTTGACTGGACTGAACCATCCAGGGGTCCTTTTACCTTTTTGTTTTTTACATTTTACAATAACATCCACCACCACCTTGGAGAGTTGCTGGCAGGCAGAGTAGACAGTGCTGGGCTATATTAACTAGTGATCTGATTCAGTGTAAGGCAACCTCCTATGTACATCAAGCAAATGAGGTGTAAATGATAAAGGTATAAGACATTCCCCTGCTGGGAATGTATAAGTCATAACAGGCAGTAGTTCCTTTTCTCCTGAGTAGGCATATCAAAAGGCTGTTCCCCTTTGTACACCAACACCTATGTTTGTACCAAAGTACAGGCAAGCACATGCAGAGTGCTTCTGTGGAAAGTCAAGAGGATGGTTGGCCCCTTAGGCCAAGAAAACAGTGTACCAGGGAGCCTGTGTTCATTGCAGTTTCTGGGAAATTGCCAGTCCCTAGCATATAATTTCTGGGTCAAATAAGATGCCATTTAATCTTATATATGTATTCTATTATTTGACTGGTAGTTGGTTCAACTTTAGGTGGAACTTTTAAGAAGTCTTGCACAGCTGTAAAGCAAAACTATTTCTATATGAATAAATGTTTAAAAGGGGGAAAGTTGTTCCCACTTGTCCTACAGGCATGCCTCTTATAAAATGCCTGCTATTCACCACCTGCTGAATAAAGTGCATCAGTAAGGTATAGGAAGGGGGGGCATTCCTGCTGGTGGGCTGGGAAACAGTTTCCATTGTGCTATCAAACTTTTGTTGCTAAATGACTACATCTTTAGCTTGCCTTTTCTGAGGCCCATGGCTTGTCATCTTGATGACAACATGAGCTGGATTCCCCATAACTGCTGGAATCTCCTTTGTTTTGTGCAGTATCTCCAGATGTTATGGTTCTGTCTCAACAGAGAAGGGCCCCCACAGGGGCAAATGTACCAGCTCTGTCTTCCTGTTGCTTTTATTCCATGATGAATTGGAGCGCAAAGGTCTGAAGTGGGGAGGACTTCCCGTGTTCATGGATTCTCCTCACGCATATTAGAACCCTGATTTTCCCCTTATAGGGTAAGTGGGCTGCCCATTGTGAAAAGCAAGAAAGGAAAATTAGGTGAGCCCAAGCCCAAGAATAAAGCATGTTGAGGCCAAACTAGACCACAATCTGAAGCTAGAATACAAAAACTATTATGGTGTGACTTTGCGTAAACAAGGTAGAAGCCATTAATTCCAGGTCAAAGCTTGTATGTCTGGGAAAGTTCTATACCAGAGAAATTAATAAACTCAAAATTGGAGGGCGCTGTCAAAGTATCTTCATTTTTCTGATATTTGGCTTACATTCTTTGCATATTCATAAGAGAGTCACTGGAGTCTCAGCCCTCTTGTGTCTCATTTGACTTTTGGGAGAGACCTTCTCCTGGTTATACCGTTCAAATGCTTCAAAAGAACTTTGCTGACAAAGCCAACAGAGGCAGTTAAGCCTTGTTTTTACTTTATTGTGCACTACTTGTCATTTCACTGTTACAGGGTTTTTAGTAATTGAAAACAATAAAATCATATTTTTAAAAGATAAAGAATGGAGGCAGAAGAAATAGCAACAAGAATAGGAAGGACAGAGATCAACCTTCGTTTTAATGTTACTAGGTAAGACCTGTATTATATTTAGAGTTCTGGATTGAACACATGAGGAAGCATTGTAGATAAGTGGGAAATTGTGCTCACATCATGAAGTCAGTGGAGCTAGTAATTGCAAACATTTGCTTATCTCTGACAGATATATTGATGACTATTCAAGTTCATGTAAGCTACTGACTTTATTTTACCAGAGGCTAGAGAGAATAACTTAATGGAGACATTGTGAACAATGCAATGTCAAAGGGCAAAAGCATTTTGTGTTTGCATGACTGTGATGAAAACTGAAATCACGCACGCAGAGTGTCAAGGTTACAGATGTGTGTGTGTGTGTAAATGGATATTCCCCATGGTTTCAACCTGTGTGTCTATGAATCCTGGGATTCCTTGGAGCCTTATAATAGTTTCATCAGTGAGATGTTTTCTAATAGCCTACAAGCTAGTACTCCCCTGAAAAGCACAGCCAGTGGGTAGCACTGTACATATTTTAACAGGACCCAATTCTCACAAGATGACAGCATAGCGAAACAAACCTAACTAGTACTCTGCATAACCTAAGATCAACCCTAGAATGAGCCCTGGAGTTTTAATTTCCCCCCTGCAACACAATGGATCAGACATAGGCAAACTCGGCCCTCCAGATGTTTTGGGACTACAACTCCCATCATCCCTAGCTAACAGGACCAGTTGTCAGGGATGATGGGAGTTGTAGTCCCAAAACATTTGGAGGGCTGAGTTTGCCTATGCCTGCAATGGATTCTTAATCAGATGCAGGTGAACTTGACAGAAAAAAATGTGTGGGAAGAGTTACTTGAAGAGAGGATGATAGGAGTTGTAGTCCTACAGTGCCTGCAAGGCATCATGTTTAGGGTTGCCATGTGTCCTCTTTTTCATGGGTAGAGTCATCATAGCAATCCATAGGTAAATGTAGAAGTCGGCAAATGTGTCCTCTTTTTTGGTCTTCAAATGTTGGCTATTCCTGCTGTAAATAACATCTACAACAATCTACATAGTTCTTCCCAGTTGAGTCTTTGGAGGCACTGCATACATATTGGGCAAAAAAATATCTGTGGAACTGGCAAACATATATATGTGGAGCTGACATTTTCTAAGTTTCTGATCCCTTGTTATTTCTTTGCTCTGAATATAAACTATCCCCAATACACAAAGTGCTATGAATCTCTCTCTCTCCAGTATGTAGCATATACCGTATACTGTCTGTGTGTATACAGTTGCAATTGAAATTATTCAACCCCCATTGCAAACCAGGTTTATTATCAAAATTTACAGCCTTCAGCTGTTTGCAATGAGCAAATCAAAGAAAAGCAAATCAAATAGCTCAACACCATGGATGCTTCAAGTGGTCTACTCAAATTGAGCTGAAATTGCAACTTATACTGGCTTCTCCAGTCTCACTATTATCTGACCCCTTCATGGCAAGCATATTTAGTACTTAGTAGAGCAGCCTTTTGCTGCTATGACCTGCTGCAAACGAGATGCATAGCCGGACAGCAGCTTCTGGCAGCGTGTTCCTGAAAACTCTTAACCCATTCCTCATGAGCAATGGCCTCCAGTTCAGTAATATTATTGGGTTTGCATGCTGCAACTGCCTTTTTCAAATCCCACCAGAGATTTTTCATGGGGTTCAAGTCAGGTGACCCTGATGGCCACTGTAGAACCTTCCAGAACTACTAATCAAGTCTTGCTGGAATTTGAGGTATGCTTGGGAACATTGTGCTGTTGGAAGGTCCAATGACCCCCGTCTTCAGCTTCCTCACAGATGGCGTGACATTTCCTCCTAGGCTTTCCCGATACTTCAATGAATCCAGCCTGCCTCCCACATCACCGAGCCACCACCATTCTTCGCTGTAGGCCAGAGGTGCCCAAACCTTTTCAAAGAGGGCCAGATTTGATGAAGTGGAGTTTACCCCAGGGGTTTGAGCTCTTAACCCCAAAGTTGTTGGGCTTTTTCTTGGATTTGGTGTCCCAGAGACAGTTGGCTCACCACTGTGGGAAATAGGATCCTGGACTAGATAACACCTTTTGTCTGATCCAGATAATACCTTCTGTCCGTCTTATGAGTTAACGCAATCTTGAACATATAAGCTCATACTGTCTAGCTGGGAACTGTAATACTATTCTATGCTACAAAATTATATTGCACCAGCTGCCTCTCCTTACATGAATCAAAGGGCATGGAACAAAGATCAACTCCTTAGTTAATTTTTTTATTATTATTAACATATATTTTACAGGAGAAACATTGTAATGAATCACATACCACTTTTCATTTCCTTCTATAGCATGCATAAAATTATTTATTCAACTCATGAATTGTCCAAGGCAGTTAGCATGAAAACTCAAAACATAAAAGTTATAAAAATAAAATGTTTAATAATAATCAACACTATATAAAGCAGAGGAGGCACAAGCTGGAAAGCAACACCAAACTCTGAAAAACAGAACTTATTAAAAATCAAGCAAATGTTTAAAGTGAAGATGGAATAATAACCATACTTGCTGTTATTGGAGATTATCTCCAAAACACTCGATTTTTTGCTGTATGCAGGGATGTAAAGGGGCAGTGGATAGATAATAATTTTGGTAAATACTGAAGGATGTTAACTATAGATTAACTGAGGACAAAAAGCAGCAATAGGGGATTATCCTGGACATATAAGGAGAGTGGGAAGCTGGTTATGGAAAATTGTATTAAATAAAATTAGTTTGATTTTTCAAATTATTACAAATAATTACCAATCAAAATAATTGGCAAAAATAAATAAAGAAAGAAAGAACAGGCCTTTTCTACAGTGGCTCCCTATTTGTGTATCTCCAGCGATACACACCTGGCAACTTCATCACATTATCTTAAAAACTTTCCTCTTCTCACAGGCCTTTGGCTGATTAAACAGTCTATGGCCTTTTAAACTGGGGCAGGGAGGCGGGCAGTATTGTTTTTGTTTGTTACATGTTATAGGGCGCAGACAACCCTGTGTTGTTGCTGATCGGAAGGTCAGTGGTTCGAATCCCTGCAAAGGGGTGAGCTCCCATTGCTCTGTCCTAACTCCTAGCTGTTTGAAAGCATACCAGTGCAAGTAGATAAATACCGTAGGAAGGCAAATGGCGTTTCCATGAGCTCTGGCACTCGTCATGGTGTCCCATGACGAAAAACAGTTTAGTCCTGCTGTCCACATGACCTTGAAAGCTGTCTGCGGACGAACACTGCCTCCCTCGGCACCTCATAGTTACCTTTGACTGGATTTAACTGCCCTGGGGTCCTTTAACTTTACTATGTTATATATTTTTGTCTTTTTTATTGTAAACCGCCCTGTGATTACAATTCCTTGTTTAAAACATAATAGAGTCTGCAAAAATGTTGACAGCAATACTGGAAGTTCAAGACGACTAGCATGCTTTAATTTGGAAGGTGTTTTTTTTTTAACCCTATTGCAATAAGCAATTCTGTAAAGAAATTTGGGGGGGGGGTAGATATTCTATGTATTTTGCTGAAGTTCCTATTGTTTATTTAGTACTATAAAACTATATATATTTATTAAGTATCTTGTTTTTAAGATTTCAATTTTTTGCTAATATAATATTTACTTTGACCCCCCCACACACTTTTTCTCTATATAAACTGTAGCACTTCTCTTTGTACATTTGTTTTTTGACAACCTTTTCTGAAATTGGCTATGTAGCCATTCAAATATACAAAGAAAGGGTGCAGGACCTTAAATGTTGCAGGCTCGTTAAAATAATAATAATACCTTTATTGTCAATGTATAACCTGTGTACAATGAAATTAACTGAGCCTCCCCCTCCCCTCGGACAAACATTCAGTCTCATTGCACTTTGTGTGCTTGTCGCACAACACACCAACCCCGAAAGTCAGTTGCACTATATTATTTTCCGTTCAGCAGCCTAACAGCCCACGGATAGAAACTGTTTTTAGCCTGTTGGTACGACTGATTCTCCTTCTATATCTCCTGCCCGAGGGTAGAAGATTAAAGAGGTGCTGGCCGAGGTGTGAATCGTCCCTGAGAATTTTTCTCGCTCTCCTAAGGCATCGATCCCTTGCGGTGTCATCTAGCGGGCTCAGGGGACAGCCCATGACATCATGTGCTGTGTTCACCACCCTCTGTAAAGACTTTCTGTCTGTGGCTGTCAAGCCAATGCACCCCACTGTGATATAATATGAGAGGATATAATATGAGAAGGAGGTTATCAACTGTTGTTTAACATTGTTCTTTCGCAAGACCCTGAAGAAATGGAGTCTCTGTTGGGCCTTCCTAACCACCTGAGTTATATTGTTTTTCCAAGTGAGGTCTTCACTAAGGTAAACTCCCAAGGAATTTAAAGGAAGAGACTCTCTCCACACAACACGCCCCCCCCCCATATACAACAGGGCTAGTTCCCCTCACTTCCTCCGAAAATCCAACACCGTCTCCTTTGTCTTGCTAATATTTAGGTGCAAGTTATTCTCCATGTAGATACTTTTTCAACCTCCCCCCTGTACGCTGATTCATCTCCACCTGTAATTAGACCCATTATGGTAGTATCATCTGCAAACTGAATAATTGCAGTAGATGGATCAGATGAAATGCAGTCGGATGTATACAACTGAGTACAGGTAGGGACTCAACACACCTCCCTGTGGGGTGCCAGTGCTGAGCTTCAGGGAGGTAGATGTAACAGGCCCAATCCTCACTGTTTGTGGGGTTATTAACTCTTTAGGTTATTCTAGCGCTGCAAATCTCTCATGCCTGTCAGGGGCTGGTCTGAGGCTTAATGTTGCAAATGGATTGGTAACAGGTTTTTTTAAATATTTGCGTAATTTTTCATGGAAAGGCAAAATCTGTCTTCAAATGAGAAAAGATACTGGCTGGTATTTTCATACAATTGATGCCATGTGGACTTTGCAACAAAAAGGGGGGGCATGTATGAGGAGTGCCCATCCTAGAATAAATACTAGTATTGAAGCACCTACAATTATTAGGCCACTCTTACTGATTTGCGGCCAGTGCTGCAATAGCATCAAGGAATGCTTATATCTAAAGCTGGAGCCCCAGCCTAGTTGAGTGTTTTATTTTGTAGGATATTTAGCTTGTTACACTAGCCCTGAATGTCAGACTAACAGCCCTGAAATATGTCCTGTTTTCAGTTATTTATTTCCTATCACATGTGTTCATTTGATGATGATGTAGTGAATGAATGCTTTAAATTCTTTTTGAGTGAAGACTTTGCAAAAGGAATGATATATAGATTTTATTTTACTGGAGACTGAACACTGATATACTAATAAGCATGAATTCAATAACATTATAACTTCTTTGGAAGTCCTAATTTGGAAATACATTCAACTTAGCTTGCTCAATTACATTCTTTAATATTGGCTAAATAGTCAGGAAAAGCCATTGCTATGATTCTTGCAACATGGGACTTTAGTCTATGTTGAGTTGTATTAGAGATTCAATCCCAATTACTTGGTTTCCTCTAGGAGCCTGTGGCTTGGTCTGTGGCTCATGTTCACTGTTGGTGGTCTTGCTGTAAATCACATTCTTTGTGGAAACAGATTGCTGACTGCAGACTTTCAGTTTTTTCTTGTGCTGAAGGCAGGTTTGTTTTGAGGACTGATACAGATCCCTTTGAAGCAGAAAAGGGAAAAAATAGTCTTTTTTCCCTTTTGTATTTACTTTAATATACATTTGATTGACTCCTTGCTGATACTGTCAGTAAGACTCTCCGTATACAGTTGAAATCAAAACAAAATAAAAAAATTCCTTCCTGTAGCACCTTAAAGACCAACTAAGTTAGTTCTAGGTATGAGCTTTCGTGTGCATGCACACTTCTTCAGATACACATCTGTATCTGAAGAAGTGTGCATGCACACGAAAGCTCATACCTAGAACTAACTTAGTTGGTCTTTAAGGTGCTACTGGAAGGAATTTTTTTATTTTGTTTTGACTATGGCAGACCAACACAGCTACCTATCTGCAGTTGAAATCAAAATTATTCAATCCCCACTGCAAATGTTTATTATCAATATTTACAGACATGTTATTTTTTATTATTATTTATTGAATTTATATACCACCATATACACACAGGCCTCAGCTGTTTACAATGAGCAAATCAAGCAAAATCCATTGAAATACCTCAATATTTCAAGTGCTTTCCCCCAAATTCAGCTGACAATGCAACTTATACTGGCTTCTCCAGTCTCAGTATTATCCAACCCCCTGAATAGAATCCCTCACAACAGCACAAATACAACAGGTGTTGTCTCAAGAATACCTGGTGCAAGATACAAGAAGATAGTGAAGGCACTGGATGTTCCTAGAGACACTGTTGGAAGCATAGTTCACAAGTACAAAGTTAAAGGAACAGTGATTACACTACCTGAATGGGGCAGAAAAAGGAAACTATCTGCATGTCAGGGAATGGGCAGAGGAGGAATGGTGGAGACCACCTCCGCAGCCTGACCCTTCCAGAGAAGAGGCAGGCAGTTTAGAATTACAACAGCGGTTTGGGTTGAGGGACGTCACAGCTCAGAGGCAGATGAAGGGAAAAGTTGGGAAATAATGGGAGAGGAGGAGGAAGAGGAAGCACCAGGGTGGTGACAGCTGATGGACACAGTGTTTTAGAAAGCAATCCACCCCCCCCCCCAATCCAGGCAAGCCTTGAAAGTGGGAGAGCAAAGATCTCAAAGACAGAGGGCACTTGTCAGCACTCGTAGAAAGGATGACGAATGAGGAAGTGGGAGAAACGGGGGTGGAGATTCACTTGGGACAATGCCATTATCCAAGAAGCCTCTCTCTGTAAATACTGAATAAAAAGTGGATGGTAAGAACATTCCTTGTCTTTGTACGTTCCAGGGCAACCGGCCAGGGGAGTTGCTGGCAGCAGCCTGACACTTGAGGCAGAAACCTGATTTCGGAGAAGACAGGCTAGGAATAGCCCTCAAGTGGCTCCAAAAGAGCTGCAGCAAGACTTGGTGGTAGCAGACACTGAGGTTTCAGTGAACACAGTAAGGTGCATACTAAACGCAGAAGGTTTCCATGCAAGAACTCCAAGATGTACTGACCCCAAAGTACAAGAACAGTTGGCTCCAATATGCTCAAATAAATAAGCCACAGAAGTTTGGGATTCTGTTCTGTGGAGCAGTGAAACAAAATTGGAATTTTTTGGTCCCATGGATCAGCGCTATGTCTGCAGGAAGAAGAATGAAGCATATGCTGAAGAGAACACTCCACCTACAGTGAAGCAGGGGGGTGGCTTGGTGATGCTCTGGGGCTGCTTTGCATCCTCTGGTACTGGAAACTTGCAGCGTGTGGAAGGCAGGCAGGATTCATTGAAGAATCGGAAAAGCCTAGGAGGAAACATCACACCATCTGTGAGAAAGCTGAAGACTGGAGTCATTGGACCTTCCAACAGGACAATGATCCCAAGCATACCTCAAATTCCACCAAGACTTGATTGAAGTACTGTAGTTCTGGAAGGTTCTACAGTGGCCATTGATAATACAGTCGTACCTTGGAAGTCAAATGGAATACGTTCTGGAAGTCTGTTTGACTTCCAAAATGTTCGAAAACAAAAGTGCGGCTTCTGATTGGCTGCAGGAAGCTCCTGCAGCCAATCGGAAGCCCTGGAAGCCCTGTTGGACGTTTCGCTTCCAAAAATAATTTCAATTTCAACTCTGTGTGTGTAACTATATAATAATAATTACTTTTATATAATTTGTCTACCTTTAAAATCCATTTAAATTAAAACTATCTAGCTAAAGCTGGCTGGGTGCACATTGCCAGCTTGAGACACAGATGGGTTGTTCTTTTTCTCAGGTTGGATCAATCTTGTGGCACCAGGTTGAAACAGATGAGGTTCTGCTGGCTTCATATTTCAGTGTGTGTGCTGTGTAAGTCCACCAAAGAACAAATATTGTTTGCTAACAAGAGGCTTCAAAAGCCTTGATGAACTGCACGATAGCCTTGTGTGCGTCACTCTAGAGACCCCATGGCCCTAGTTTTGCAACAATTCCATGAATCCTTGACCTGTGCTGCTGAAGACCCTAATAAATCTGTTATGATTGGCCTGAGCAGGCTAAAGAAAGAAAGAGTTATGTCCATGCAGTGCTGCTCCCTTTCACTGTACATTTTGGAGGTGTTTTATTGTGGAAGACAAATTGCATTTTCCTTATGGAAGGACAACAATTTCTATGGATAATTGTCTTAGACTTGCAACAGAGAAAAATTAAGAATGTCGTCCAGTCTAGTTATATATCTATCCTAGAAAGAAGACTGCTGTTGAAATGAAATGCTTCCCCTTGGAATAATAATGAATATTGCAAATAAAATCACTTTAAACCAGCATATTTAGGTGTAACAAGGACATGAAATCTATTCCATGATTGGAAGCATCTCTTGGACAGAATTTATAGCTTGGAGATTACTGTACATGGTTAGTCACTCTTTAGAATGGATTCAGATTGCCATTTACCAAATGGCAGCTTACTGTGATGTGCAAATAGCCACTTGGTAGACCAGGATATCTCTATTTATTCTGCCCAGCAGTAAGGTGTGATAAAATCATTACCTGGATCTACTCTTAGTCTTCCCATATCTGACATTTGGAAATATCATTATTTCCAGTTGCTATATAGTTGCTATATATACTTTAAGAAGAACTAATTGTGCCCTTACAAATGCAACAGCTTGCCATTATAGCCCCAACCAAAATAAATGTAGTTATGATTAACCCAGGACCCATGGTTTTCAACTGGATTCAGTCACAACATATTTAGTTGCATTCCTGAAGAAAATTAAATATTGATTCTCTCAAAAGAGGTCTTTTCCATTTCTGTAGATTACAGTGGGGATTTTAATTCACAGATTTCAGGATTGTGCAGCTGTTATATATTAGTCATTCAATATACACTAATTTTATTGAAACACAGAAATGATCTGGTTTTCATTTATGTTTGTTTTGTTAATTTTTGTTCTGGTATCATTTCAACTATGTACAATCAACAAAACAACAGCTCACACTCATAAATCATTTTCAACATTATCTGACTTCTTTGAGCAGGCACAGAGTAGGTTCAGCATAAGGCATAACTAATTTAAAATATATCTAGTTTAAAAATATAAAATTCAGTTTTTGAACTTATAAGGTGGCCATATGCATCCCCTTAAAGGTTAAATATCACCTTTTTGGGAGGAGGATATTTAAATTGGGGACATGGTGCAGATTCAAAATATAAATGCACACACACTGGCACAATTTTCTGTTTTATTTGGGGACTCTGAAACTGCTTTGAAATAACAATAAAAAAAGAAAAGTAAGTGATCCCACCATAATGGCCTCTGGGTCTTAGTCTTATTTGCCTATTTGGGAAAATTCATTTGATCAGCAGTTTCCAAACAGAGGTCCACCCTGCTCAGGCCATTTCAGTCAGTACACACAGGAACTCAAACGCTAGCAAAGAACATATTCTTCCAGTCAGGACCAAACTGTTCATTACATTGCTCAAGAGCTTTAAATCACATGCTTAGGACTGGGCACGTTGCTTTCTTAACTGGAAGATTTTTCAGCAGGAAAATGGCACAAAAAGAAGGAGTTAACTCTTCTCTCATCATAAAGCAGTCCTGGTCCAGATTAAGGTACCCTGCAACTACTTTTTCTTACTAAGGAGACATGCCCAATCCTAAGCAAGTGTTTAAACATCCTCCTAATGTACCATAATTTGGCCCCCGTTCTAGCTGTTCAAGCACACAAAGTGAGAATCTCAGACAGACAAATAGCTGGATATACCATGAGCAATGGGGCAGACTATTGGTTTGAATAGAGCTGAACAGAACAGCAGTTAATGGTGTGAGATGTGAGCAGGGAAGTCCTGGATCCAATGTCACCTCAGCTGTGAACACATCTGGTGTAGACACACAGTTCTCTCTGAACCTCAGACCCAGCCCACAAAAGAGGGGAAATAATACATGACCCCTCCCCTTGACAAGGTGGTTGGGCAGAATAAAGTGCTCAGAAGCACTCTATAAATGCTACATATCACTGTGTGACTTCTGTGGAACACAGAAGATGCCCACATCTCATCACTCCAATTGAACAAGATTGTCCCAAGCATATTAGCATCCAACTGGTGTTGGGGGGGGGGGTAGGATCATTTTCTTTTGCCTTATCAGGCTCCAGCCATCTGCTGTCTCAACTATTGCCCAATACTTAAACTGCCAGAACCATTCTGAATAGTTGTCATTCTGGCCAATATCACTCTAGGAGGCTGTGTTGCAATAATTCCTATTCCCACCTAATGACTGAAAAACAAACATCCTACCCCTTCACTGAGTGTGCTGTTTTGAACAGGGTGGCGGTCCTCCTGTATCTCCCCATCCCAGGCAGAGTCCTAAACATTTAGAGCCTCTTCACTGGAAGCAAAGTTAAAAGTTCAGGAGGTCTGAGAGGCTGTAAACGAAGTGGGTAAGAACAGTGCTGGCTCCTCATTGTGTACCCTCAAACTGGATGATCAGAAGGAAACTTTTCTGATTCCCCCTGTGATCTTTCTGAGTGCTTCATGCAGCCGTGTGTCTCTCTCCCCTGTGTAGGAAAAAGGAAACAAAGAGAATGTGACTGGCTCAGGAGATCTATGCAGAAGCACACATGGAGCTGACATTGTCCACACTCCCTTAAATGAACATAGCAAGTTAACATTTAACGTTAACTCAAATTCTAAGGAACTTGTCAGTCATAAATCTTTGGGATGATTTATCTTTTCCAGGCTTTGCTCGTTGTAGCCACTGTTGGCACACATAATGCAAACTCTAAATCAGTCGTTTTAATTGACTCCTTATAGGAGTGGAATAAAAAGAGAGAAAACAGGTTTAAAGAGAATTGAAATTGGTTTCAGAAAGGTTTTGCTTCTCATCCATTGTTCTTTTGTTAGTCAAGTCAAAAAAGTTTTTGAAAAAGAATAAAAACATGTAAAGCCTGTTTAGGTACAGTATATGGAACAAATGGCCAGACTGTGAGTAGCAAATCCTTTTAAACTGCCTTAAAAAATTCTGTGTGAGAAACTGAGAATACTTCCAGACAGTCACTATTTTGGGGTGAGATTCAATCACGTGCTGGCAAATGCAGGTCACACAATTAATGCTGATTCAGTGCTCTTGTGCAACAAACTTGCTCCCCCCTCCCGACCTTTTGTGATAAGAAAACTGATGAGAAAATATACTGAAAAGCATAGGATAGCAATTAAATATTCCAAAACAGTCCCAAACCAACAATGAAGGAATTTTAAGTTTACAGAGAAAGTCCATGATGCAGCAAAGCAGATGCATTTATTTTTATTCCTATAAAAAAAAATTTAAGGCACCCAAATGTAAACAAAATATGTTAAATTGTCTGTGGGTACCATGCATAAGAAATGGAAACAATGCCATTTTAAAAGTGATAAAACATTAGCTTTGATAGGAGGAAAAGCAAATGCTCTGTCATAAAATGATCTGTCACTTTAGAAGGCAATTAGTAGACATACAATATTACTTATAGCTGTTTCTTCATTGATTTCCTCTCCATTGTTCATGTACACTATATGCGTATCTCATAGTGCATGGAGGATTTAAGTACTTAGGTATTAACCTCAACACCACAGACACAAGACAACATATAGGGGCTGTATAAAGGCATTCAACAAGAACTTAGGAAACAGAAGCATCTCAGTCTTAGCTGGCTTGAGCGAATAGCTGTGGTCAAAATGTCAGTGTTACCTAAGTTCTTTTTTTCTCCTTCAAGTTTTGCCTATCCTTTCAGCTAAAGAGATGGCAAAACAAACTCAATGCATTTGTGTCAGGAGGCAACAAATCTAGGAGAAGCAACAAAACTCTCTACATAGAACAAAAGTAGGAATGGGAATGCCTAACCTAACATTAAAAAAGATGTTAAAATATAGCATTCTTGCTCAGGTTGATGGGAGAAGAGATTACTAAAGTAAACCAAATATTATTTATGTATGCCACCACTGCGGCAAAATTTTGTTAGCCCAAAGATGGAAATTACAAGAATTACCAATGGCTGAGGAGTGGCAGATGAAGATGATTGAATATGCGGAGTTGGCCAAATTGACTGAGGATCCAGAACCAAGGTGACCAGAAATTCCAGAGAGTTTGGAGTAAATTTACTGAGTATTTAAGAGGCTGTTGTAAAAAGTTGAAGACACTAGCAGGACTGACGTAAATCCTGCAGCACAGTGTAATAATAATATCTGACCATAGAAGGATTTGATACGTATCAAAGGACAGAAACTGACAATAGAAAGGCGTGTACAATTTATGAGGAAGCAGGAAACCAGTTGAAGGGAGGGAGGGAAGTCACGAGCTCAGGGGAGCAAATGCATTTGATTGATTATTGTAATGTTGTTATATTTTATATTTTATTAATGAAAATAATAAAAATTATATTAAAAAATAAACTATGCTGCTTTTCAAATTAAATTATTGATCCCATTGCTCAGGGGGAGCCCTAGGGTCCAACTCAAGATGGTCTCTTCCACACCTTAATGGGAGCCTGCCCTTTCTTACCTTTGTCCTTGAAGGTGGTAAAGGAAAATAGACAATCCATTTAGTACTGTAGATCAGTACTTATGTGTGGAGAACATGGAGCAGAACACTGGCCCCAGACCCTGAACCACTGATCCTGGATCATTCAGCTTTCAGACACACAGATAAATATTAACAGTTCAAGGATTTGAAGGAGATAAGCATTTCTACAATCCGTGACCTGCTTCCCAGAGGGAAAACAATTTCCAAAGAGGAACTGAAAAGAAAATTAAAAGGCACTCATATTACAGTACCTGGTTTCAGGTAGCCCAGGCTCATTCTTTTGAGAGTGCAGGGGAGACAGCCTAGCATACTTGCTTTGTTTGAATCAGGATAACCTGAAGGGTGCTGTTTCCCAAATATTAGATCACGAAGTAGGGGATGCTAGAGGCCTTCAAATTGTATGGGAATCAGACTTAGGACACCCAGTTGAAGATCACAAATGGGAGGGTATCAAGACCACTATCCTGCTCAAAACCATCTCTGCTCGCTTACAGGAGGCCTTGCTCAAGGTCATTCTCTGATGGCACTGGATGCCAGTTAGGATGGCAAAAATTAATCTCTCCCTTTCCCCTTTATGCTGGAAGGGCTGTGGAAAGCTTGGCTAATTTATTGATGTTTGGTGGGAATGTCCTCATATTAACAACTTTTGGAATAGTGTATTCTCCATTATATCTGCAATTACAGACCAATCCCTTTTCTCCAAATCCTGTCTTAGTTCTACTATCTTTGGACTTAGACTTAGGCTCCACCCTGCACCACAGCCAACTAGTAGAGCTCTTACTGACTGCAGCATGATTAGCAATAGCTCAGCAATGGAAGAACCAGAACATAACCTCCCCCCCCCCCGAACATATGAGAAAATAATATATGGGATATAGCAATGTCTGAGCATCTCACCAGACGCAGGAGGGCAATTAAAGGCATAACAAATTGTGACACTTTCCAAGAAACATGGACTCCTTTCTTTAATAACCAAAATCAAGACCTTCTTATACCAGCTCCAATTTTCTCAGTGGAGAGATATAATTGCATTTGAATTTGCATCCCCAAATTATGCATCTATAAAGTTGTTAGACTTTAAGTTGCTGCACAGGACTCTATTGGTTTTGCTGCAACATGGCTACTGCTTTGGAAGAATATATAACCAAGGAGTTCTCTCCCTTTTCAAGCAGCATAATTAACAAGGGAACTCCAAAAGGCTGGATTTTTGCCTCTACAATAAGGATAAGAATGTTTTTGATTTTGCTGCTTCTTTTACCTGTGCCAAGCAAGTGCGCATCAATAAATGTGGATTGAAACATGTTCTCGTCTGCCTTTTATGATGCACTGATTGCTATGTATTTAGTTTATGATGGTTTGTTATGACTTTTATACTTGACAAATACATTCATTCAGCCAGTTAAAAGTACAGTAAACAACAGCCTTTTGATGCACGAGGAATGCATCTGTAGAATGCAACTGCAGGTAAAGACCTGGGTGAAACTTTACTTGTGATTCCTCAAGTTTCATTGAACTAAAAACCAGTAAAACTAACAATCTACAATGATGTAATGATTGCAAAGCTAGGTAATCATTAACAGCATCAACAGCAGTGTGTCTGCCACACTGCTGCAACTGAGGTGGGGGTGCTCCATGCCTTCTCAGAAGACACTGAGCAAGAAGCATCAAGGCCCTGTGGATAATGTTAATAACTTGTTTGTACCATTTCCATGAACAGGCATAAGAATTCCCCTTTAAGAGTTGTTTCCACGCCAGCTGTTTAGTCTGGAATTGAGAAGAGCAATTCACTCATTTATCTGGGAGACAAACTACTGCATTCCAGTGTTTTCTACAGTGTCATCCTGTCCTTTTTTAAAAAAACACCCAAGTTGTTGCAGTTTTTCTGGCTTTGAATAGATTTTCAGCAGCAATCTGTTCCATGCAGGATTTACATAGTGTGCATATCCACTGTATACGAGCCCTGCTGGATCAGACCAAAGGCCTTTCTCACCCTGCAAATTGCTTTCCACAATAGCCAATCAGATGCCTGCTATTGTTTCCCTGCAACTTGTATTCAGGGACACTGCCTGTGATCTTGGAAACAGCATAGAGCTATTATGACTCATTATTATCAAACAGAGTTGGAATGAATCTACTCCAACGAATGCTATTTTTCTAGAAAAAGAGGTGCTGGAATGAACACCTTCCTTATTCTCTTAAAATTGCAATGGTGCTGAGCTGAGAGATGCTGGAAATGAGTTCTGGCAAGTTCCTGGCTGAATAAAAGCCTTGAACCCCCTTCGATGCAGGAATATGCAGGTGGCTCATATGGGAACCAAACCCACAACCTTGGCATTTTATCAGCACCATGCTCTAACCAAATGAGCAAACAGATGCTATTGATAGCATTATCTTCCATGAATTTAATCCCCTTTTAAAGCCATGAAAGTTGTGGTAGTAAATCCCCCTGTTTACCTTGGTGCTGTATGAGGAAGTACTTCCTTTTGCCTTTCCTGAGTCTTCCACCATCCAGCGTCACAGAATTATAGAATTGTAGATTTAGAAGGGACACCAAGGGTCATCCAGTCCAACCCCCTGGATGACTCCAGGTTCCGGTAAGACAAGTGGAAAATTCATTCTCTCTCTCTCCACTCCCCCACCCCCACATATGTATAATTGTATACACCTCTATCATGTGCCCCCATCCCTCTCTACTCATCACTTTCCTTAACAAAAAGCATCAAGCATTGATTCCTTGTAGACTCCTTGCTCCAGTCCCCTGATCATTACTGCATCTTTTCCACATCTGCAAAGTCATTTTTCAGATGTGATAGCCAGAATTGTACACAGTATTTGAAGAGCAATCATAGAATCATAGTGATGGTAGATTTTGTAGGGTCCACATTTAAAGCAAACTAACACAACACTTCCAGGTCAAATACATGGATGAAAAGAGTGTCATGCTTTCATTTCTACACTTCTTCAAAGTTTGCAATAAAACTATTGATTAAAAAATTGAGGAATGGGGGAAATTTACCCTCGAATTAGCAGCCACTCCCTGCCCCTTCTGTTTAAGAAAGAGCATGGCTTCTCTTTGCAAACAGTCCTTTCCCCCATTTGAGCAGATGAGGAGCAGGAAAATGCATTGTGATTGAAGAAGAGCTTCCAGAACACACTTTGCAGCCGCTGTGTAGATACAAGAACAGGAACTACAGCTATTGCTAAACTGGCAAAACTAGGCTGCTCCCTGTCTGTTGTTTTCTAATAAATTTTCCTTTTAAAAAGAAAATACCCTTTTGCCTGCTTCCTGACACAATCTTTGCACTGAGGGAAATTGCATGATATTTGTGAACATTAAGATTGTGGTAGACAACACAAGAGATACAAGAATTCTCTGCCTAGAATTGTCTCCCACAGCTTGTCACAAAGCAAACAGAATGGAGCTTCTCCAATATCTGAGGCACTGATAAAGCTATAGTTGTAGCCTCCACCCCCATCCCATTTCCAAATGAGGCACTGGGAAGGAGACAGACCCCCGCAACATGTTCCCCTTCTCATGGAGAGAGCAGGCGTGAAGCTCAGTTGGACCTAATCCTCTTCCTGATGGATTTCCAAGAGGACTGGGCACCTGAAAGCAACTCCTCTCTGTTCCTGTTCCAACTTCTATGAGTGACTATGCACCAAAGGTGCACATTTGCGGAAATACTCATAATATGAAATGTAATACCAGCAGCACATAGGCCTTTTTATTCAGAGCAAGTTCTTGAGACCAGGCAGCATAAACCTGTTTTGTTTCTTTCAGCATCTAGAATCAAATGTTGAATTAACACTGAATTTAACTCAGGAAGTATAAGTGCATGTGTTTGCTGTCTGTGGTTGTTACAGCTTCTTTCCTTTGCTGGGTTTTTAGTTGGGGGGGGGGAGTTGTGGTATGACTTGATAGATGTTTCTAAAATTGTGATGGATTCCCCTGGGGAAAAATACATTCCTTTATACCAGTAGTGAGGAGGTTTTGGCCTATGTGCTGCACATAAATTTTGGTCTAATTTCATGCAATCTGTCAGACACTCTAGCCCACTCTTGCTCTGGACCACTCCTCTGTGAATTGCTTCCTTTTCTACAAATGCATCTTGGGTTTGTGTTGAGTATGTGTGTGTAAGAGAGAGGGAGGAAGACAGTGGGGAGGAGATTGGGATGCTACAAAGAGAGAGAGAGAGATACAGATACAGAGTGGCACAGGAAGGGTGAGAAATATTACCTTTAAGTGACTGTGTTACTCTACACAAAGGATGATCAGAAGGCATAACATGATCTACTGAAAGATCTCTGAGTTTTTAACTTCCAATTGTGTAATAGCAGCAGCTGCAACAAAAAGGCTTTCCTCCCTAAATCAGACTGATTGTTAATATGATATAGGGATATTTAAAAGCACTACCACAGCTGGGCAGCAATGCTCACTCCACCACTGCCTTGCTTTTTAATCAGATTGTTTCCTATTCCAGAATTTTATTCAGAAATTTTCTTTAAAGAGATGGCAAATTACTGTAGTTTGACCTGAAGGTGCTGCTGTGCAATGCCAGGTCAATGACTGATAAGACCACTGCCATCCATGACTTGATTGTGGATGGAGGACTTGACCTGGCATGTGTAACAGAGACTTGGTTGGATGAAGCAGATGGGCCTGTCCTTGCCGCTGCTTGCTCACCAGGTTTCTCTTACGCACAGCAACCCAGGTCACATGGGCGGGGAGGGGGTTTACAGTGATTTTTAGAAAGTCATTAGCTTGCACCAGGCATCCAATAGGATGCCTGGTGAAGCCCCCTTTTTCTGAGTGCATGTTATGGAAGTTGGGCAATAGGGGCAGTACAGGATTCCTTTTGGTGTACCGACCTCCCCGCTACACCAAGGATCCCTGCCCGAGCTGCTTCAGGTGTGGCGGATGTTCTCCTGGAGACACCTAGTTTGGTTGTCCTTGGGGATTTTAACATCCATGCCGACACAACTTACAAGAGGCTGCTCGGGATTTTGTGGAAAGCATGGCCTCCATGGGGCTGTCCCTGAATAAGTCTGGCCCAACTCATAGCTGCGGACATGCCTTGGACCTGGTGTTCACCTCTACTGACATTAAGTAAAAGTGAAACAAAAGAAGTGCCATGGTTGGATCACTTCCTGGTGCAACTGGACTTCTCCACAACCCTTCCCCTCTGAAGGGAGGTGGGACCGATTCGGATGGTCCGCATCCGCCACTTAATGGTTCCAGAGAGTGGTGGGGGATGTTTTATCCCATGCTGGTGGCATATCAGCAGATTCCTTGTTGGCCTGCTGGAATGCGGAGTTAACCAGGGCTATCAACTGTCTGGCTCTTAAGCGCCATCTCTGACTGCATGGACTGGACATGGGTTAGAGCTCAGTGTCAAGCCTACCAAGTGGTGACAGTGACAGTGAAGAGGACCTTCTTTACCGCCTCTATTGCATCTGCAGAAACCAGCAGCAGGAGGCGCTTTCAGGTGGTTTGCAATCTAACAGAACAACCTTCACCATTGGGGCCTGGCAAGGACTCCAAGATCTCCTGCAATTATTTTGCAAAGTTTTTTGCAGATAAAGTCGCTGAGATTCGGAAAGAGGAAGACTCCACTGTGCGGGCAGGGACAGGGCAGAAGAGTGCTAGAGTCCTGTCTAGTCAAGTTGCATGGGATCAATTCCAATCTGTTACCTCCGACGATGTAGACAGGCTGCTTGGACGATCCTTGCCCATCCTGGCTCATAAAAGCAAGCTGGGAAGGGCTGGGAGATGGGCTCCATGGGGTGGTGAATGCTTCCCTTTGTGAGGGAACCTTCCCAGACCCACTGAAAGAGGCGGTTATTAAACCACTTCTTAAAAAAATATCTTGGGACCCGGACGATATGGCCAACTATCACCCAGTCTCAAATCTTCCATTATTGGGCTTGGTAATTGAGTGGGTGGTTGCTGAGCAACTCCAGGCACGCCTGGAGGATGCGGACCATTTAGATCCCTTCCAATCGGGATTCAGGTCTCATCATGGGAGTAAAACTGCCTTGATCGCGCTGGTTGATGATCTCCGGTGGGCTAGAGACAAGGGTGAAAGCTGTTTCCAAGTTCTAATTGATCTCTCAGTGGCCTTTGATACCATCAGCCACGACATCTTTCTGCACCATCTAGAGGAGCTGGGAGACCATTATACAGTGCTTCCGCTCCTTCCTCCTGGGCCGTGTCCAGAAAGTGATGTTGGGGGATGAGTGTTCAGACCTCACTGGTGGGGTGCCTCAGGGTTCTGTCCTCTCCCCCATGTTTTTTAACATCTACATGCAGCTGCTGGGAGAGATCTTCAGGGGTTTGGGCTGGGTGTTCATCAGTATGCAGATGATACCCAGCTCTACTTCTCTTTTAAATCAAAACAGTCTCGGTCCAGTATACCTGAAGGAGTGTCTCCACCCCTATTGTTCTGCCTGGACACTGAGGTCCAGCTCCGAGGGCCTTCTGGCAGTTCCTCCACTGCGAGAAGCCAAGTTACAGGGAACCAGGCAGAGGGCCTTCTTGGTGGTGGCACCTGCCCTGTGGAACGCCCTCCCACCAGGTGTCAAAGAGAAAAACAACTACCAGACTTTTGGAAGACATCTGAAGGCAGCCCTGTTTAGGGAAGTTTTCAATGTTTCATGTTTTATTGTGTTTTCAATGTTTTGTTGGAAGCCGCCCAGAGTGGCTGGGCAGGCTTGGCCAGATAAGTGAGTAAGTAAGTAAGTAATAAATATTATTAATTATGATTACAACTGCCCTGTGACCTTTGGATGGTGGTACATAAATTTAATAATAATGATAATAAAAGCATAAATTCTGCTTTCCTGGATGACCATGCCCAGCATGTTGAGGGAGGGAGGGGACAGGATGGTTAGGCCCAACTCAGTTAGGGTGGCCTGAAAAGAAGCGGCCGAAATGCGCCAAGTAGGATGGCCTTCGAGGCGCCCCTCGTCCCCCCGCTCTCTGACTGCGGGAGCCCTCGCTGCCTTCGCCTTCCCGGCGAGGCTTCCGACCCGCCTTCCTCCTCTCCACCATCTCCCGGGCTTGGGAAGTTGCAGGTCCGCGAGGCGGGGCAGCACTTGCAGCAGCCGCAGATCAGCAGGACCACAGGCGGCGGCGGCGGCGGCGGGGGGGGGGGAGTGCGCGTGCGCGACGCGCAGCCCGGCTCAGCCCGCCCGACTGGAATTTCTCGCCCTTCCCACCGGCGGCTGCGCTGGGCAGGTACGAAGCTCCACCTGAAGGCAGCGCGGAGCGAGTCCTCCCGCTTCGTGGTCTCCCCCGAGTCTCCCCGCCGCCTCCTGCCCTGCTTGGCCGGAAGCCTCCGAGGGAGCCGCTGGAGCGCCTGGAAACGCGGCGTCGACGGAGCGGGGGAAAAGTTTTGCCGGCCAGCTCCGCGCAGAGCAGGGAGCCAAGCAGGCGCGTCTTCCTCGGCGTCGTCTTGGCCGCGCGCAAAGCGGCTCCGCTGGCCCGGCGCCTGCCGCGCACCTGGAGCGGGGGGGCCGCCGAGGGGCCGCCGGCCGGCCGGGAGCAGCGCCCCAGAGTCTCTTCTCGCTGCTGCTGCTCCTCCTCCTGCTCCTCCGGGCTGCGCGCCCCTGGCGTGGTCCTGGGCGGCGGCGCCGGAGAGGCAGCCCGGCGCGAGAGGCTTCGCTGAGGAGCCACCCGGCGGGAGATGGGGCTGCGCGGGGCTCGCTCGGCTTCGCTCGCCGCCGCCGCCGGAGGAGGAAACTTCGGGGCGAGGCGCGCGGCCGCCGCCGCCGCCGCCCTCCTCCTGGTGGGGCTGCTGGCCGGCAGCTTGTGCGGCGCCGCCGCCGCCGACGAGAAGAAAGGTGAGCGCGGCGAGGGCGAGGCGAGGCTGGCCGGGAAGGGTCGGCGCTCGGGAGGGCGCTCTGCACATGCTCCTGGGCACTCAGCGCCCCTGAGTGGGCCGGCCCGCTGAGTTAGTCTTTATTTTCCCGCAGTGCTGGCCCAGACTTGGATAATTCCACTGTTTTCACCTGTGCTAAAATACGGACTTTTTGGGTTGTGGAATTGCCTTCTGGGGTTTTCCCTGGGCGCCAGGGAAGCCCCTGGGGTGGACTCCCTACTCCAGACTGGCTCTATGTGGTGGGGGCTTTGCATCAGATGCCTCCCAGGTTATCACAGAACATTTGCCATAATTGTTTGATAGTAGTAATAATATTTGCTAATAGTAGTCCTTTTGTGGGGAGCTGAGAGTGTGATGGCGTTGAGTTGTTAGGTCTTGGAGGGAAAGCTCAATATAGTGAAAACTAGAGGTGGTTCAAGTGCCACAATTTCTTCCTGACTTCCTGGGTAACTTGCTGGCGACTTCAGACTTTTCTTAAATAACAGGACAGAGGCAACAGGACAAGTTAGACACACATTCCCACTATACCCAGTGACCTCTTTGGAATGACCTTCTAAGAATGAGAGCCAACTTTGTCTGCCATTGAGGTGACATCCACCCCAATACAGAACTTGTCCCAGAATATTTCCTAGTTATTTTTCTTATTTTGTTCATATTCTAAAGTGCTGCCTAGCTTCTGAAAGGTTATGTCGTAATAAAGTTATTTGCTTTTAAGGTACCACATGATTCTCTCGGGTTTTACAGGAAGAGACTTGGCCAAGACGAACAAATTGATAGTGGAGAGAAGTCTGTTGTTTATGTGTGGACTTTGTCAGTTTCACAAGGACCCAAATACCCTGCGACGTGGTTCCTGCCCAGAGTTCATTATCCTTTTCCTGTAACGTGGGGAAAACCACCAGTGATTCATAGGAATGCCCAAGCCTAGCAACTAGCATTCCAGCCAGACTTGAGGTTTGCAAGTTCAGTGTGTTTGTATGCTTGGTTCCCTGTCCCAACCTTTTAAAATGACCTCTTAACTATCTGGAAGGAATAGTTGAGACCAGTGCCTTTTCAACTCTGCTTTTTCTAAAAAGAAAAAGGGTTAGACGTTACTAGTGTAAGTGGTTCCCAATCTATGATGGAAAGCCTTGTCAACCTCAGAGGAACTTGCCTGGAGTTTCATCCACTCTCTCTGTCTCCCTTCACTTGGCTTAAGTTTAAGAGCTGTAAAGAAAGTGTTCTGTTGTTGCTGAAAAACCAGTTTGAAAGCTGCAGCAGGGTTGGTGGGAGAGAATTTTGTGGTGGTTATTTTGATCTGTAAGTGGTTTCCCCTTTCTTCTTCTTCCCTTCACTTTTGTGAAGTTTTTAGAGCAAGGAGCCAGCTTTATTTCCAGGCAAATTTACTTATTTTGGAAATCTGTCAAAAGGGAGGAAATGAAGATTTTCTTCTTTCTTTCCCCTTTTACTGCCTCTTTCCCGAGGGAAAAACCAGCAGCTAAAAAAATCTGATACATGAGCTGAGCAAAAGTAGTTTAAGCATTTCATGACACTGGACAATAAAACTAACTTTGAAAAGGAGGAACGCCTCTCAGAGGAGCTTCTTGCACAATCTTAACATCAAGAAGTTTTTCTCTCTGCTCCAAACAGCAAGTTCATACCTGTTGGTGGTGATGTAATTGGGGCAGGGCTGCCTTTTTCTTTTCAGTAAACTCCCATCTGCCTTTGTGTAGTTGTGGCTAGCCTGAGTTGGGTCCTTGTAGAATAAAACTGCAAAAAATGTATACTGAAAACAAAGCATTTAACATTATGTACATATTTGATATAATGCTATTAAGGGATAACTGCAGACAGGTTCTGCTACGGTCTATGGACTAACACATATTTTAATTAAAAAAACAACTGGTGGCAGGAATAACTTTCTTGGGTCACCAGTGTAACTGAATTTCGGCTGCAGCTTCAGTTTTTAATGTTATGGTGGGGATGCAAATTGTGTTTGTTTCGCCCTCAGTGTTGTATACTGTCAAGGACAAGAGCGGATATATCTGTTTTGACTTTATCTTGTTCCCATAGTTTGTCTGAAGATTTATAAAGCAATCGTTAGAGGTACCGGTATTTCACATTGTATTTTTCCAGGGTATCATAAGGGGAAAAGACAAATCCCCGCCCTTAGGAGCTTACAATCTAAATGTCAACAGTGAAGGAATCTGGTGCAGTTACATGTTCAGTTCTGGGGGATTAAGTGATAAACTGGCTTAATAGTGTTATGTTGCTATCATGGTTCCAAATACATTCCACTGAGCACGGTGCCTGCTTTCTATTGGCAAATACTAATAAGGGGGGCATGATCTAATATTCATTTGCTGTAGATAACAATAAGTCTGCTTCTATAAGTTTATTGGCTCCCAGTACATTTCCGGGCACAATTCAAAGTGTTGGTGCTGACCTTTAAACCCCTAAACGGCTTCGGTCCTGAATACCTCAGCCCCCGTCATTCAGCCCAGACACTATGGACCAGCTCTGAGGGCTTCTGCCAGCTCCCTCACTGCGAGAAAGGATGTTATAGGGAACCAGGCAGAGGGCCTTCTTGGTAGTGGTGCCCACCCTCTGCCCACCACCATTCCATCAGATGTCAAGGAGTTAAGTAACTATACAACCTTTAGAAGACACCTGAATAGGGAGGTTTTTAATGTCTGATGTTTTATTATGTTTCTGTATGTGCTGGACTGCCCAGAGTGGCTGGGGTGCAATTATTATTATTATTATTATTATTATTATTATTATTATTCTGCTATAAGAGTTGGAAGCATCAGTTCTACGAGGAAAGGCTGTTAAGTGCTTGTGTCTTTTAGATTAGAAAACATAGTGGAGTTTAATAAGAGTATCAAAGATGTGTGGCTTCCAGTGGCGTATGAAGCCCTGGTGACACCCAGGGCAGGTGGGGACCAGCATGTGCACATTGTTCTATAGGGTGGGGCATGTGGGGCGGGGCGCACTGCCAGAGCTGAGGGGGACATGGCATACATGTGTGCTGGCAGCAAAAGCAGTCCGGGGCTGAGCCACTTGTCCCTGCTGAAGGGTGGCTGAGGGAGAGGTGACTGGCGGACGCCAGCCCTGCCCTTTCTTTTCAGGGTGGCTGAGGGGGAGGTAGCAGGCATGGGGCTGGAGGGTGCTGCCCTTTGGGGTCCAGTGTGCCGTCCCCAAGGTAGGTGCTGCCTGGTGTACCGTGCCCCTTCCACCACCCCACTCCTCCACTATTGGTGGTTTCCACTATATAGAGCACATCACCAAAACCTATCAAAATACCATAAAACCAGGAGTCTTTGGTCTGATCCAGTGAATTATTTATGAATGGCAAATTTTCTTATATGCTGGGAAAAGGCACATTAACTGACAATGTCCCATATAGCAAGAATGCATGCTATACTGGATTCTGTTATCTCTCCCGTTATTCAGGTGTTTGTTTGTATTGTTCTGTTTGAAGTCACTGGTTCCCAGTATCAATATTTTAAAGAACACTAGGTCAAACTCTTGTAAAAGTCAGAAGTAAATGTATGTCTTTTTAATATTATATATATATATATATATATATATTTGCTTTCGTAGATTTTCACGGGTACAGGAATGCAGGTTTTGGTGTCCTCGGGTGTCACCAAAACCTGCATATATATATATATATATATATATATATATATATATATATATATATAAAGTTTTTACATAGTACATCTTCTAAAAATCATATGTTATCATTCTTATTTTTCTCTGACTTCCCATATCACTTGATAAGACATTATATGTCCACTCTCTGAACTGCCCATTTGTTTCTAATATCACACAAACTGTAAAATACAAACCTAAAAATAACATCATCATCTTCCTCTGTTGCTCAAGATATAAATCCGTCTCATACTGAAAAAGAATTAAAGTATTTTCTTAAGTAATGTGAAAAGGGTTTCCATTCTTCTACAAACACCTCATCATTAGAGTCTCTTAGCCTAGTGGTTAGTTTTGCCATTTTGGCATAACTTGTTAATCCATTCTTCTCTTGTGGGTATTGCAGTTTCTTTTCCACTTCTGCACATATATAATCCTTGCAGCAATTGTTGCATATATAAGCAGTTTTATCATTATTTTTGGGATCTCTGGCCTGAGCAAACCTAGCAAAAAAGCTTCTGGTTTTCCCCCTATTGTCGTTTTAAACATCTTACTTAATTCATTATTTATCATTTCGCATTAGGCTTTTGCTTTCTTACAAAACCACAACATATGAATAAAAGTACCATCAGCTTGTTTACATTTCTAATATTGTTTATTAGCATTCTTACATATTTTAGCCATTTTCACGGGTGTTATATACAATCTATATGTCATTTTCATATAGTTTTCTTTCAGCCCACTACAGGCAGTAAAATTAAGATCAGTTTTCCACAACTTTTCACACTTAACCATTTCCATATTATGCCCTGGGCAAGAGCCCAGTGAATCATTGTTGATTTTACCAACTCATCTTGTTTCCCATTCAGGCAACACTTTATACATCTTGTGGATCAATTTCTCGTTGCCACTCAGTAATTCCTTTTCAAAGTCCGACCCTCCACCTCCAAAACCTTTTAATGAGTCTTTTTTAAAATATTCATACATTTGACAATATTGAATCCAATATGATATCTATTCTTTCGTCTCTTCTTGACTTTTCATTTTACATTCTATTTTACCTTAAATAATACATTCCATTTTACATTTCATTTTACCTTAAAACATAATAAATCTCTATATGTGCCCCATTTCTCCCTCATATTATTTTTTCCCCAAGAACTAGCTTCAATTGAGGACAGTAACATGTTTTCCCCTTTTCTAATAGGTCTTTATATTTATTCCATACCACATACAGACGACTTCTTATTGGGTGGTTCAGAAAATATATATTTACCTTCACCTTTTCATACCACAAGTAAGCATGCCAGCTAAAACTGTTACCAAAGCCTTATAACAGTCTAACATTTTTCCATAATAAACAATCTTTTAACTAAGTCAAACAGGTTGCTTCATAGTATAGTTTTAAGTCCAGCAGGGCAAAAACCACTCTTGCCTTCATATCTGTTAATATTTTAAATTTTATCCTAGGTTTTCCCCCCGCCAGATAAATTTGGAAATTTCTATTTTCCATTGTTTGAAGCAGCCCCTATTGCTAAGAATTGGTAGTGTCTGCAATAAGAATGAGAACTTTGGCTCTCTCTCTATATATTTAATATAAAACACCATTTTAAACATAACAGTAAAATTCAGATTCATTTATAAGAAAATACAAAACACAATTGTATAGAAAAGAGAAAGGGGGAAAAGAATAGAGAAAGAACAACTAAAAAGACCCTTTATCACATTTATAACGTGCATATCTCATCATTTATACACACATAGAAAGGCAGATTCTGTCAGCTTTCACCTCTTCTCCTGGTCTCCCACCCTGAGAGATCCTTCCTGCCCTGCTTTTCTCCTGCAAGAGCCTCCCTTGAACCCGGAGCTGCCTTCGGGTGGACAATTATTCCTGGCTGCAAATATTCCAGTGCCAGAATCGCAGCCTCGCTGCTACTGTGGCTCCCATCCCAGAGAGCCACGCGCACTCTGGTGGCTGCCGTTGCACTTCAGTCCTGGTCTTCAGGGAGCTGGCTGCAACTGGGCGCTGCTGCCCAGTCTCTGAAGAGAACTTGTCGTTCTGGTGCACCAACCCTTCAAGGTTGCACGCCACTCTGGATGAGAAGCAAAATGTTCATTTTAACCGCTGAGATCTGTTCCCAGTAGGGTTAGATTCATTCTATTCCAGCTTTCCATATCTCATTTTAGACCATCCCATAATTATTTTGAAACAGTTTCATATTATTATTATTTGTAATCCAAATTCCCAGATATTTAACTTTTAAAAAATACTTTGATATGTGTTATTTCTTGCAATATTTTACTTATTTGTTCAACTATTTGTTTGGTCAATATTTTAGTTTTAATTTTGTTCATATAGACCCTGCCAAATCCCCAATTTTTAAAATCATCTCCAGTATTGTTATCACATTTTTGGTTGCATCTTCTAAAAAAAACCAAAACCATATAATCCGCAAATGCCCTCAACTTATAACTTTGAAAGCCTAGTTGTCGTCCTTGTATGGCAGAATTTTCTCTTATCTCAATATATAAAATTTCTAGAATCAAAATAAACAGTAATAGCGAAAGGGGGAAACTTTGCCTTGTACCTTTCATAACTTGTACCTTTCATAACTGTACATTTCTCTGTAGGTATTCCATTTACTATTAAATTTGCAAATTAGCAGTAATTAGCTTATAAATGCTATATATAAAAAGTTTTATTCAACAGTACGGGTGATGTTAATTAAAGTTTGGGTTTCAAAACTTTCATTGCCTTTTAAGACTTATTTCTCAGGCATGAGAAGGAGAAGTAGCACTGGAATGAGAAGCATTGCACAGGATTTTATGATTTCCTTCAGTTCTTTTTACTGTTCCATTCAAGTGTTACAATCAAAATGAGCCTCCCAGTGGTTTTCAGCCAGTGTGCCGTGGTATCCTGGGGTGCCTCTGTCCCTCTTTCCTTTCCTCCCTCCTCTGATGCCCTCTTGCGCCTCTGCCTCCCAAAGGCTTCCACAGCTGTTTGTTGCAGCAGCTCCGCAGGCGAATGGTGTCTCTGGTTGCCAGGAGCTGAGGTGGCCTCGGAGCAAGCAAGCAAGCAAGCAAGCAAGCGGGTGAGGGTGCCCAGCCAGTCCACCAGCCCTTGCTATTGGGAATGGACAGACTAGTGGGAGCCTGGGCAGGCAGGCAGGCACTGCTCTGGCCTTTCTTGTGCTTGCTCTGTGCAAGGCCTGCCTGGGAGCTGAGGGCCCACTGCTGCCTCCCAAGGTAAGGTGCTGGCCATTCTCCATTGGGCCACTAAGGCTGCGGGTATCCTCTTCCCAGGCCCCTGTGGGGGGAAGTGTGAGGAGGCACCTCTCTTTGGGGGAGCTCAGAGACCGGGGGCAGCAGCAGTGGCTGCCTGGGGGACTCCCAAGTAGAGGGGAGAGGAGAGGAGGCTGAGGCAACACTCCACAATCTGGCAGTCTGAGAATTGGCAGCCACAATTACCTGGTGCAGAACTGTCGCACAACACAAAAATTGTGCTGAGATGTATTGTGCAGATGGGCATCAGAGGCAAACTGCTGATGTCTCTTCCAGAGCCCTTTAGCCACTAGCTACATTGGTACTTGTACAATTAAGTGCTTTTTATATTTGGTAGGAAGCCATAACCTCATAAATTGAGATTACTACAAGCGGGCAACATGGTAGAGAAGGCTTTGTACTGTTTACGAAGCTGAGAATATTGTTATGTTACATTGGCATAAGCTACTTTGTCGTAGCTCCTCTCTATAGATCTTGGGGTGCCAATTATTTATATGTATAGTTGAGCTCTAAAGAGAGGACATAGAGGAATCCTGAATAATCCAGGTATTTACTAATCTGTTTAGAGTGTTTAGAGCTTTAGAAACATCAGAAAACAGGATCCCCGCCTGCCCTGGAGACTTTGCCATATGAGAGAACTTGTTTGGTTCAGGGAGAGTCCTTTAAGGAGTAGTGCCTTGCATATACCTGTGATGTCCTGAAATCTGTGCCAGTTTAGTCAAGAGTAAAGGTAAAGGTAAAGGTAAAGGTACCCCTGCCCGTACGGGCCAGTCTTGACAGACTCTGGGGTTGGTGCGCCCATCTCACTCAAGAGGCCGGGGCCCAGCGCTGTCTGGAGACACTTCCGGGTCACGTGGCCAGCGTGACAAAGCTGCATCTGGCGAGCCAGCGCAGCACACGGAAACGCCGTTTACCTTCCCGCCAGTAAGCGGTCCCTATTTATCTACTTGCACCCGGGGGTGCTTTCGAAGTGCTAGGTTGGCAGGCGCTGGGACCGAGCAGCGGGAGCGCACCCCGCCGCGGGGATTCGAACCGCCGACCTTTCGATCGGCAAGCCCTAGGCGCTGAGGCTTTTACCCACAGCGCCACCCGCGTCCCTTTAGTCAAGAGTACACCACTCTTATTCAAGTTAATCTGCTTCAAAATTTACATTTGTTCTCCTTTTGGTCAAACTGGCTTGAATATCGTACAGAAGTTTTCGATGGTCAGTTAAGAAAGTGTTTTAAATAAAGTTGCATTTATTACATTACTTGTAATACATTTTTTCAAGACCTAGTAATTTTAACAAGACATTTTAAAGCTATCTAGTCAAGTCTTAATTCCAGGGTAATATAGGCTAATAAAGGCTTGGACATTCAGGTTGGGCTAATGAGGTTTAAAGCAGGAAAAGCACAATGGAGGAATTCTGCAGTGAAGTAGAGGATTCTCTAGGGTTCATTAAAATGCTTTAAAATATGCATGTACTTTTGGCCAAAGTATAGTGCTCCATATTTACATGTCAGCAGCACTTGGAGGAGGTAGTTGAATAAAAACCTCTGTGGGCTCTCTTGTTAATGTGCTCTGCTCAGAGCCTGTGGTAGAACTGCTTGTATGGAATTTTCTCGTGCCATAACACAGATATTAAAGGAACGAGGTTGCAATGCATCTTGGTAGCAGGCATTGTGTTGATGAATGATTTACCTTCATAACACCTTAAGCAATATCTTTCATTCTTATCTCTTGAGTGTGGTAACACAAAGTGGCTCAAATCAGATGTATGGTTTGTGATTGTGAGAATGAGCTGCACCAAGCTTTGGATTTCCATCCACTGCCTCTGAGGACAGAGTTAAGCAAATTTAAACCCATATGTGCTTTTAATGTCTCCTAATCCTGTGCTGGCCTTCATATACCGTGTCCCAATGTATGTATTATAAGTGTTAGGTACTCATTCTCCACCCCACCCCCTAAGTAAATGCAAATGTAAAAAGTGTACTAAAATAAAAGGGTGGAGGCAGAGTAATGGTAAATGACTTGTTCTAGCAGTTTGGCCAGATATTTCAACATTGCCTTCAGGAAAGAAATAAGGGATTGCCTAAGTTAGTAACTACTTTCTTGCAGTCAAGCCGAGGCATATTCCAGTTCATTTTAAATGAAATAATGACTAGTGATAAAGAACATCTAGAAATTTAATGTGACAAACTGCACAACATTTTGTGTTCTGCGACCTTTGTGTGCTTAGGCGTGTCTTTTTGACTGAAACATTGTCTGGCATTTTTAACTTGGATAATGCCAGACAAAGATTGCATTTCAGATAATATTAAGAATAGCAGGAAAACAGTGTTGCATACTGGGTTCGAGTCAAGGCTGGCCCAAGACATTTTGGCACCTAAGGCAAACTGCAAAATGGCGCCTTCCTCCCCACAAGGGAAGACGGGGTGAGTGAAGATCTACATCAGGCACAAGGCCATAAAAATAAAGATCTACATCAGGATCTGCTGTCCCTGTGAATCCTGCTGCCTAAGGCATTCGCTCCACCTTGCCTCATGGCTGGGCGGCCCCTGGTTTGAGTAACAATTCAGAAATGGAAAGGGGCTTCATAAACTTAATCCAGCAATTTAGAAATCCTTAAGCCATTGTGAGTGGCCCCCACACACCACAAATTTCACCCTTGCTCATAATAGCTCTGCATCAGCGCTCTCATCTGCATTTTCCTTTGTCTCACTCTTTCAGAAACTTGGAAAGAAGGAAAACACTAACTGAGAATATAAGTCAAGGGTTGCTATTAAAACTGTTAGGACTCTGGGAGATATTTTTTATTCTTCTTCATTGACCAGAAAAGAAATCTATAGTTCCCAGAGTTAAGCCAAAGACTGTTTTTAACTAGTTCTTCACACTGTAACAAAGAAATCTGAGGATAGTTAAATTCTACACTGCCTATTCAGGGAGTTGTGTTGTTTAGTTTCCTCAGTCTCTTCTGCAAGGAAGAACAGCAAAAGTACAATTCCCAGAATTTTTGAGCACTATATAAGATTTATTATGAAATCTTTGTTGCAGTGAGGTGGAAGCCTAGGAACTGAAGCCCACACACAGTATTAGTTGTCTTTGCGAACAAGTGTGTAAATCATGGTGTTAATTGGTTCCAAATTATGTGTTGGTTCACACATGCATGTTCACTTGATTTATCTGCTCCATGTGTGACTTGAATCCATTTGAGTCTGAGCTGATAATTGTATTTTTAAAATGCTGTAGTTCACATAGGGACATAAAATACAAAGTTATCTATCTCTATGTTGTTGCATAAGCAAATAGACCACCATAGATTTACACCTTCACTTGATATGATTGCCAAGTGATGAATGTGCATGGGACAAAGCCTTATTCCACACTCACTAGATCAGTAGCCAGAATTGTTTGATGTAGCGAATCCCACCGCTAAGCACCAATTACTAAAGTAGCGGATTCCCCCAGCTAATTGCCCCAATTAAATATATCGGACCCACCTCATGGTACGCCAATTAAATGAATGTCTACAATATACTACAGGCTAGTGGGGGGTCTTGTGTGAGGGAAAACTTGGCAGGAGCTGGACAAACAAGAAAAGTTTTATTTACAAAAAGAATTGTGAAACAAAGTTGAGTCAGGGGATGTGTTCTTTCAGGTAGAAGTTAAACTAAATACAAGGATGTCACAGGCTTAAACACAGTAGTATATGCACAACGTTTCTTAAAATTCAGTTACTCAGTAATCTGTTGTTACACTTCAAATAGATGTTCAGGTTTCTAGAATAGGTGATAAAATGCTTAACTCAAGTTTCTGTAACTTCACTCTTGTTTCTTTACCTAGTTATGACGGGTGTTAAATACTTTTGACACAGCACCACTTCCTTCACAGCTTAATGAGTGAGGGGCACTTTTTTTATCATTTAGCCTCTCTCTTAGCAGTCCCCCTTCTGAGGTATTCTAGCCAGTATAACAGACCCAGGGGGTCTCCTTTACCTAGAAGAACCCTCCCCTCCGGGCTAGGATGAGGCCCAGGGGGTCCCACAGCTTCTCCCTCTCCCGCCTCAGACTCGGGCAACTCCTGTCTGTAGACCTTCCTCAGACCCTCAAGCCCCTCTTCCTATCCAAGCTGCAAGGCTCTGGCCTCTTGTTATAGAGAGAGTCTCCTCAGTGCGGATCTTCTACTCAAATCAGAACCAGTTCTCCCTATCTCCCAGGAATCCATAATCCCTGTCTCCCAACTAGGAATCCCTATCTTCCAATCAGATCAAGCCCTATCCTTCAACCTGAAGCCTATCTCTCAACTCAAATCAGGCCCTCTCTAACGCTCTCCCTCAGAAACTGCTCTTTTAATCGGAGAGAGGCTCCAGTCCTCTGGTGGAATTTCGGAAGGACTGCTTCACCGGACTCTGCTCTGGCTCTGCTCTCTGGCACATTAAACAAGTGATGATGCATCATAGTAGTACAGTGGTACCTCGGATTACATACGCTTCAAGTTACATATGCTTCAGGTTACAGACTCCGCTAACCCAGAAATAGTGCTTCAGGTTAAGAACTTTGCATCAGGATGAGAACAGAAATCGTGCTCCGGCAGCGCGGCAGCAGTGAGAGGCCCCATTAGCTAAAGTGGTGCTTCAGGTTAAGAATAGTTTCAGGTTAAGAACGGACCTCCGGAATGAATCAAGTACTTAACCAGAGGTACCACTGTAGTATATATTCTTCACACTAACTAATACTGTTATGAATGATTTGTACTGTACTTTCAAGAAACTTGATGCACTCCATCCATCAGCTCACCTCTTCCATTTCCTGTTTCCATTGCCACCTGTCAATTTCCAATTTTAAATGAGCAGAAGGAGCAAAACATGGCCTTACTTTCCCAATTGCCATAGTCTCTTGCTTCACTAAAACACTGCTGGCTTGCTTGAGGCATCAGAAATCGCCTCATGAACTCTTTCCGTGCCTTCTAATACTTATGGAATGGGTTGCACCTGCATTACTCTTGTGTTCTATGTGTAGCACACCATAATCTGAATTATCACAGGTTGTGGTTTTCTGTTATGTGGGTTTATCTGTTTGGAACCTATGCTTATAGAGAAAAATGTTGCGATGCAGAGTGTTGCTCTAATTGACATTTGAGCTCCTCCCTGAGATTCTCTGAATTGCTCTGTATAATAAATAAAAATCTGGTGTCTTTCAAAACCAGCTTTGTGAGAAGGGGACTTTTTGCAATAAATGGACATGCAGCTAAGACATTTTGAACACATACTCTGTGTTTAAAAGCTATTGATTTAAAACTAGAGGGATTGAGAGAGATTTTGTGACCGAGAATGTACACAGGGCCAAAACAGACAAGAGACAGGAGATCTGTGATTAGTTCTCCTAATAATTATGTTTTTCACCTTTACAAAATTGTTATTTTACTTCACCATATCTTTACCTATTACAGTATTTGTAAAAATGGATTCCAAATATCATTGAATTTGTCCATGGCACGTCTGCGTTTATATGCAAGTTGTTCATATGTTGCGAGTTTGTATAAGTCTTCAATCCAATTGTAGAAGGGATATTTATTTTTCCAATTCTTAAGTATCAGTCTTTTTGCTGTGGTAAGGCCACGGATAAACTACTCATATTGTACTTTTGTAAGGTTCCATGTGTGGGGTATATAAAAGCTTTATATGCTTTATATGCTTTTCATTCATATATCCAAGTAGTCAAAATCTCAGTATTTATATCAAAGAATTGTTTAGCCGCAGTCTTCATTTGTTTTATAAATTGGTCATCGTTAAGTAGTGAGATAATAATAATAATAATAATAATAATAATAATAATAATATACCCTGCCCATCTGGCTGAGTTTCCCCAGCCACTCTAGGCGGCTTCCAATCAAGTGTTAAAAACAATACAGCATTAAATATTTAAAACTTCCCTAAACAGGGCTGCCTTCAGGTGTCTTTTAAAGATAAGATAGCTGCTTATTTCCTTGATATCTGATGGGAGGGCGTTCTACAGGGCGGGCGCCACCACCGAGAAGGCCCTCTGTCTGGTTCCCTATAACCTCACTTCTCGCAATGAGGGAACCGCCAGAAGGCCCTCGGCGCTGAATGTCAGTGTCCGGGCTAAACGATGGATGTTAAAATACCAGTTTCTTGGTATTTTAGCTGTGTTATAATACTTCTAATCCAAACTAATTGCACTGTGATTAGATGCGCAACATACATCAATATCACATTCTTGAATTTAATGGTACAAGGACGCTGTTATTAAGAAAAAAATCCAACCTAAAACAATTTTTATGTACTTGACTATAGAACGTAAGCTTCCTTTTGGTTGGGTGCCTTAAGCACCATGGGTCAACCAGATTCAACTCTTGCATGTACTTTCTGAGTACTTTTTCTCTAACTAATGAATCTTTTTTTCATGAAGACGTGTTTCTATCAAGGTTAGGATCAATTATTTCATTGAAATTACCTCCTATTATAAGTTTAGCATATGTACTTTGACTCAGATGACTAAAACATTGATAAAACATATCTGGGGAATCTACATTTGGTCAATATATATTAATCAACGTTATTACCATTTCGGCAATTTTCACACACAAAATTAAATAGTGTCCATTTTCTCCATAATAACTTGTTGTATATCTACCCTCAATCCTTTTCGTATTAAGATAGTGAGACCTCTAGCATTAGAAGTATAATTTGTAGTATATACCTTTCCTATCCAATCCTTCATCAAGACATTTTTGTCTTGTTCCAACAAATGTGTATCTTGTAAATATTTTTTTTTTTTTTAAATAATTTTTATTGGGTTTTTACATTTTATAACAACAGACACACACACAAAGACAAAGACAAACAAACACACAAATACAATTACATACCCTAAGTTTCTTTACCCACTTTCATTGACTTCCCCCCACCCCCTCCTCTTACATCCCAATTCCAAAATTAATTCAGCAAGTTCTTACCTAACCTCTTAAAGATATTCACATTGCTTTTAAAAATTAAAATCTTTTGTTTATCTGTATTCAACTATCCAATTCTCTTATAATCATTAATTTCTTTTTTTTTTAAGGTCGATCTAACTTCCCCTTCACAAATTTTCCCTTTATTATATTAATTATAGGTCACATTGACCAAGTAAAACAAAACATAACATTTTATAATTCTATTCTCTCCCCCCCCTGCCCCGGTTTCTGTCCCTTCCTAGACAAATGTCCAGAAAACAAACAAAAAAATATTTCTAGCCCGGATTCCTCACGTCCGAGGCGTCTGATTCTCTGTCAGTCCCTCTCTGCCAGCTATATTGGTAGTCCTCTTTGATGGTCCTAAGACCCCGAAGAAGTTCAGTCAGAGTCAGATCATATTTTCTTTCATTCAGAATGTTGAAGAGTGTTTGCTGCGAAAGACCATCTAGTTTTCCATACTCAAGAGAAAAGTCCCAATCATATTGCTTTGTTCTTTCTAGTTTTAATATTCCAAGTACTCCAGGGGCTTCTCTCTTCTTCTTTCTCATCTTTCGCGGATCTGTAATCCAGAGGTCTTCTTGCTCATACTCTAACGCTGCAGATTTCTGGTTGATATTTTCCACTTGTAGTATCTGAACTCCTTCTTTTTTCTCTGTCAATTCCAAAGGCATCTCTTCCTGCTCAGCTGCAGAATTTTTATCGTACATCTCCTTTGTGCATTCAGCAGAGTTGTTTGTTTCAGGATTCAAGGTCATAAAAACTTTACTCAGAGCCATACTCTGCTCCTGCAGGATTCCCACGAGAAAAAACATTTTTTCTATCTCCGCCAGTAATTTTCCCTCTGCAGCCATTGTAATGTCACTAATTCCCCCTAGGGGGCTTTCAGTTATTTAGTAGTCCTTTTCCAATAATCTGTTACTTTGTTGTTATCAATACTTTATTTCCAATCGCCTCAGTCCAAATGTATCAGCTTTAATTCCACGAGTTATTAAATAGCAAAATTCTTTACTTTGTCCGCCCGTTTGACAGCTTCTTTGACAGCTGTCAAACTCCTTTCACTTCTTCCTCCGGGACCCAAATAGGACACTCCCGGGTTTTTTTGGGGGGGATACACACAAAGTTCCAAATTCCCTTTCTCTCCAGCACAAAAATCTTGTTCTATCAAATTTGTGAGAAACTTTTAAATCCTCAAAACAGTATTCATTCCGCCTTAATTCTCCGTTCCTTGCTTTAAAACGTCTATAAGTAGAGGGGGTGCGGACTTCCCTTTAACACATCCCCCGATCGTGCCGAATTCACAGGATAAAATTTTTAAAGTCCAAATTCCACTACTCACGGGTCCTTTGTTATCCAGTCCAAATTTTGGGAAGAAAGTCAGCGCTCTCCGGCCATGGCTTGCGGCTTCGCTCTACTGAGGTAGCGGTCTACTCTAAAATGTGTATCTTGTAAATAAGCGATACCAGTTTTCAAAGATTTTAAGTATTTCCAAATTACTTGCTGTTTTTTTGGAATCTCTCAGCCGTTTTACAATAAAACCAACTAACTTCATATTGTATTATTAATTTCCTTTTGGCCCGTGTTATCTTGGTCATAAATCCAAAATTCATTGTTACAAGGTTTATTGTATATGCATACACACACACACACACACGTACTGCCATTGATACACCTCAAATATATTACACATGTCTCTGTATAAATTGGCTTTGTTTACATAATAATAGCCATAACCAAGCAATTCCTTATTATTAATGTTGAAGTGGGGGGGAGAATAAAAAATGAAGACAAAAAACAGAAAAAAAAAAAATAAGAAGAGACAGAGAAAAATCCCCTACCACATTAGTGTTACATAACAAAAACAGACTCCGCTAACCCAGAAATATTACCTCGGGTTAAGAACTTTGCTTCAGGATGAGAACAGAAATTGCGTGGCAGCAGCAGGAGGCCCCATTAGCTAAAGTGGTGCTTCAGGTTAAGCACAGTTTCAGGTTAAGAGCAGACCTCCAGAATGAATTAAGTTCTTAACCCGAGGTACCACTGTATAAGAAAAATAAAAACAGAAAAAATAATCCAAATGGGCGGAGCTCGCAGCTTCCTCCTCCTCCTTTCCGATAAGGTTGCCTCTGACTTGCTCATATTTTTATTCAAAAAGCAGTGGTAACTTTTGCTGCTTCACTGGTCGATAAGCAGGTGATACGTTCTCTTGTTGATTTTCACTGCTGACTGTTTGCACTCCAATCTATTGGCGCAATGCCCAGACTGGCAGAACAATATCTTCAACAGTGTATCCTCTTATTTGTTCGTTAAGGAAATCATTCAAAGCTTCAATTCCAGGGTACTCACCGATTTTAGTGAGGAATGCCTCTGCAAAATCTGGCTGGTCAAATTTGTGAGTTTGACCTGAATATTGAATACAAAACTTTGCCATAACACCGGTCCTGAGAGATCTGCATTGGCTCCCAGTACGTTTGCGAGCACAATTCAAAGTTTTGGTGCTGAACTTTAAAGCCCTAAATGGCCCAGTAGACCTGAAGGAGCGTCTCCACCCCCATCGTTCAGCCCCTGACACTGAGGTCCTGCACCGAGCGCCTTCTGGCGGTTCCCTCATTGCGAGAAGTGAGGTTACAGGGAATCAGGCAGAGGGCCTTCTCGGTGGTGGCACCCGCCCTGTGGAACACCCTCCCATCAGATGTCAAGGAAATAAGCAGCTATCTTCTCTTTAAAAGACATCTGAATGCAGCCCTGTTTAGGGAAGTTTTTAATATTTAATGCTGTATTGTTTTTAACACTTGATTGGAAGCCGCCCAGAGTGGCTGGGGAAACTCAGCCGGATGGGCGGGGTATAAATAATGAATTATTATTATTATTATTTGCCATGAACTGAATGTAGTATTTCACATTCTTTGCCCTAGCAAGGGCTTTTGGTTTAAGAAATTTAGAGCACGCTTGAATCACATCCTTGGAAAAGTCCAGAAAGAGAATTTTTTCTCTTCCCACTTCCATTGATTTTTGGCAGAATTTGCATAAGAGCTCATCTCTATCTTGAACACACACTTCTAGATCCTTTTAACATGTACTGCTGGTAAGTCATGTGTCACCCATCGTATATTGGAGCAGCTGGTTATTCTTCTTTAAGTGTAGAACCTTTCAGGCTGAAAGGGACTAGTGGGACTTAGAAGAACAGAAAGAAAAATTCCTTCTCATGGGCTCCGGCATCTCTTGCTGCAATTCAACAATTTCTTAAGACAAGGAATTTTGTGAAGCACTTACCTAGACTCAGGAAGGCTTAAGATAGGAGCCCTCATCTGACCACACCACCCATAAGCACCATCTCCTTATGCCTGAGGGGACCTCGGCTCCCCCCCACAAAAACAATTGGGTTGGGGCTGAGCCCCCTCCCAACCTTGAGAGGCCAGGTCTTGCAGCAGTAAGCCTTGCCATACCTTTCCACGCCTGTGACAAGCCCCATCAGGCCTTCCTGCCAGGAGAAGGCCCAACGGGGCTCATCGCAGGGTGGCAGTGGTGCCGCCTATGACACCATCAAAATCCACCGTACTTGAGCAGTATTATGGGTATTCACAGAAGCAGCATGCAGGTATGAGAGATTACATCCTCCCTTATTGCTCCTGCTTTGTACTATTCTTGGGTGTGTTTGCCAGGCAGGAATCGGTGCTTGAGCTCTGACTGTGGTTGAAGCAAGAGAAACAAAGAACATGATGAGGCATTACAGCTAAAGCGAAGAAGAGGGGGAGTCTGGGAACCAAGTTCATGGGAGGGGAAGGGAAGGACAGTCGGAGGAGAGGGGAGGACTGTGGCAAGCCAGCGGGGCTTCTGCATGAGGAACAGCAAGAGGGGCAGAGAACTCAGTGACCGCCCTGGAGGGCAAAAGCCCTAGCTACACCACTGGGGCATGTAAAGGTGGATGCCCTGTTGGCTTGTGTGTCTACACCATGATAACACATTTGTTCAGTAATGGGTACTTTCATTGTCTTCATTCTACATTGGAAATCCAAGGTAAGTGGATAATAGTTTTTCTGTCAACTTCCTTGTTCACCTTCTCAGCCCCACACCCCCCTTAGGGTACTCCTTCTTGGTCACTTCATGAATGCCATAATGGTAAATATCTTGACACTGGATTACGTAAGTATCTTCCAAGTAAAAGTAGAAAGAGAGAGCAATTGAAAGAAATTAAACTATAGCTTTAGAAATTCCACTTAAGAATTAAAAGCACATTAAGTCATTCAAGTTGGAAATTTGAAGGAGGCCATGTGATCAGATGACTTTCATAGGAAAAAAAGCTTAGTTTTAATGTAGTGTTAAAAAGCTACGCTTCTTTATATATTGTATCCTAGTAGAAATTATGTTGTTTTTCCTTCTTAAATGTAAATTCACTGAAAATTATTCTTGATGATCCTTATTCTTATTTTGTTTGTAATGTATATGCTCTAGAATTCTGCATCTTAGCATTTTTCTAAGTGTCCAGTCTAGTGTTCTTGCACTAGAACATTAAGGTATATTTGCGTGTCTCTCCGCACATCCCCACCCTCTGGTCCTGCTCCACAAGGCTAATCGCTTGGCTGGAATGTGCCATTGAACTGTGGGGATGCCTCTTGTCTGCCTTGATGGAGGATGGAGAGAAGGTGGGGGGAAGGGGAGAGAATGCCTGGCTGGAATGCAGCTTCCTGTACCAAGGTAAGGGCATATCCGTTGCCCGGCTGACTTTTGGCTCTGGCCACATCCACCACTGGTGCAAGGAGAAAAACCAAACTTTTATTGGATTCTTAAAGCCAAACTAGCAGCAAAGGAGTAGCAGCATACATAACTTCAGGTTAAATTGGTCTCAGTATTGGAAATAGAATGTAACAATTCTACATCACAAAGCTGACCTGCTTGTTGAGACTTTGGGCCTCTGGCACCGTGCAGATCATTGAAGAACTGGAGCCCATCTCAGGAAGCCGCTGAGCAGCTTGCGCTTTAGTTGACGTACTTAAGGATATTCATCCCCTGGCACTGCTGTGTCCTTAAGGAGTTGCCTGCTTGGTTAGAAAGACATTAACTAAATATGTGCATGTGATGTGTGTTTGTATTTGTTTTTTCCTTCTGGCTAAAACAAATTATATTGAAATAATTGTTATGGCTGGATCTGTGCACAGATGCAGCGTTTTGTTTTTGTAAACTGTTTCCATAGCTGACATGATGCATATAATTTGAAAAGGTCCTTGGCTTTTACTGTATTCCTTCATATCGCCTGCAGATTTACAGTGTGTTCCAGCTCTTTGTATCATATTGTGGCTGTTTGATAGCTGTAAGGTGTAAAAACTGAGGCGAGCTGTGTGGGAAAGAGCAATAGCAAGTGATAAAACAGATCTGATTGACTTGTATTTCTACTAAACATTTTATAGCAAGACATTTTACCATATTCATGTTCCATCACATTTCAGTGTGATAAAAAACAGGAAAACAAAATATGAGTTCTTACTGTGCAGATAAAAGTGTAGAGCTGAGCATATCAAAGCAAGCTTAGTTCTCAATGACTCAAATAACCACGGCAAACATTTTAAACCTCAGTTTACCGGTATGAAGGGCAGACCATGATGACATGCTCACTCAGCGGTATGCTGAGGGAAAAGCCCTGGATTTGCAGAAGATTTTTCCCCTTAAGGGAAAAATCATAACGGCATATAGCCCTTTCCAAATGAATGAATGAATGTTCGTTCGTTTGTTCGTTCATTCGTTCAGCCCAAACCTCAGATCATCTCAGTAGCTAGCAAACGCTGACTGACTGTTGGGGTGGAAATGGAGCATGGTATACTGGAAGAAGGAACTGGTCCCTTGCTAGAATCCTGAACTCATGGTGGACTCTGCTACCTGCAGTGGCCAGCTGCTTAGTTCTGATTTCAACCCAGTGTTGTCCTCAGGGCCTGTTGTCCTTTTGGCACCCGAGGTGAACCTCAGAATGGGATACCAGCCTCCTTGTCAGAGAAGAAGGGGTGAGTGAAGATCAACACCAGGAACAAGATTTGCAGGGCAGAGGGAAGAGAGAGAGAGAGAGCTTAACATTAGCTTCTGCTGCCCATGGGGGCCCTGCCACCCGAGGCAGTCACCTCACCTGGCCTTATAGATGGGGCGGGCTCTGGTTGTCCCAATCTTAATGATGATGATAAAGGTGGAACATGGCAAAACAAAAAAGAACTTAAGCACGAGTTTAAAGTCTTGTGAGAAGGTGACTTGCAGTCTTTTTTGAGGAGTCTACAGTTCTGGTCAGCACTCCTAACAGATTCCAATAATTGCAATATTTTCCCTACTTGAGGAAGCCAGAGGTGCATGCATCTTTTCACTGGCTGTATGATACACACACATTACAGAGCCTCACGTCCTTGCTAACTGCCCCCATGAGAACTGACTGCTCCAGTTTTATTTGCAGGATCTATTTTGTATTTCAGATGAAGCCTTTTTAAAAGCCAGCCTGTGTGTGTTCAGTAACCTGAAAGGCTGTTGTTTAAACAGAAGTTGGTTTACTTTTTCATGGATTTGTGACTGTTGTCGTTTAGCAATTGGTATGCACAAATGGGAGTTCAGTGTGTATTTCAAGAGGCAAATAAGCCCATTTATAAGCAGGCCTCTCCTGCCTAATCTTACTCCTTCTGTTTGTTCACTCCTATGTGATATCTGCAGAAAACTCTGCTGGGCTCCAAAATGACACAATTCATGGCTTGAGCAGTCCAGCCTTATTATAAATTGACTTGTAAGTCTTCTTGTGTTCTGTGAAACTTTCTTTCGGCTAAGAGCCAAACTAGATGTGATGATGACAATGCTTTGTTCAGAAAAAAGTGGGTGGGTGGGTGGGGGACAGAATTGAGCAATAAAAGAAGATCATGGGAGTGAGCACTGCGTAGCCTTTCTGATGCCTCAACCTCCCTTGCAGTATGTTGCTCCAACCACTTCTCTCTGTTGCCTGCTAACTTCTATTGTGGGAGCCAGAAGTGAAGTGAAGTGTCTGGAACAACTTCTGCAAATGGGTGGTGGGGGTGTTTCAGTGGCTTCTCCCATATGCTCCTGTTTTATGTAGCAGAAACTTAAACAATAGCCCTGGGTTTGTTGTGCATATCATCATCATCATCATCATCATCATCATCACCACCACCACCACCCTGCCCATCACCACCACCACCCTTGCCTCAGCCACTCTGGGCAGCTTCCAACATGATATAAAACACAGCAAAACAACAAAAGCTTCCCAATACAGGGCTGCCTTCAGATGTCTTCTGGAAGTTGTATACTTGTTTGTCTTCTGATGGGAGGGTATTCAACCTTCAGGTATATAATATGCAACAAGATATACTGTATTTTTCGCTCTATTGGACACAGTTTTTCCCCTCCAAAAATTGAGGGGAAATGTTTGTGCGTCCTATGGAGCGAATGCAGGCTTCTGCCATAGCCGCACGCAACCCCTCCGGCAGGGAGAAGCTGCACGGGGCTATGGCTTCTTTAGCCCTGCGCAGCGTCTCCCGGCAAGGAGAGGCTGCACGGGGCTAAAAGGAAAGCCAAAGCAGCGAGCGGGATCCATCCCACTTGCTGCCTTGCCTTCTTCCATAGCTGCGCGCAACCTCTCCGCAAGGAGAGGTTGTGTGCAGCCTGTACGCTGCTCTTTGGGGCTGGGGGGGGAAAAATATTTTTTTCCTTGATTTCCCCCCCCCCCACAAAAAAACTGGGTGCGCCCTATGGTCCGGTGCGCCCTATGGTGCGAAAAATACGGTAGTTCTAAATAGCAAAGGCAGCAAAGTTGCACTCCCATGCTTGGCCTGAAGGCGGTTGTTAACAGCAACTTTAATAAAACTAAACAAGTCTGGATCTGGAGAGTGTCTAGATGGAAGACCATTTGGGCATCCTTTGCGCCCCTTTTTTAGTTCTGTGAAAGAGAGGCAGAATATAAATGTAATTAATCAACACTTTTATTATTCATTGTAGATGGGAATGCAATGTGACACATTGGATTACTAACCTCTACAAAGTCTCACACTTAAGGGAATGTGGCCTGGTGTTATTAAAATGGATTTGTTGTGTTTAGTACATTTAAAGTTTGTTTATTTTATTGATAAAATAAAACATGAGATCCGCAAAAATGCTTTTGTGATCTGTTGACACTCAGTTTTTGTCTAACTTCAAACAGGAGTTATAATGATCACATAAACTACTTCAGTTTCTTTAAAACAATAAAAAAATTCAGCATCTATTCTCCCCCCTGCCCCCACATGGCCTTTATATATTAGTAAAATAAAATAATGGGTAGTTCAATGAGCCAAATCTGCTGGGTAACAGTTTCAAGTGTATATGAATTAGCTACATTTAGTTTAATAGCTGAAATAGAAGATTGTTTTAACTTCGCTGTCTCCAGAGTATGCATATTGCTTTTTTGAATTTAAGTCCGCTGTCTTGCTTTGTACATTGATGTGCAGCATGTACATTACCAATTATAGAATTCCTCCTAGGCTTTGGACAGTAGTTGAGTTACTTCTCTTTCCTTCTCATTATTGTTTAGGAGTTCACAGCATTTATAATCAGTATGTGTTTGCAGTTTGTGTTTATTGATTCACAGTTGTAGCATGTTAAGACTTAAACAGGATAGCTAGTTTTCTTACAGCTTTCAGGGGCCAATTAGTGTGCCTGAACAGGGCAGTAGATCTACAGGCTTATCTACAGCACTGCCTCATTCTCCCTAGTATTCCACATATCTACAGACAGGACCTCATATAATCTGAAAGCCTTCCAAGAAAAAGTAAGTAGTGTTTAAAAATTCTAAATTATACCATCCCACGAAACCTTTGTTTATTAAGGGCTTCCAAGTTGGCTCCTTTGCATCATTAGAAACGTCATGAATTTACCAGAAGGCAAATTCTTTTTTTACTATGCAATAGCAGTTCAACTATACTTGGAAAGATTTAGTAACAGTTGAACAAATACTTTTCTTTCAAATGGAAAAAATATTCTACTTTATCAAAGTGCCCCCCCTTTTGTTCAAAACTCTCAAAAGGTACCTAGATGGAATACACTGTGCAATGGTTTTCATTGTCAGCTTGCTTGTTCATCTGCATTTGAAGAGAACATGAAAGTCCCAAAGAGTAAACATTGTTTTTCTTAGATTGTCACAAACATTTTAGGTTTGTTTGCACAATTGAGATTAGATTTACATAAATTGGGTAAGCGACCTTCCTGAATAGTCATTTGTTGATCTGAGATCTCAAATGTATACATTGTCTATGAACTACAGTGGAACCAAAAGCCTAGAACTTACAAGCTTTACACACACGGCAAAAAAGCAAAAAATTAAAAAGGGGGTGGGGTTCTTGTGAAAATTACTTTGGCAATCCCACCCACCATTGAACTCAATGTGTTTTGACTATACATGATTTGGGCTTTGGGCACAGTCCCTGGAATGTAACCCTAGCATAAATTGTGGCCTTACTGTATAAACGTCAGAAGCATAATGAATTTCAATGATGATGCTATTAATTTTAACAGGGCACTTTTTTCCATACAGATTTGCCAAAGGCTTTGTAACTTTCATTTTTGTTACTTGTATTCTAGAGTATTTTATAAAGGTGGCAAATAAGGAATGCTTTGAGACCAAATTACAGGTTACGTTAACCTTGTGGTTTGGTAACACATGACTTTTTTTTTAAAGCAGCTGCAGGGGGCAGATCCAGTCAGGATCAGCACAGTATGAAGGGAGGGAGGGTTAACACCCCCATGTCCGTGTGCCACAAATTTAGGCAGATAGGCTAGTAAAAATGCATGCTAAAGGAAGACAGAGATAAAAGCATGGAAAGAAGAAACATTGAATATAAAATAATTATCCTCATATCCAAATATAAAGATATAATAAAGGTATTATAAATAAGACATATAGATGTATATAATCTTGAAATTTATTGTTCTAAAATGTTACAAAAGTTGACTCAAGACAAAGGCTAGTAATTTTTTGATGTCTAGAACAGTGTTTTTCAACCTTTTTTGGGCAAAGGCACACTTGTTTCATGAAAAAAATCACGAGGCACACCACCATTAGAAAATGTTAAAAAATGTAACTCTGTGTCTATATTGACTAAATATATAGTAATACTCTGGTTTCACCTCAGATCGTATAAATCTTTCGCCTTTTAGTAATTCTCTTGAATAGGAATCAAATAAACACAAAGAAAGTATTTTATAATTACTTTATTATGAAATAGTAAGTAAACAGAAATATGAAAAATTATAAAATACTTTATTTTTAAATCTTTTGAATTTTTCAATTTTTCCCACGGCACACCAGGCAACATCTCGCGGCACACTAGTGTGCCACGGAACAGTGGTTGAAAAACACTGGTCTAGAATCCAGTGTAAAAGGTTACAATCTATGTAAATTGTTACATCAAATTGACTTCATATGACATCTGAAGTCATATTTTCACTACAGCTGCATCAGATTAGAACAGAGACTAAGTCCTGATTACTCCTGAAGTTCAAAAATTTAAATAATGATTATTAAGGGTTTTTGTTCCAAAATTGTATCACTTTAACTTTTGTGTGAAGAGATTTGAATTGGTTCTTAGTTATGTTAGGAGTTATTATTATATTTATACCCAGCCATCATTCTGGGAGGCTTACAGCATATTGTTGCTTGTTGCTAACCAGGAGCCGAAGAGATTCTTAGGAGCAGCAAATTTTATACGTGAATACCCAAATAACACTTAACACCAGTGACCAGAGCATTAGCTAATATGTGAAGAAGTGTACATTTTGTTTGGGTCTGTGAAAACTTTGTTCCTTGAAAGTGGTCTGATTTTTTTTTTACAAGTCATTGAGTTGACTTCTTACCACAGAATCTTAGGTTCTTATCTGATAATGGAAGTTACAGATAATTTCCCCTGACTTTGTGTATTAGTTTTGGGGGTATTAATGAAGGTGAATTTGGAATACTTTTTTTTTTTTCAAAAGGGAATAACTGTTGAGGATCTAGTTATGTTGCCTCCACCCCCAACGTTCAGCCTGGACACTGAGATCCATCTCCGAGGGCCTTCTGATGGTTCCCTCACTGCGAGAAGTGAGGTTGCAGGGAACCAGACAGAGGGCCTTCTTGGTAGTGGTGCCTGCCCTGTGGAATGCCTTCCCTTAAGATGCCAAGGCAATAAGCAACTATCTTACTTTTAAAAGATATCTGAAGGCAGCCCTGTTTAGAGAAGTTTTCAATGTTTAGTGCTGTGTTGCGTTTTTAATATTCTGTTGGGAGCAGTGGTGTAGCGTGGGTTGTCAGCACCCGGGGCAAGGCAAGTAATTTGCGCCCCCTAACCCGTGGATTTGCGCCCCCTAACCCTAACCCCCAGATGTTGGGCCCGGTGCAGCCGGCCCCCCCTGCACCGCCCACGCTACGCCACTGGTTGGGAGCCGCCCAGAGTGGCTGGGGAAACCCAGCCAGATGGGCGGGGTATAAATAAATAAAAATAATTGTTGTTGTTGTTGGTGGTGGTTTTTAGATTGCATAGAAGTAAACTGATATATATATATATATATATATATATATATATATATATATATGATTTCTTAGTTTACAAAAATACATGCATTTCAAAAATACATGCAAGGTTTATAAGCAATGTTGTCAGTGTTGTTAACAATATTATTGGTTTGCTAGGGTGTTGTGTAGTGTTACGGGTATTGGCATGCTCTAGCGCCACTATTGTGCTTGGTTTTGTGTCAGATTTTAGCCTGTTGATTGTTTTATTGAGGCTGGGGATATTGTTTTAGTTGATATGGGTTTCTTTCTTTCTATTCCTTTTATTTTATCTACTGATTTTGTTTGTTGCTTTTGTGTGGTGAAGGAAGAGATGGAGAGATGGGGGTGGATCTCTCTTTCTTTGTGTGGCGGTTCTTTTGTGCTATGGGTAGAGTCCTTGGGGCGGGGGGCTGAGAATGTGCATTGTGTGTTGTTGGGCTCATTGGGGAGTGGAGAGGGTGAATTGTGGTTTGGGTGGGGATGGGATTGGAGGATCTCTATGGAGGGGCAGAGTAGGGGGGATAGTGGTGGTGCTGGCAATATTAATGGCATAGGGAGGGGGGGTCACCAGTCCGTCAATTCGAAGTGATTTCCAGATGCTTTATTTGGCTGTGGTTGTTAGTCTATGGTATGTGGGTTTAGCTGAGGTTGGTTTGTCGTTCAAGTAAATAAATGTGACCTAAATGGAATCGGATCATTGCTTGGTCTGACCCAGTAGTGTGTACTCCTGTCTAGCAGCAGATGTCTAAGGTCTTGGAAGAGATCCTTCCCAACCCTGCTACCTGTTATAATTTTAGTTGTAGGTTTCAGGGATTAAACCTGGATTCTTATGTATCACTTCACATTTCCAAAAGCACTTCACAGGGACAATAGCTTACAAATTTTGATGTGCAATAAAATCTATTAAAAGGAAACACATAGACTAAAAGTAAAGGTAAAGGGACCCCTGACCATTAGGTCCAATCACGGACGACTCTGGGGTTGCGGCGCTCACCTCACTTTACTGGCCGAGGGAGCTTCCGGGTCATGTGGCCAACATGGCTAAGCCGCTTCTGGCAAACCAGAGCAGCGCACGGAAACGCTGTTTACCTTCCCGCCGGAGCGGTACCTATTTATCTACCTGCACTTTGTCGTGCTTTTGAACTGCTAGGTGGGCAGGAGCAGGGACCGAGCAACGGGAGCTCACTCCATCGCGGGGATTCGAACTGCCAACCTTCTGATCAGCAAGCCCTAGGCTCTGTCGTATAGACCACAGCGCCACCCGCGTCCCGATATACTAAAAGTATTCACCCACAAAAATTGCCCAGTAACATAAAATACCCACCCCACTTACATAAGAATGAACACCAAAATATAAGCAACCAAAAGCCAGGCCGTTAGCTCTGTCCAAATGTCTGGGAGAATAAAAATGTCTTTGCCTGAGGCTAAAAGGTTGACTAAGTGCCAGGCAAGCCACACTGGGGAGGACATTCCACTGTCTGGGGAACAACCATAATTGGAAGTGGCATATTCAAAGTGTGTGGCCTTTCATTGGGTTATGGTGGGGGTTTTTTAATTCTACAATCCAAAACCTTCCTAGATTGCATAATTTCCAGTATAGACTAAAGAGGTGAAAGACTGAAAAGATGATTAGAAAAAAGGAGCTCTAAATCTCTCTCTCTTTCAATTAATAACATTTATGATGAGCTGCCACTCCAGCTGCACTCCCTTACGAGAGCTGGATGTTTGCAGCTGTGTATGTTGGCATGCTTTCCCCCCAGAGGCAGATGGCACTTGCTGAAGTATCAGATAATGCAGTTGAAAGGCTGCCCTAGCCAGATGTTGAGATGTCTCCAAACCCTTGGTGATTTTTTTTCCTTAATTCCATTCCATTCTTTCTAAATTGTCCCAGAGACTTATTTTTGCATTGATAATTGCTTGCTGGTATGTTGGACAAGCTGCTGCAAGTGCCATTGAAGAGCATATTGGTGAACATACTTGTCTGTTGCATCCCTTGCCTTCTATTTTAGAACCATAAAATTGTAGAGTTGGAAGAGACTGCTTTTACTGCTTTTGATGTCGAGTAAAGGTGGTGTGTTGGATCTCCCCAAATACAGTGGTACCTCAGGTTAAGTACTTAATTCGTTCTGGAGGTCTGTTCTTAACCTGAAGCATCAGCTCTGAAGTTGAAAACCCCTCTCAATCTAGTAAAACTTTTGTTTTGAATGAGTGGAAGAAAAGGGAATTCCAGAGCTATAGGAGAGAGAAACTGTTCTCTCAGGCATTCTATTCCATTGGGATAGTGAACCTTTCTCCAAGTTACAGTGGTGCCCCGCAAGACGAACGCCTCGCAAGACGGAAAACCCGCTAGACGAAAGGGTTTTCCGTTTTGGAGGCGCTTCGCAAAACGAATTTCCCTATGGGCTTGCTTCGCAAGACGAAAATGTCTTGCGAGTTCCTGCGGGGTTTTTTCCCTCCCCCCCCTTTTCCTAAGCCCTAAGCCGCTTATCAGTTGATCCGCTAAAAGCCGCTAAACCGCTAATAGCGCTAACCCGCTAAGCTGTCAATGGGCTTGCTTTGCAAGACGAAGAAACCGCTAGACGAAGAGCCTCACGGAACGGATTAATTTCGTCTTGCGAGGCACCACTGTAATTATTTGAAAAGGCTGCTCAAACAGAAGGCCTGGCACTGCTCACTTGCATTGTCAATCTGAGGGGAAGAGTTTGGTTTTTTGGAAGTATGTAATTACTTGAATGTTCCCAAAGGGAAAAACCTCCAGGAAGCAATTGTTGTTGTTGTTGTTGTTGTTGTTGTTGTTGTTGTTGTTGTTATATTTATTTATATAGCACCCTTTCCCCTGACAGGACTCAAGGCAGCTAAAATAGAAACAGCTAAAAACATATTTTAAAAATTAAACAACTATTATGCACAGAATTTCACTCTAAAACATTATTTTAGACATGGGAAGTAATAGCAAAAATTTGAGTTCTGCCCACTGAAATGATAATGAAAGTAAATCATAGAATCATAGAGTTGGAAGGAACCCTGAGGATCATCTAGTCTGGGCTTCCTCAACCTTGGCCCTCCAGATGTTTTGGCCTACAACTCCCATGATCCCTAGCTAGCAGGACCAGTGGTCAGAGATGATGGGAATTGTAGTCTCAAAACACCTGGAGGGCTGAGTTTGAGGATGCCTGATCTAGTTCAACACCCTGCAATGCAGGAACATGCAGCTGTCCCATATAGGAACCATGCCTGCAGCCTTGGTGTTATCAGCACCACGCTCTAGTCAACTGAGTCATCCAGTGGAATATGTATTGTATTCCTCCCAACCAGTGCCATTTAGGAATGAGTGAAGGGGGAGTTAGCAGTCTGCTAGTCCAGTCAACATGCTTGGAAAAGTCAAGAAGGATGATTGATAACAGGGAATATACAAATCTTGCAACAGTTTTGCCTACTTTGCTTTCAGAGCCATCTTGGGTGTCCTCAGAGTTACATATATATGCAGAACTGCAGAACAGTTGGGAGAAGTTGGAGAGGATATAAACATTTTGGTAGCATGTATGCTCCCAGGTGAATTACCAGGGGTCGCTATACAGGACACTTTTTAATAACCAGCAGTTAACAACATAGCTTTTTGATGTTTCCAGCAGTTGGAGCCAATTGCAGCTATAGAGGCTGACCTGGTTTGCATGCCATGCTGACCCAAACTTTGACTTAGCACAAACCTGCTCAAAGTGTGTGGGCTCCTGGAGAGGACCTTTCTGGTCCCGAGCACTTGGTTACAGCTCATACTTAGTCTGGAATGAGTTTAATGATGTGTCCAGGTTTGGATGTCACACTAAACCAAAACCTTCACTTTGCTTTGTGTGGCACAGCAGCAAAAAGTTCCTTGGAGGAGCCAAGTTGCTTCAAGGGGAGCTGTGCTGTCTTAGTGCAGGGGCCACCAACTTTTGGGCACCCTTTTTGGACTTTGCAGAGTTTCATTTAAAAAACAAAATAGTTGATTCTATGGCACTCTGGTAACCTGGAAAGTAAGAATTATGTAACTAAGTAATACGTGGAAGGCATTGACCCAAATCCAGGTTTCTCTTCAAGCATGTGGCTTGGGAGAGGCATTATGAACCTGAATCCAGAAGCACTAGCAGCATAAGGGCTGAGCCTGCTTTCATCTCCCCTGGCCTCTTTAATTATAGACCAGAATTTTCCTGTGTTGCAAAGGCCAGAATTTCCATGGAAACATCACCTTGCCCCTGAAGAGATTCATCTTCAGGAATGCATTGGCAACCTAGTTTAGCTAGGTAATAAGCACATGTTGGGACTCATTTCACCTCAGTGGAGCTTCTCAAGCTTGAGGTTGCGCAAGTACTGAACTCAAGTTTCTTGTTGAGCAGGAGCACCAGATACTTACCTCTGTATGAGATGTGTATCTGAGTGTGTCTGGGAAAGAATGATATTGCATGCCTTAAAGCAAGGGGAATGCAAAACCCTGAATGTGACGTGTGAGATCAAGTTGGTGGTTAAACTAAAGCTTCTATTTTGTCTCTGCAGTCATTCTACTTCTTTCATTTCATAATGGCTCTCAGTCTAAAATCATACTGTTTGGGGAGAGAGAGCCAATATTATCAAGCACCACTCAGTTTTTCATCTGGGGATAGAAGCTTATTTTGTTTTACAGCTTTACATTTTGTCTCATTTGTGTAGATATGCGGCAAACTATTGTTATTGTTGTAATAAAAAATGGTGGACGGTCAAGGACGTGATAAAATTGCCTGGGTGGCCATATCTGCTCTCAGCTCCACCCATTCTTGCTGTACTGATGCATATGTATTTTGTTGAAACTTTGAGAATTCATTTCTATTTGTTATACAGTTGTGAGACAGAGAGATTCTCTGTTCAGTTTCATTAACACTCATGAGCTAGGCCTAGATTTTCAAGAAACTAATTCAAACTATGTTACATACACTGTGTGATTAGCAGACCACACCTCACAGTGAAAATGAAATTTGTCTTTTTGTGAGAAGGATAGCATGTCAGTTACACAGAATGAAATTCCAAAAATGGTAAACTGGCAAGAGAGAGAGAAAATATTTTTAAAATCTTGGTTTGAAATGTGTGCAGAAGTGAGAGATGATGATTTATACCTGTGCTTTATCTCGTGGGTTTGTAAATTAATATGCACTACTATTACTACTCTTTAAAAATAATAGAATCAGATAACATTGTTTATTATTTATTTATTGAATTGAATTGAATTTATATATCGCCCTATACCTGGAGGTCTCAGTGTGGTTCACAGAATAAAATCAAAATAAAACCACAAAATACATACAGTGGTACCTCGGGTTACAGACGCTTCAGGTTACATACGCTTCAGGTTACAGACTCTGCTAACCCAGAAATAGTACCTTGGGTTAAGAACTTTGCTTCAGCATGAAAACAGAAATCGTGCTCCGGCGGCACGCCAGCAGCAGGAGGCCCCATTAGCTAAAGTGGTGCTTCAGCTTAAGAACAGTTTCAGGTTAAGAACAGAACTCCAGAACGAATTAAGTACTTAACCCGAGGTACCACTGTAATCAAAATAAAAACAACCCATTAAAGTAAGGCTGCAATCCCAAATATACTGAAGTCTAATTGAATAGAACTTCTGAGTAGATATGCATAAGATTGCATTGTCAGTTATATAAAGCAACATATCAGATGTAGTGATGCTTAGAGTAGCTGTGCAAAATTGCTAAAGAGAGTCTGAGTCTCCATGAAGCTGATAAAATCATACATATCTATTACCACCATTGCAGACAGCTGCTTTGATTGCTATAGCAAATGCTTTATTACTATCAAGCTTGCAGAGTCTGAACTCATATAAATCCTGAAGACAAAAAATGCTACTGCTGTCCTAAATCATATCATAATTGCAGTCTCAAATGCAGGTCAGCCACGTTCTCTAATCAACTGCATTCCTAGCTCATGCTCTGTCCTCGTGGAGCACCAAATAGGCACCAAATGACTGAAACAAGTGTATAATATAAATACTGGATTCTTAATTCTTTTTGAACTTGCATGATTTTTTATTTATTTAAGAACAACTTGCTTCAACTCTTTAAAAAATGTTTAGTTTATGCTGAAAACAAGCACATTGATTTAGCTGTGGGTAGCCAACTGAAAGCAAGATGGTTCAGGTTTGACATATTACTGCGAGACCAATTAATTTCATGAAAAATAAACACCTGGATCCAGAGTGCCATCTGCTTTCTCTGTTTGACTTGTGCCACATTATGGAAGTGTAATATTTCTGGACAACAGCCTGAGGCTTCAGATTGGTTGGAGCTGGTGTATCCATTGAAACCACATGGTGAAGAACACCCCCCCACACACACACACAAACACCTGTACCACCACAACCCTTTTTTGGTGGTAAGTTTAAGGTTTTGTGGAAAAAGCAGTTGATAACATAATAAGGCAGCTGGCTCCCCATGTAGATACAGTAACCAAATACATCTGGTTTGGGTTTTGGCAGCATTATCTATCTCAAAATGTCTACTTGGTTGCCTCTGATAATTAGATGGGGAGGAGGAGGTGGTATTAATAACTAAAAGAGAGTAAGCTTCCAAAATGTGGGACAGATTCCTAATCCAGAGTAGAATGTAAGCACATGATGTAGTGTCCCTGTCATCCATGTAATGTGCTTCTTCGCTTGTAGGTTGGCAAACAACTTTAAGACTTAATTGCATGGGTAGGCATCTGCGGATGACCTTGTTTTCATTAGATGTGCATGGAAGGAGAACCATGCATTCCAAACACTGTGCACCTTGGGGCAATGTACATGCAGTATACATATCTGATTATTTACTAAATTCTGCATTTGCAGGATACAGTACATGTAAAAGCCAAATCACTTGGTGGTGATTCCAGAGCTACTGTAAGAGATCTAATTAGAGGAATAAGTAGCAAAACCTCTAACTTGGAATAAAGTGTCACCATCCCCATTACTTGCACACTCACCATGTAAAGGACCAGGGCTGTCCATGTAAGACATATTAATTACATAGTGCTAATTGCCTGAGAGATATAGGGCATAATATGGAACTGAATACATGGGAAAAACTGGTATAAAATTTAAAGTTTACAGCATGTTAAACACTAAAAGAGAATTTTATGAAAATGGTTTATAGATGATACCTGACACTTTGTAAATTAGCAAAGATGTATAAATCTAAATCAGATATCTGCTAGGAATATAAAGAGAAGGTAGGTACCTTTACCGTATGTGGTGGACATGCAAAATGGGTAAAAACTTCTGGAAAATGGTATATAATGAATTGAAAAAAAATGTTTAAAAAATTTGTCAAAAGCACAGAAGCTTTTGATTTGGGCATAATCAATGCAGAAGAAAAATCTCTTCATGTCTGCAACTACTGCAGCACATATGGTGCATGCACAAAAAGGTAAGGAGGACACAATACAAACAAAGGAAGAATGGTAGATGAAATTGACTTGAGTATATAGAATTGGCTAATTTGATGAAGTCAGAATGAAAAAATGTATAAGAAAGATTGAAAAAAAATACGTAGAATATTTGAAGAATCATTGTAAACACATTAAAATGTTGACAGCATTAGAATAAATTCACCAGTAAGAAATATTTTGATAGAAAACTGGGAGAATGAGAATTGGGGGGGGGGGACAGAATATGTAGTAGAAAAGAGTTCATAAAACGAATTATGGATGGGGGGGAGGTCAATGGCAAATGTATGTTTTGTATTTGGAATTAAAACTATCTGTTTGAATTTGTAAAAATTTAAAATGAAAAACAACGTCTTGCCACAATTGCCTTGGAGTTACCTCTGCCTTCCTTGCTCCAGCTGCTGAGTCACAATAGTCTGGCACAGATTTCTGGACTAAATGGAGTCTTGAGCACTTTACCTTCAAGGGTAGTAATCTATGTATGTTCTCCTATGCATTATATTCAAGGGTAGCCTTGCACAGAGTGCATTACAGTAATCTATGTAATACAATGTTACTGGAGCATGTATTATCGTGGCAAGTCTATCCCATTTCATGAATGATCGTAGCTGGCAGACCAGCTAGGGTTGGAAATCGATACTCCTTTGCCACTGAAGTATCTTAGAAAAACCATTGAGAGTACTTATTGCAGTAAATTCTCATTTAATCTCTCTGAAGCTAATCTGTTGGGATGAGAAGGTAAGAATGAGAATATTCTCCTATTAATACAGTTGTACCTTGGAAGTCGAAGTGAATTGGTTCTGGAAGTCTGTTCGAAACCACGTTTTGGTTTCTGATTGGCTGCAGGAAGGTCCTGCAGCCAGTCAGGAGCTGTGGAAGCCCCATTGGACGTTCGGGTTCCAAAGAACGTTCGCAAACCAGAACACTCATTTCTGGGTTTGCAGCGTTCGGTAGCCAAAACATCCGAGTACCAAGGTATGACTGTATTATTAAATCCAGAGGTTAAAGGGTAGTCCATTTAGAATACTGGGCACTTTAATTTTGCCTTTTGAAAGTTGGTTCTTAACATCATTAGGTGTGTTTTAAAGCACCTCTAAACCAGTATGCAAAGTGTTTTGCTGAGGTCTATTTAGGGCAAGTTACTTGAACTATTCAAGCAAGGTTACAGTGTTTCACTAAAACAATAAATAATAGTCTTTTTGTTTTGTTTTGTCAATATACAGCAAATGGTGCTGTCAAAACTATAATTGCTTAAGGGGAGAATCGATAACATGTACCCACACTTAATAGGCCATTCACTAATGTTTCCTTAAATCTATACATACAGTTATGGCATGGATGATCATTGTGCATTTTTCCTGTCAATAAATTGCCTGTAACAGGCAATATAGATCAAAACCATAATGAAAAGGTCATGAGGATTTGAAGGAAATGACAGCTGTGACAAAACAAATACATTTTAATCGATCTTGCTTTACTTGTCTTCCTTGATAGAATATATTCTATCTCTCTCTGTTTCTGTTATGTTGTTACATGGCTCATAATTTTCATTTCAGTTAGTGCAAAATCTGGGAAGTTGCTTTAGGGAAACCCAAAGGCCTTGCATATTTCCCCCTGCATATGTAATATGAGGACACCACTCTATACTTCTCTGTTGCCCTTCTTTATCCTCCCAAACTCATCTTCTCCAACTCTGGGTCTGTCTTCAAAACAGGCTGCCTCTAGGAAGCTCTTCTTGGTTTGGCTAGGTTTCAAAATAGTAAGCACCATAGCTATAGCCTCCAACCAAACTGAGAGTTTAAGCGCATCTTGTTCCATGCCAGCATCTGCATGCCACGCTCCAAACATGTTTCCCTTCCAGTGGTCAAGTTATCAGGGGAGGAGTTGAAGGGAGTTTTTTCCTCCTCCCTGTCACGGTGGCTTTGGAAGATGTAGTTCTCCTTCCTGTGCTGTGCTCCCATTCCTGATCAGCCACCTGAGCCAGACAACGGCAGGTAGCAACCTTGGGCACATTGTAACTTAGCCGGTGGCATCCAGAGACTTTCCTCTCTACCCAACTAAGCCAACCTTTGCAGTTGCAGTTGCATCTGGTCTGTCTTCACTTTGAATAGTCAAGTTAACTTTTCCCCTAATTCTTTTCTGAAACAGCTGTAGTTTGTCTCATGACAGTGTTGTAATGGTACTCCAATTATGTGTTGTACTTTCTTCCTCCGCACTGTGCAAAGTTTTAACTTCTCTCTGTGCTTAATTCTTATGGGAATGTTGCTGTTTAAAACTGTAGCATAGAGGCTCCAGCCAAGGAGTAGATGTTAAAAACAGATGGCGTTGAGTTTCACATGAGTAAAAAAATTAAGAAATATATCAACAGGAAACAACCAGAGAGTTCAATATATCTGAGATTTTTGCTATTCTCATTTCCGCCCCCTCCCTCTGCTTTTCACTCCCACATACCTTGTGTTCTTCTTCTTGAAAGTGTGTCTGTGTATGTGTGCTTTTGCCACTGAACAGTACTTAAAAAATTATTGTATGCAAATACAATAGTGACTTTTTGAAGTCCAAATTGTAAAATAATTTGGAAGGGGAAGAAGGGTGTGTGAGACAACTCAAATGCCAGAACACTTTATTGGCATTTGCTATCAAGATGGGGTTCCCACAACTGAAATGTGAGTACCTCTTGAGTCGAGTGCGGTGTCTCTTCTACCAACTGGTGGTTGGAAGTGAAGCTGTAAAATAAATTATACCGTATAAATGTAGTAGAAAAATGGCAGGCAAAATGCAGCTTTTCAGTAATGCAGAATGTTCTAATAGTTCTGTAAAAATAATTATAATGTCTTGAAATGTTTTAAACTTGCTTTTGGAGTTATCCCAATGTAATGCTAAATGCTGTACTTTCGTAAATCTACACATACACACACTGGGTATGTGCAAGCTACTTCCTCAGTATTTTAAAGTTTGTTTGTTTAAAAAAAAAGCTGAATTTAAGAAGCTTATACTGTCTCTGTAAGGGGGTGGGGAACCTGTCATCTGCCAGATGTTGTTGGACCCCTGACTCCCATAAATCCCATCCAGAATGGCCAATGTCAGGGGGATGGGTTTCCCTCCAGATGTTGCTGGACTACTATAGGTTTCCCATTTCTGGTCTGTAATCTGATAACATCAGTTGATCTTGTGCAGCTGAAGTGAGACTTTGTTACCTTCCCCAGAAGAAATTGGCAGAGGAAATAAGTGAAGAGGCAATATGCTTCTGAATGCCTGCTACTTTTTTTAAAAAGCAGATTTTTTTTTTGGTGCAGCATTAATACAGCCCACCATCTTCACTTTATTCTTTGTTGTTTCTAGGAGCTTAGCACCAGTTTCACATCCGTTCAAGGCATTGTTAGGGCATAAATGCCCTTTAATTGTCCGCTGCTCCAGCTTTTTCAAGTCCACTGCCCTATGTCAGACTTCTGTTGCCAGACATAGAATGGCTGAAGAATTGCTTCCTTCTGTTAAGAAATGTGCATTTCTGTTTTGATTTCAGTGGGTAGAGGCAGAGTACTTCCGAGTTTGCATTGACTGTGCTCAACATCTGCCTTGATAAAGGGAGCCAGAAGAATTGCAGGACTTGTTTGCTGTGAAGGGGGAATCCCATAGCCTACTTCCCTTCTGTTAAAACCTAAGGACAAATTACTTCTGTACTGTCCTTTTATCTGTTACATCACTAACATTAATAATGATAATGATAATCATCAAAGGACAGTGTTGGCTTGGGGCAGCATACCAGGCCACCTCCCAGGGCCCCAAACTTTAGAGACCTCCAGAATCTTGTACCTCCAGAACCCTGCCTGCCTCCTTTGCCAGGCTGCATTCCCACAGTGGTTTATTCCATTTCTCTGATGTTTCCCTAACTGCTAATTTCCACATTACATTTGAGTTTTCACGTGACATAAAAGCCACTTCTGGAAAATTAGCTCTCTTTTGGGTGTTATATGATTTCAGGGGGGAAATCCATTTGCATTCTCCTTTACTCAGAAAATCATGGGAGTAGAGTGACAAAATTTGGGGCAATATACTGGCATATAGTTCCTTTCTGCTTCACATTATTCCTATTGTTCCGGCTACTGTTGTATCTGGTGAGACTTCATTTTCAAAGTTGAAATTGATAAAACATTTACTGTGCTCTACTGTTTGCAAGAACATCCTAGTACAGAGGTTTTCAACCTTTTTGAGGCCACGGCTCCCTTGACCAGCTACATTCTTTTTGTGGCTGCCATGTGGGGAAATGCACTCCAAGTTTCAGAAGCCCAGTTACGTCACCCCTTGCTTGCAGAGCCGGCAGCCCCTCACCCCTTTTTGAACCCCCCCCCCTTGTGGCATGTCCCCCCCCCCAGTTTCCTTTCCTCTCCTCTCTCCTTGGGAGTCCTCTGTCATCTCTAAGCTGCTGCAAAGAGAGGTGCCTCCTTACACTGGCCCCCAGGAGCCTGATAAGAGGGTGCCCCCAGCCTTAGCAGTCCAGTGGAGACTGGCCAAAGGTGAACACGAGGTCAGCACCTTACTCACCTTGGGAGGCAGCAGTGGGTGCTGCTGGGCCTGCATGGTGGAAAGGCTCCCCTTTGGTGTTGGGCACTCAGCTCCCAGGCAGGCATTGCACACAGCAAGCACAAGAAAGGCCAGCACAGGGCCAGCCTGCCTGCCTGCCTGGCCTCCCACTTGTCTGCCCATTCCCAACAGCAAGGGCTGGTGGACTGGCTGGCTGGGCTCCCTCACCCACTTGCTTGCTTACTCCGAGGCCACCTCAGCTCCTGGCAACCAGCACCCCCTGGCCAGCCCCAGAGGTGCCATTTGCCCACAGAGCTTGTAACCAGGGCTGCTGCAATAAACAGCCACATGAGTATTTGGGGGACTGAGATGTGATAGGGCATCAGAGGAGGGAGGAAAGGAAAGAGGGGCAGAGGTCAGAGTTGCCTGCGGCCCCCTGATTATCATTCAAGGCACCCCAGGGAGCTATGGCACACTGGTTGGAGACCACTGTCCTAGTAGGATTATGCACCGTTTTCACTTGAACATAAAATTGGGTTAGGTTTGGATTACTGTAGTTATTTTATTGAGGACTTTCCTAAGAAGGCTCAGAAGAGGTCTATTTCATTAAATAAGCTTGTAGAGAATTGACACTTTAAACTATTCATTGTTACTTAGTGATGAACTGGCTTTTACCAATTCATTACATGTTCTTTCAACCACAATATCATACAGTATGCTTTTAAAGGGATTTTTGATAGGTTGCTGCTTCTGTTTATGTAAGAGCACCAGATATGGAAGTAATGGCTTATTTCTTTTTCTTTGTTGCTTGCATTCATTCATTTATTTACAGCGTAGCATTAATATCATGCATTAAGTAATGTTCTCTACTCCAGCTGTAATCAGAATTGACCACAATTAATGTATTACAATACATTTATCTATCCTCCCATTGCAGATTCATATATAGAACCAAGTTAAATTTCATGCCTGACTTGCTTTCATACCTTTAAAGGGCCCCAAATGACTTTTGCCCGGGGCCCCCAAAACCCTAGGGCCACCATTGAAAACAATATAGTAGTTACTTACATTTAAAACAACAGGGAATTGTGCTTTCTTGAATAGTTACGTTTTTAAGGAGTTGTTCTCAGTTGCTAAAATAAAAAGTCAACTATTTCCAAGAAAAGCTAAGGTATGTAAAAAATGTAGTTGACCGATTCTTCCCCTTTTAACCCTTCCATTGTCACTCATGTTTTTTGTCTTCAAAATGTAGCTGGCTGCTTTGTTTAGGCTAAATAAAACATAGAGCTAAAGTGTATTGGCTTGCAGTGCTTAACAGGCCACTTCTGTAATGCTTATATGGCAAATATAAATATTCCATCAAGTGAGCAGCTGCTACATTTTTTACTTCACACTCCTTATATTGTACTATTTTTGAAGGAGGGGGAAGGATTTAAGAGACGGAGGAACTAAAATGTACTGAAATGACACATCTTGAGAACATCTCTGTTTTATTCTCATGAATTGCAAAGTTTTTCTGTTTCATGGCAACCTGAGTGCACAAATTAAACATGCCATTCAAGTTGCACAGGGCAGGTAAATTCTGTGCCAAAAACACAAGAGGGAGAGAGCGGGAAACAAGGCAGAAAGGAGTTTAGCAAACCAGAAGGAGGATTAGCAGCAGGCATAGCTGTTGAGCAAACTGGGAATTTGGCCGGGTTGTTGATTTTCCATTCACTATGTTTTGGAGAGCACTTATTTCTCTCTCCTTTTTCCTGCCTTTACTTCCCAAAGCCAAAAGCACATTTATAAAGGGCTTACGCTGATGGATTAAGCCACAGACATTTCACCATTTTCTGCATGGCATCTATATGCAGTTAGAAGCTTGCTGTATTCTGCTGCTTGTTAGTTTAGTATATTGGAGTCTCAAGCAACATCTACAGCTGCATGTGTGAAGCTCCATGAATCATCAGGGTATATACCTTGTGCTGGAGACCTTGGCTTTGACTTCAAGCAGACATCAACACAGTGACTGCAGGAGCAATCAGATGTGTCAGTTGCACATTTGCGCATAGCTGGTGTGAAAAAGACCTGGAGAACCATACAGGCTGTGTAGGTTAGCTGCCTGCTATGTCATGTCTGATGTGAGGTAGGCATATAGCTATGCATCATGTAGTCACAACTTGGTTTAGTGAGCTTTTGAGAGCCTGTATGGTATAGTGGTTAAAGCAGAGGTGTCTAACTTCTGGTCCTTCAGATGTTGGTGATGATGTTGCTGTAGTTTATTAATTTTATATACCACCCTTCATCTGAAGATTGTAGGGCAGTTTACAACATAAAAACATAATAGTGAAAAACAACACCCACACACCCCACATACACATTTAAAAGGCCACGACGGATTGTTTAAGCAGCTAAAGGCCTGGTTGAGGACTGCAGCTCCCAATTGTCAAGGAGTTGCAGGACCACAGGTCAGCCACTTCTGGGTTAAAGCATCAGACTAGGATCTCATGCACTCACATTCACTTCCCTATTCAGCCATAAAGCTTACTGAGTGACCTTGGCTCAGTAGCTCTTTCAGCCTAACATACCTCATCTGGTACTTTCATTCATTTGATGCTCTTCGTCCCCTTCATTCACCAGCTTCTTCACTTCTGTGACCCTGTCCCCATGGCTGAGTAACTTGCGCTGATGGGAGTTGTAGTTCAGTGACATCTGGAGAGCCAAAGGTTCTCATTTCCTTTAAAAACCTAATTGCTGTAGCTGTTGATCTTTGTGCAGCAATCCTTTCCCTGAGCAGCCCTTCATCCCTGTTCCTTGGCCTGCCTCTGCCCACTTCCTCTATGCTTCCTTGACTCGAAAAGCTTTTTCCTGGTTCTGTGACCCCTCCAGTTCCATTTCCCATTCCTCTGTCCACACCTGCCTTTCGTGTGCAAACTGCTTCTTGGGAACAGACTCTGCCTGCTTTTGTAGCTATCAATTTTTACCTTGTCTTTTAGTTAGGCGTGTCAACCTGAACCTGCAGGAAGTGGTTTCATTCCACGACAGTACTGACAGAGTTTACTCTAATTGTATTGTACACTTTGTTAGTCTTTAGAGGCCATTTACCTTTATTTTATTTTATATTTTATGACTATTGTATGCTGTCTTGTAAGCTGCCCTGATCTGGAGGAAGGACAGAGTATAACAACTCTGAAACAATAAACAAATTTGTGATTAAATATAGGCCCCACCCTTCCTCCCACAACACTTGTCTCTTTCCTATAATTAGAGCCTTAAATTCTACTAATCTTAATCTTAAATTCTTAAATTATAGGGGTTTGGAACATTGAAAGTGTCCCTTGTGAGATCCAGTGAGGAAGGGACTTTATAGACAAGGATCCTAAAATAGAAAGAAGTGCAATTATAAGTGTAGTGGGGAAAAGATAAATTGCATTGGTTATGTTTATTTTATATTTAATAAAGATTATTTTACAAGCTGCAACACAGATCTCAAGAATTTAAAATACTTTGTGATGGGACAGGCTTTTCTCTAAACATGTTACAGCATGAGAATCTCACCAGGAGACTTCTCTTTTTCTCATGGCAGTTCAGTTAATTCGTTTCTCAGCATAATTGTACTGCCTGTACCACTTATGAGTAAATGCTATCATCATAGCCCAGTGAATCCATTTACATTAGATTAATGACAGATTGCCTGTTATTTGTTCAGTTTTGTGGTTAAGTTAGTGTGGGAACAAAAAATAAGTAAATTAACTGCCATTTTCTCTTCAAAATAGGTTGATAGAAAGGCCACATGTGTGCAAAAAGAGAGTATTTTAATGTTCCTCAAATACTACTGTTGGTTGGCTTTGGAAAGACATAGGAAGATAATTTAGCATGACAAATTTAAGTATCTTAAATTAGGAGGATGCATTTGAAATTTTTACTATCTGTTGTTACTGCATGAATCTGTTGTTAGTCAGAATGGGGACTAATGTTCAAGTAGTTGCTTGTACAGTGGTGCCCCGCAAGACGAATGCCTCACAAGACGAAAAACTCGCTAGACGAAAGAGTTTTCCATTTTTGAGGTGCTTCACAAGACGAATTTCCCTATAGGCTTGCTTCGCAAGACGAAAACGTCTTGCGAGTTCTTGCGAGTTTTTTCCCTTTCCCCCCCTTTTTCTAAGCCGCTAAGCCGCTAATAGCCGCTAAGCCGCTAATAGCGCTAATCGCAAGACGAAAAAACCGCAAGACGAAGAGACTCATGGAACGAATTATTTTCGTCTTGCGAGGCACCACTGTACATCCTAAAACGTCAAACAATGAAAGATCTGTACTGATCACATGCACAGAATTTCTTACTGGAGGTATAGGTAAAATTTAGCCTATGAGCTGCTGCTCACAGATTATTCTTTTTTAAAGTAAGTTCCTTGTAGCCCTCATGATTGATGAAATTCTTGAACATAAGTTTGTTATCTTCTTTCTTTGGTGATCACTCGTAGCCGAGTAAGATTGTCTTCCATTAGCACGGTCTTAACAGTGAGTTTATAAGTGACTATGGAGGCCAGTTCTGGATCCACACGTCCTTCCACAGTGGGGATATAGGTTTCCGGGTAGGAGTTTATCATGGTGAGGGTTTACCAAACGTGTCTTCGCACATTGCTCCCTTTCGTCCTGAGTTCGAGTGTCTTCAAAGTCCATGACACCTTTGGTAAAGGTTGTTCTTCAGTTGGAATGCTTGCAGACCAATGTTTCCCAATCGTCGGTGTCTATACTACATTTTTTTTAGATTTGCCTTGAGAGAGTCTTTAAACCTCTTCAGTTGACCACCAGCATCATGTTTTCCATTTTTAAGTTCAGAATAGAGTAGTTGCTTTGGAAGATGATACAACTTGACCAGTCCAACAAAGTTGACGTTGAAGAATCATTGCTTCAACACTGGTGATCTTTGCTTCTTCCAGTACACTAACATTAGTTTGCCTGTCTTCCCAAGTTATATGTGAATTTTTTTAGAGACATCATTTACGGAATCTTTCGAGGAGTTGGAGATGACATTTATAAGTGGTCCATGTTTCACAAGCATACAGTAAGGTTGGTAGTACAATAGCTTTGTAAACAAGCATTTTTGTTTCCCTGCAAATTTCCTGGTCCTCAAACACTCTGAGCTTCAGTCAGGAGAAAGCTGCACTCACTGAGCTCAGGCGATGCTGGATTTCGGCATCATTGTCAGCCCTTGTGGAAAGATAACTGCCCAGGTAGGAGAAGTGATGGACGCTTTTCAATGTTACAATTTGAGTTGGATTTGTGATGCTTCAGAGGGGTTGTTTTGTGCTTGTTGGTGTAGCACTCTGGTTTTTTGGATGCTGAGCTTTCATAGGCTTCTGCGAAGATATTTAGGATGGTTTGGAGGTCATCCTCTGAGTGTGCACACACTACAGCAGTGTCCCTTTATAAAAGGTCAGACTAAAACTGACAACTGTACAGTGAAGCCTGAAATTTGGATAAAGTGGTACCTCCAGTTGCGAATGGGATCTGTTCCAGAGGTCCGGCCAGATCCCGAGGTTTCCGAAACCCAAGGATCACTGTTCTGTGCATGCGCGTGGCAGTAGACTGCCTCTGCACATGTGCGAAGGGCGGTAGACTGCTTCTGTGCATGCACATGCGGCGAAACCCGGTCCGATACTTCCGGGTTTGCTGCTTTCGTAACATGAAGTTTACGTAACCAGAGGGTTACATAAGCCAAGGTGCTTCTGTATTTTGATGTTTTCATAATCAGCATATTGAAGCTCTATAATGGTAACCTTACTCTTTGCTTTCAGCCTACTTAAAGAGCTTTCTATTTGTTTGATATATGATTTCTGCCCCGGTAGGGAGTTTCCCTTCGACAATGTGTAGAATCATGGCAATGAAAATAATAGAGTTGGGGTGATAACACAACCCTGTTTAACACCTGATCCCACTGGTTCACTTTGAGAGCCATTGCTATCTGTGATTGTTGCTGTCATGTTATCATGGAGGAGCTGAAGGATGTTCACAAATTTATCTGGGCAGCTGATTATTTTTTAAAGTAAGTTGCTTGTAGCCTTCATGACTGATGAAATCTTTGAACTCATAGTAACACTGTGTGTTCAGAGTGCTGAAATTTCACATGGTCACTTCAAACAGCTGAAAGATTCAAATTGTAAGCAAGGCATTGTGATGTTTCCTCACCATTTACAACTTTTAGAAAATGTGTTTGTTTGGACTATTGTACATTATTCAACATTTTTTCCAGGAAAGACAGGTGGTTCCAGCTGATATCCAGAAAACATAATGTAATCCACCATAACGCTGTTTCTTTAACTTAAGGATTGTCTGTATGTGATGTTCCTCAGCCAGCTTTGGGGGACAGTGGGCACAGGTACATGACAAAGCTGGGTACCAGTGATCAGAAGGTTCCACATACCAAAAATCATATTGAACATCACAAACTTGATCTCTTATATGATGTTCATTGTGGGGGCTCAATGCACTTTGAGCACTATAAAATGTGTAATGTTGAGATCAAATGTTCATTTGAAATGCATTCCAGCCATTTTGAAATCTTAGCGCAGACACTGCCCTAGGATTAAGAAGAAATCAGGGAAAGGGAGAAGGCAATTGCTGAAATTTCTTGAAATTTCCATTGTGTACATGCTAACTTATTGTGGTCAAAACAAGTGCATTCCCTTTGACCACAAATGAGGAACAGGAAATAGAAAAATGGCAGTCAGTCAGATTCTGGGCTAGAGCTGTGAGTATTAATGCTGGCTTGGTCACTACATTTAAGCTTTAGTTGGGGGAGTAGCCAAAGTAACATATATGCCATTTGTAATGTTTCATCTCTGATATTGCGATATTGTATGAGATTGAAGTGAAAGATGTAATCAGAATTTCTGTAAGGAGTTGTTTGTTCTACTTTGTTTTATTATTTGATAGCAAACTTTTAAAAAATAATAATAATCATGCAGCATATCTCATGGGCAGTATAGGGCTCAGGTCCACCTAAGAAAACATTGCAGTCATTTTAAGAGTTTGATTTGCAACAACACATTGTGCACATAAATACTATAATAAATAATAATAAATTTTATTTATATCCCGCCCTCCCCAGCCGAAGCCGGGCTCAGGGCGGCTAACAATAATCAAATAATCAAATAATCACACATTCAAAATATTCATTAAAATCAAATTAGTGGCAACCGATTAAGCAATATTCTGTGCAGGTTGCCAGAGGAGGGAGTCAGGCTGCGCCCTGACCAAAGGCCTGGTGGAACAACTCTGTCTTGCAGGCCCTGCGGAAAGATGTCAGGTCCCGCAGGGCCCTAGTCTCTTGTGACAGAGCGTTCCACCAGATTGGAGCCGCAGCCGAGAAGGCCCTGGCTCTAGTTGAGGCCAGCCTAACCTCTCTGAGGCCTGGGACCTTGAGGATGTTATTATTTGCAGACCGTAGGTTTCTCTGTGGGGCATACCAGGAGAGGCGGTCCCGTAGGTACGAGGGTCCTAGGCCGTATAGGGCTTTAAAGGTTAAAACCAGCACCTTAAACCTGATCCTGTACTCCACCGGGAGCCAGTGCAGCTGGTATAGTACTGGGTGAATGTGATCTCGCAGCGAAGACCCCATAAGGAGTCTCGCCGCGGCATTCTGCACCCGCTGGAGTTTCTGGGTCAGTCTCAAGGGCAGCCCCACGTAGAGCGAGTTACAATAATCCAGTCTGGAGGTGACCGTCGCATGGATCACGGTGGCTAGGTCAGGGCGAGAGAGATAAGGGGCCAAATGCTTAGCTTGGCGGAGATGAAAAAATGCCGCCTTTGTTATAGCTGCAATCTGCGCCTCCATAGAGAGGGAGGTATCGAAGATTACACCCAAACTCTTAACAGACGGTACTGGCACTAATTGCACCCCCGCAAGAGATGGGAGTTGCCCCCTCAATCCCATATCGTCCCGCCCCAGCCAGAGGACCTCTGTCTTCGAAGGATTTAACTTCAAACGGCTCCCACATAACCATCCAGCCACAGCTTCCAAGCATCTCGCCAGTGTGTCCGGGGCCGAGTCAGGATGGCCATCCATCAACAGATAGAGTTGATACTACTACTACTACTACTACTACTACTACTACTGATTATTATTATTTATACCCCACCCATCTGGTTGGGTTTCCGCAGCCACTCTGGGCAGCTTCCAACAGTTATTTCTGTGTTTGTTATTAGAGAAGATGATGTAATTGAATCTGATGTCTGATTTACCATTCAAGAACTCCTGATTATGAGAGATGCAAGGAAATGCGTGTGTCATTGATCACAAATTGAACAGAAGGAATTTTGAAAGCTGCTCAATTGTTTTTCTTTCTGTTAAAACCATTTATGCAAGCCATACCAAGAGTTGACCACTTTTGACCACCTTATAGTCAATGTTCACATCCAGTCGCAAACGACTCTGGGGTTGTGGCACTCATCTCTCTTTACAGGCCGAGGGAGCCGGCATTTGTCCGCTTCTGCAGACAGTTTTTCTGGGTCATGTGGCCACCATGACTAAGCTGCTTCTGGCAAAACCAGAGTAGCGCACGGAAACACCGTTTACTTTCCTGCTGGGGCGGTACCTACAATATTTATGTACTTGCACTTTGATGTGCTGTTGAACTGCTAGGTTGGCAGGAGCTGGGACCGAACAATGGGAGCTCACCCCGTCACGGGGATTTGAACCACCAACCTTCCGATCAGCAAGCCCAAGCAGTACAGTGGTTTAAACCATAGCGCCATCCACGTCCCTATATAATAGGGTATAGTACCAACTATATACAAAATATTAATTGAGGTAGAATTTGTCTATCTTGTGGCCACAAAAATGAACCTTCAAGTAATAAGCTCTAATGAGAAATGGAATATGCTTGGATGGGTAGGGGGAATCTTTCAAAATGCTTTTAAGGGAATTCTCTCTGAAACTCTTACATAGAAGATAAGAGTTTCCCACGATACCGGGGGCATCAGCCTGTTAGAGGGAATGTGGGGAGACTGGATCTTATATACTTATGTGGTGGTTTTGCACATCTGTTTACCCATTTTAGGTTGTGGTATTTAAAGTATTGAGTTTAACATACAAAATGGACTTGCAACTTTCTCCTCAACTTGTTTTACTTGGAATAAAGGACATGTCTACTCCACCAATTGCTCATAAAGAACTTTTAACATTCCTTTTTGCATTACATTCCTCCTCCTTGCATTTCTTGCATGTAAGGAAATAGCCGTGCAATAGCACACCTCCTTGGACTTGAACATTGAAACATGGTATACCAGAGCATGGACAGCAGCCCTGAAAGGTGATTTGTGTGACCAAAAGGAATTCTAATCCTATCTTTTCAATAATGTGGGGCATCCAGTTTCGGATTATATGTGTCAAGAACATTATAATAGGTGGAAAGATTTTTTGGAATGAACTGTAACAATTTGATTTGATATGTCTAATCAAAGTAGTTGATGTATTGTGAGTTATTTTGTGTGATGTGAAAAAAGAATTTTATAACCAGCTCCGCCCACGCTATGCCTCTGGTTATAAAAACTTTTTTAAAAAGAAAGCCACTCTAGCATATTGGCATTGTTAGTCAAATACTGTAAATGTTCATTTGATGCATGAGGCTAGTGAATGTTTTTGGAATATCTTTAAATATCTTTAAAATTTAAGCTACAGTTCATTTAACTGTATTATAGATAAGAACAGATACTGTGAGTGATAATAGAGCAAAGATTTCTAAAAGCTTAGTGGAGCATCTACACTGTATGCAGAAGATTCCGGGTTAAATTCTCCGTATCTCCAGATAGGGTTGGGAATTATATTTGAGCAGTAATTGTTCGCTTTAAGCAACTAATCTTCATTGTAAACGTAGATTTTTCTCTCACCTTTCCTGCCCGGAGCTTAGGGTTCCATTGCTATCCATTTTATCTTCCCAACAATCCTGTGTTACAGGTTAGACTGATAAATAGTGATTGGCACTAGGCCACATGGTGAGCTTTCAAAGGAATGTGGTTGTTTGCACATGATAGCATGCTGTAAATTCATTTAGGCACAGTGGGAACAAATGCCCTTCTTTTATGCCTTTGTGGCTAATCTGATTTTCTTTTTAATGTTTCTAATTCTCATGTGTACTGGAGTTGCAGCAACATTGCTGGAATACGTTCATATCCCAGTGCACCTCAACTTTGGGGAGTAATGTAGAACGTCAGTGGAGAATTGTGTGAATTAAGCAACTGAGCCACCCCAGGAGAGTTTGACTGTTTAACTAGGGCTGATGAACCATAGTCTGTGTTCTTGTGTGTTGCCAGTTACAAACAATGGTGGAGTGTTCCTAGCTGGTGCTGGGGGCAGGCATGTATGCGCCAGGGCGCAGGGGTGTGCTGTGGGGGCAGGGCATGCTGCCAGTGTGACCCCCACCCACTGAAACCAAGCGGGGCCAGGCACAGTGCAGAGGCTGGCTGGCCAACCTGACCAATGCCAGCCTGCAGCCTTGCAAATCGGCGTGAAGCAGGGCAGCAGCTGCAGTGTGAATGCACCCTTCACGTGCCCTGCAACCATAGCACCGTTTTGTGAGAATTGCAAAAGTGTTGCAGGGCTGGCAGGGTGCATGCTTGTTGCGTCTCTCAAACCGCCCTCCAGCTAGAGGGAAGCTTGAGAAGGACATAGCAGGGCAGCTGGTGGGGGGCTTGAGAAGGATGCAATAGCTCATGATGGCCTGCCAGTCCCACATTGTCGTGAGGCATGCACCCAAAAAACCCTGCACCTGGGCCTACAGCCCCCCCCCAGCTCCGCCCACGCTATGCCTCTGGTTACAAAGTCAGCCTTTAAAACCCTTTTGTTTTTTTACTGCTTTCAGATCTGTGTTTCCCACCACAAGTGACTTTCCTTCTACAGCTTATGTGTACAAATTGAGAACAGCCTAGCTGGTAACGTCATACAATCTCATGCAGTGTGGGAACCACTAAATGATTTCCAGGTTGATGAAACTCTGATTTCAGTTTTCTTATGAAGCATGCTTTTCTCTTTATGTTTGCTTTGTGGAATCCCTGCAGTGTGTAAACTAAATAGATGATTCTTTATAGAGCTGCCTACATAATTATAACATAATATAAAACAGATAGAGGCAGAGAGTTACACAAAGAGACACTCACCATTTATAATGTTTAATCTCTTTTTTTAACAGTCTCCAAATCAATTAGCAAAGTCAAATTCTTCTTCTGAAGACAGTGCAACCCCAGTAATATTTACTTTGGTTATTAGAATTCACTAGTTCAAATGGCATTAAAGTGTTGCAATATCTTGAGCAAGGGATAATATTAGTCTTCTTCGGTTTGTCCCAGCTGTTTCCCCCCTCAGCTTTCCCTCTTCACATCCTTGCCACTTCCATGCCATTTTCCTGCAGCTCTTGACTACAGCTGGCATGTGTACCTCTCTTCCATTATTCAGCTTGCTCCCAGTTTCTCATCTTTCTGGCTCTTGGCACAGCTGCCTGGCCTCTCTCCTTTGAAGTTGCCAAGCTGCAATCCTACACACAAACACACCAATTTCCGCTATTCCTGTTCCTGCTCTCTTCAGTGTTTGTCTCCTTATGTCTCTGCAACTCTTTACTTTTTTTCATCTCTTTCGGCTGTGATACCCTTGTGCCTGCATTTTTTCTTTTACTTTTTGTCCAGTTCCGTCCTCATTTTTGGCTGGCTGTCCTACTTGATTTCTGTGTCGCACACACAGGGTTGTGTTTCATCATAGCTAAATGATGAATCTGGAATCTAGCTTTCTGGAAACAGTAAATGGTCTCATCTTTTCCTCATAAGGTCTCTCCAGATATCAGTTTAAAGTTCAGTCTTTAAAAAAAAACCATGTTGGTGTTTAAGCTGATGCTGAAACTCTTGAATTCCTCCTTCTTCTGTGTATACATTCCCATGTGAACATGGGAATTGTTTTTCAAAGATTACTGAATAAATGAGTTATGCGTGTATAATAATGTGTCTGAATAGTTTTCGTGGTTATAAGAAATACACTATTTCAATGGAACCAATTAAACTAGACTGTCTGAGTAATGAGGAAATGGTGTTAAGTCAGGGGTCAGTAAACCTTTTCAGCAGGGAGCCGGTCCACTGCCTCTCAGACCTTGTGGGGGGCCGGACCTTATGTTGCTATGATTATGACCCACATTTTTGGCAAAACCCATTATTGGGAACAACCCCAACGTTGCCCAAATATGATTTGGGGGGGGGTTTCATTCATACACCCACGCTGCTTCCTTTGCATTTTACACATTTACAGTTATTATTTCTCTTGTAAGGGGGGGGTGGGGGGGTGGGGGGCTGAGGAAAGTGCGCCATTCCTGTCAGCCCTGGAGAGCGTGTGCGCATGCGTGGGTGAAGGGAAAAGCCGTTGGCCACGCTAAGTCAGGCCAGCGTCGCTCAAGCAAAAACATTCTTTTCCCTGCGTGAGGGAAGATGAGGCGGCGGCTATTTACCTTTCCATGACTCGCACTGTGTAGCTAATGAGTGGCCTCCCCAGCAGAGCGCAGAACTGCTTCAGAGTGCAGCTGCCCAGGCACTCCCTGCTTCCTCTGATGGGGAGCACCACCGACACCGGTGGGCATCACTCCCAAGGCACCTCCGAGCCCCTGCCGCTGCAACTGCCCTTCCTGAGGTCAGTCGCCGGCAACTCCATGGTGGAAATCCGAACTGTGGCTCCTTTTCCCTCTTCCCCACCCCGGACGAAAAGATTGCTGCGCGAGAGGGACGGAGAAGGGGCTTGTCTCAAGCAGCCGCCCACCTCACTTTTGACCCTCAAGCCTGGCTGAGTTGCAAAAACCATTGCATGCGCTATGCCGGCTGCCTCAATTCCTGGACCATCCGTGGGCAATTCCTGGACCATCTGGAAGGCAATCGAGCCTGATCTGGCCCGAGGGCCTTAGTTTACCAACCCATGTGTTAAGTAACTGTACACCATGTCAATATGGCCTTTATCCAGACTGCTTTATCTGGGACTCTCATCAAGCCACTTTCCCTCCTCAGGCCACGCTAACCAGCCCAGCACCTATATAGCTATATAGAGATCTCTCTCTCTCTCTCTCTCTCTCTCTCTATATATATATATATATACACATACACACATATCCAGTCATGATATGGTGACTGGGTTGCCCCAGCCACTCTGGATGGCTTCCAATTAAAATATCAAACACAGTAAAACATACATTAAATACTTTCCTATACAGTGGCATGCCCTCTTTGAGTATCTTTTGCCTTGCTTGAATTTGTCGAACTGTGATAACGCCTTTTGCTTGCCTGGACGGAGGTGAGGTCCCTGTGTGCACCTGGTTTTTGCATGGCCAGAATGTAGCCTACCATAGAAAAGTGAGAGTCACACCCGCCTCATCCAACCACTGTTGCCCGCCACTGCCGTGTGGTCCCATGAACAACCCTGATCCTTTGGCACAAAATGGTTCTCAACTCTTTGATGTGTAAAGCTTTGAAAAGTTTGTGGTTTCGGTAGCTGGTAGTTTTGCCATATGAGATGAAGTGTTAATGATTCTAAATTATTTAGACATAAACATGCTTAGCCACAAGCATATAAATTTTTTTCTTGATGTGTCATTGAGAGAATGGATAGAGATTAAGATGGTTAAGATGATCACCTAAATGATGGTTGCATGATGGTCTGAAATAGGTCACTCTGATCAAGCAAGGCTTTCACTATGTTCTTCTGTTTTATATTGTGTGTGAGGGTGTTTAAATCCTCTTTGTATCATAGATAATGTGGTAGATTTAAATCAGTATCTGAAGTAAAAAAAAAATTTTTTTAAAAAAAATTAGCCTAGAAGCTGTCTGCTAATGTTAGGACCTACTAAACCTGGCCTTCCTCAGTTTATTAGCTTTTAGTTGGATGCAAACTGTATCTCGGTATCAATGTTCTGTTTGCAATGGCTGCATCCACACACCAACAAGGGTCAAATTAGAACAAACAATGACCCAAAGCAGATATGAAGAAAGACATCAAATATGGATAGGAAAACACTTCCAGTGTTTTGCAAGTTTACTTGTTCTTTGCAAAGTTGTGAGTAAGCAGCTGCATTGTGCCGAGAGATGAACAAATCACACGTATTAATGGACTACTTTTTTGTATTTTATTACTATCCTGAGAAAACAGTGAAACAAGCTGTGCTTCACTCTTTCTTGATGGGTTAAAGAAATCCTTTCTTGGACAAACCACAGATAAGCAGATACTTATTTTTCAAGAGAAGAAGGTATCCAGAGCAATGTTCTGTAGTTAACGAACAGCAGTGATTCTTTAACAAGAGCAAAAGACTCTGCACACCCAGATATATACATTTTAATTGGGACTAGTTTGTATTGTAATATGCTTGCCAAATTTCTGAAGGAAGACTATGCAGAGGCTTATTAAAAGTACTGCTATTTGAAAGTAGCAGCACCTAGTTCAGTAGTTTTTGCAGATTAGCAACATAGCTAAACCTCCATGCTAAACTTCAATGGGCTAGTACATTTTATTGCACCCAAGGTTCCAGATGACATTGCTGAAGCGTGTGGAATCAATTCTGGAATAATAATAATAATTCATTATTTTATATGCCAGTCATCTGACTGGGTTGCCCCAGCTACCCTGTGCGGCTTCCAACCAATGAAAACATCATGCTACTCTTACCAACATAGTTACTGGGGTAACATAATAGGTTTTATAGATAATAAGTGATCTTATAAGCAGGTGGGAGACTGAAGTGTCACGATCCCTGATCCCTGATTCCTTCTTTCTAGGAAAAATAATGACCAAGCAATAGGTGCTGCATGGGCAGATCTATTCAAAAATCTCCCTTCTAACCTCCCCAAAATTTGCCTGGGTTCAGTGACCTGAGCTTAGTGGTCTGTTATGGGTACCCTTAAGACATTTCACCCCTTTTAACTCCCACTATTTCCATTCTCAAGCTTGCTGCTTATTTAGAAGGGGATAAAGCAGGTACAACTAAAGAAATGGTACAACTATACTCCTAAAGTTGGAGTGATCTGTGACTGAGCAGAATAAAGAAAAGATTAGGCATTTGTTTTCCTTGGCTCGGCACTGGGCCTTTAACGGCAGTCTGACACACAGAAATAAAGCAGGCAAAGTTTTTCCCATTACTTGTCTCCATGCCAAGGAAAAAAATTGCTGGTTTAATAGCAGCCTGACAAGCAGAAAAGTAAGGTACAGGAGAAGGGCCTGTTAAAAATGTGAACAAAGTAGGCAAGAACTGGGTTCCTCCCCTTTTCCACTGCTAATTTTTGGATCTCGTTGCTCAACCAGGGTTTGTTAGGTGTTCTTATTTTAAGAGAACATCGCTAATTTGGAAACATCAATATTCCATAAAATTCTGCTCATAAATCGCATCCTTATAGAATATCACTGATCCCAAATGTCTTTTAGTGTTGTGTATGTGGAAATTTTGGTCTGTCAACCTATATCTCTTCTATTTACCCCATATGTGTGCATACACTTGATTGTCGGCTTACAAAGCTGAACAAACCAATGAAACAAGTGTAGCAGGATGTAAGGAATTATTTTCTTTTTCTCCCTCAGTGCTTTCTTTGGCAAAATGGCTGTACTTACACGCCTGCCTAGATGGGGAGATTTGAAATTCCTGGTATTCCGTGACCTACTTAGGGGGGAAGAAATGGTTTTATAATATTGCCAGTCATTTTATAAAGAGATTTAACCTTCCCCAATGATAACATACTATAGAGTAATGATTGCAGCAGTGGAATTATGAAATAGCAGATGGTTCTGCCTGCACTACCGCGTGACCAAATTTGATAGTGAATGCTGAAGTTTGATTTTCTGTAGCAACAATATGCCTTTAACATATCCTTGTAATTTTGGATCTACATTTAACCTTGAACACACGTATCTCTCTTCAAATCTAAAGAAGTCTAAAAAAATTCAAGAAGAAACGAAAGGACAAGACCTTCTTAAATTTCTCATTTCTTCTGAAGAAGAGTCCTACATATGATTTAAGAGCTGACTCTTAAAGGACTTCTGGAGAGATTCATTCCACTAGTTATAGAACTTAGACACCATCCAAATTGAATGCTCTCTGAATTAGGTAGAACCGCTTTTTAGGGATATGCTTTCAGTTCAGTCCGCTTCAGAGAGATTCAGTGTTTGTCTTAGTTGAAGTGGGATGCCCTCAAAGCAGCCTGAACCAAATGGGGCTCTTTCCAAGCATTCAGGACCTATCTGGATCGGGGAAATCGGGGGGGGGGGGGAGAGAGAAATATTTTCTCCCAAGCTTTCCACATGAAGGAAAATGTGAGGAATTTGGGGGGGGGACCTAGTTTTGTGACTGACAGCTCTGCCTTCCACCATACCTGACCATTGACCATGCTGGTGGGGCCAGTAGGACCCTTAATCCCGCAACGTCTGGAGAGCAGCATGTTAGCCACAATTTCCTAAACACAACAGTTGCTCTGAAAACATTTAGATTTAGGATAGAGACACAAACATTCTGCAGTTCAGTTAAAGTACCCTGAACACACATTAACTGGCATGGAGATAAATTCCTTAGAATGCAGCAAATGACAGTCTGTTTCCATGCAGTTCCAAGCAGTATCAGATATGTTTGTTAGCATGTGCCACCTTTTGTGAAGTAAAGTGCATCCTCTTCTAGTGCATCTTTTGAGGATCATTTCAGGATTCACCGTTAAAATACTTTCCAGTGTGTTTAAAAAAAAAAGCAAGAAGGAGTAGGGGGAAGGGAAGGACAGATAGTTAGAATGATGCAAGAGATTCCTTCCCCACTCCACTTCTCTGTGCTTCTCATTCACGCTTCTCATATCGTGGAGTTCTGTCTGTTTCTACTAGAGTCTTGGTGGTTTGCACAGCTTTTGATACTAAATTTTACTGCTTTGTGCAGCATAGTCACTACAAAGGTAGTACAGGCGAAAGTAGCAGCCCAACTGGAATTTTGTAGCCAGAAATTAAGAGATCGGATAGGCAACCTGTGGGAACAAATCACATTGTCTTCAAATGTCTGGTAAGTATTGGGCATTTACCACAAGTGACAGATCCTTAGCAGAAATGTGTCGTGCATTGATAAAAAGGAAACCTTGTAAGCCTGAAAACAATGAAATCACTTTTTTTAAAAAAGAAATGTAAGTTCTATTTTTCTTACAGAAATTCTGCCATTTTGGTGTAGCATTTGGTGACTTTTAATGTTGCTGATGCGTGAGCCCCAATGGTGAAATGTCCACGCTTGAAGCAGAATGGAAACGGTAAAGACCAGCTACACAAAGTTTTATTCAGAGACTTTACATGCACGCAGCACTTCCTCAACCATTTATGAGCCTACACAGAGTGTTTTCTTCATGGTAGTGCCTTGTAATGCATAAAAATTAATGGAGCTAAAGTCACAGGAACACCATATAAACCCAGGCACTTAAGTTAGCACTCCTTTTTCTACTGAATACACACATGTTTCATTGGGCCTAATGATTGGTCATGCATTTTTAAAGCGAACATTTGTTAGGGGGATGGTCGGTGTTCTGTCAGCAGCTTTTCCTCTCTCAACATCTTCCTACTGCAGCTGCACTGAAAATGCTGGAACCCCACTAACTTCTGCACATGTACACACTAACCTGGCCACGTGCCCCAATTTTATTTTGTAGAGAAATGCTACAGTGAACATTATGAAAATGTTAAGAAAAATCAAAAATCGATACCCAAACCCATAGCCATTAACTTGGAACTGAACGCCTAAGGCTACCCTGGCTCCTGGAAACTCAGATAAGGACGAAACACTACCAAGGACTAAACAAAGCAAACTTGAGGTATACTTTGCTCCAAAAAAGCTGCGGCTTGGTTTAAAGGATTTTCTATACCTCTTCAGAATTATTTTGACCCTCTGGTTACAGAGGTGAGTGACCCAGAACAGGAGGAACGTGAGGAGAGCGTGGGCCAGACGGATGGCGCTCTGCCCTTTTCCCCGGGCTCTGATGAGAAAATGCTGGCTGAGAAGCTGGCAAAGCGCTTCTGCCGCGGGATCAAGGTTTGTCAGTTGGATGGACAGTACAGCTGATCCGCATACAGTTGCATAGCATTGATAAGAAACTGGACTGCTTGATCGGCAGGCACTTACCCCCCCTTGCGGACCATGGAAAATGGTCACTGGAAAATGCAAGGAGAGAGTTGCAGATCAACAAACGATTTGAAAAGTACAAGCCTTGTAATGTGCCTTACTGGGGTTCTGTATTCTGGGAAAAACAACACCTGAGGTGGCTGTTATGTTCTTCTGCAGGCAATGCAGACTTAAAGATAGCCTCTTAATTCATTTTGAATCTATCTAGTAAAAGCCAGCCTATGAGATTTCTTCTAACTTTCAATTCCCAAAGAATACCAACATTAATAATGAGAAAGAACAATTAGCTAAGAAAGGCGTGATACCCCACCGGCAATTCAAAAATGCTGTCGTAAGACCTTTACTTTCATTCCAAAAGTCGGGATATCCTGGCAGGACATTGAAACAGCAACAGCAGAAATACAAGTAGTCTTGCATGAAATGACTTCAATCAAAAAACAATTTTAAACAAAATCAAGTATTTGTCAATCATGTTAGTACCTTTTGCACTTGTTGGTGTGGTTTTAATGTTTGATTTAGTGTGCTGAATACAGTCTCCATATTTCCCCATAACTTTGTACAGTAATGTGTTGGAAACTGGCATGGTTTTCATTTTTTTTGGTACAGAAAGTATTGGTTTAAAGTGTAGAGATCTTTCCTATTCTATTCAAGAAGCTTTTGGAAACTTCTCTGAGTGATACAAGTTGGTGCAAGCTGGAAGTTTCTAGCTGACAAGGAAATTTCCTTTGTGCTGAGAGCAGGTGTTGTTTTGGTTTAAGCTGGTTCGAACTGGTCCTGTTATCTTTCTCTCAAGGCCATGCAGCTTTTAAGAACAGGCCAGAAGGAGCCTAGTTTCACTTTCTGTCTCTCTTTTCTTCTTGGTTCTCTCTACTTAGGTGGAATCTACACACATATAAAAACCATTCTGAAAATGCTTTTTTTAAAAGCGTTTTTAAAAATATATTGAATTTTCCATAAGGCTCACCATCGCCATCTAGTGTCACATTGTATATTGCACTTAAAGGTAAAGGGAACCCTGACCATTAGGACTAGTCACAGATGACTCTGGGGTTGCGGCGCTCATCTCGCTTTATTGGCCGAGGGAGCCGGCGTACAGCTTCCGGGTCATGTGGCCAGCAGGACTAAGCCGCTTCTGACGAACCAGAGCAGTGCACGGAAGCGCCATTTACCTTCCCACCGGAGCGGGACCTATTTATCTACTTGCACTTTTTAGCGTGCTTTTGAACTGCTAGGTTGGCAGGAGCTGGGACAGGGCAATGGGAGCTCACCCCGTCGCGGAGATTCGAACCACCGACTTTCTGATCGGCAAGTCCTAGGCTCTGTGGTTTAACCCACAGCACCACTTGCATCCCATATATTGCACTTAGAACACACTTAAAACTGTATATTTGCAGCTGTATAGTGGTAATATGTATATAATATTTTTAAGTTTTTTGTCTTATTGTAAGTTTAAGTTAAGGTTTTGCTGCAACTGGATTTCCTATGGACTGTGCCAATCCTGAAGCGTGAGATTTGAACTGTTATGCTCATTTGCCTTCAGTAAATAATTCCTGGATGAAGCTGATTGCCTCTGGTCTATTTTATGGAAAGCTGCATCATGTTTACGCTGCTAAACTATGTGTTGAGGTCTGCTTTGGAAGAAAACCATGACCGAGACTGTCTTTATTTAATCAATGACAGCTAAAAATGTATGGAAGGAACTTAAAACATCTCTGAAAGTACAGGACCCTTAATTTGGTGGCTTGTTGTGTTAACTTGTGGCATTACTCTGGGCGCAAATAATGTTAATTCATAATTTCACAATAAAATAGTGGTCAATAATCTTCTGTTGCTGTCAGAATATTTTAGTTTTTAATTTTAGGGTTCCCTAAATAACTTCATCAAAGTGAAGTTGATGCATATTGAATATTAACTAACTGATGAAATTGACTGCTAATAACCATGGGTCAGCATAATGAGATATTCTGGGGTTCGGAAGCTTTTTGACTCCTAATGTTAAAGGCATCTCAGTCATATGGGTGGGGTACAAATAATAAAATTATTATAACTATTGTTAGAAATGGAAAATATTTTATCTAGGTTTAGATTTTACTTGTCAGTTAAACTTTTGACCTTTCCTGCATGCAAATGAAGCAATTTATTGCTCTTGCAGCAGTTGCAGCAGCTTCTTGATTGGGTAGCTTCGATGGAATATTGAAGGCACTGTGTGTGTGTGTGTGTGTGTGTGTGTGTGTGTGTGAGAGAGAGAGAGAGAGAGAGAGAGAGAGAGAGAATTTGTCTATCCTTCCCCCATTGGATCAAGGGAAACATAAAGTGCACTCATGGAATCTATGTAGCTGCTTGTCGCTATGAGTTACATGTTGGTCTGCAAAATAGCTGGAATACACTGAAAAAGTAATAAATATTTTAGACGAAATGCATTATCAAATAGTGAGGCGAGATGCCTCGGTATTTTGTCTCACACATGTATTTTTGTTTTAAGTTGTGTTCCTCCTGCCACCGGGGATTTGTTTTCTTTCGATACAGCCCCTTTAGTGGAGTCTGTCTTTTTTCAAAATAGATATGTGGTATAGAAGAGACAAAATAAAATGTAGGTGAATATCTTGCTAGCAGAAATGAGCAGGTATTGTTGCAAGGGGGAATCATGGTTGATATCGCTTTCTATTATTTTGTTATTGGCCAACGAAGCTGTAGAGGCAGCCTACAAATATTGTTCTCCCTATGCAGTTGCACATATGTGGATATTATTTGGGATAAAATAGTTTCTCTGCTCCCTCACTCCATTCTAGCTCTGTGATATTAGAAAAAACACAAAAGTGTCTGAACAAGCACTGCTGTTGTGGAATGCAAGCAGAAAGTCCCGAGCAAAACATAACCCCAGTGCAAGTAATCTGCTAACTTTGTTATGTATGTTGAAGAGAGTGTGGGAAAACAGATGCAATGCAGCTTTATAAAATCAGTTTTGAAAAGCATGTCCGCATATTAGGCTAAGCAATATTACAGAGTATTAATGTTTTAAACTCCTTTTTGTGCTAGTAAAATTCAACAGAGCATTTGTATGATATCATCTATTATACCATGGCTGATTTGGAGAACAAAGCACTCCCTGGGAAGAGCAGTGCTGTTTTCAGAAGAATTTATGGTTTGTTAATTATTAGGCCAATTTGGTACTGCTTTAATGTATGTGGACTTGGGTGTAGGATTGTAGCACAACAGTTTTCTCTTCATAGGAAGAGTTATTTATATTGCATTATAATTTCTAAGTATTATTTGTACAAACTGTTGCTTAATATAACAGAGAGGAGGGGAATTCTTCCTTGTGTCTGAATTCAGTTGATGAAAACATAATATGTTGTGTCGGTTTCTCCACAAAACTGGGTATGTCTTCAGTTGTCTTCATGGACAAGGATTCCAATAAATGCAGCATGGACTAGATTAATAAGCATAGCTACAACCAAAATTTAAATGTGATGATCTGTGTGCAGAAAGAAAATTATGCTGCATCTTACTTGCAGGTAAATTGAGACACTAGCTCCTGAGCATGTCAGCATGAGCATTCCAATATGGCCTTGAACGCATGGGATGGTAATGCTTCAAATGTAGGCAAGCTAATCTGACTGAGCTGTAATGGTGCCTATCTGGTGCCATGCTTAAATCAGGCTTATGTCTGTGAATGGCACCAGTCGTGCCCAACTCCATATATGGCTTTGGTTGTATAGGGTACCCTTCTCCTTCTCCTGAAATGCACACATGCCTATATTCTTCCAACATTACCAGTTTTTAGACAAGAGAATAACTTGCAAAAGTCATAAATACTATAAAAAAAACTATTAAAAGTTAATAATAAGCAAATCTAACTTACTCTTCTGAATATATTGTGAGATTCTTTAGATTCTAAGGAGAGAGAAAAACAGGCACACAAGCTAGAATGTGCATACCTTCTCTACTCGAGCTATATTTAGGCATTCACTCCCTTCTGATTAACGGTCACATAGAGCCACATTGGCTCTGTCCCCAACTGCCATGCATTTGAGGATAAGTGTCCCATGGACTGCAAGAAGATCAAACCTATCCATTCTGAAGGAAATCAGCCCTGAGTGCTCACTGGAAGGACAGATCCTGAAGCTGAGGCTCCAAGACTTTGGCCACCTCATGAGAAGAGAAGACTCCCTGGAAAAGACCCTGATGTTGGGAAAGATGGAGGGCACAAGTAGAAGGGGACGACAGAGGACAAGATGGTTGGACAGTGTTCTTGAAGCTACCAGCATGAGTTTGACCAAACTGCAGAAGGCAGTGGAAGACAGGAGTGCCTGGCGTGCTCTGGTCCAGGGGGTCACGAAGAGGTGGACACGACTAAACGACTAAACAACAACCAGCTGTATGTGCATAGCCCTGTGATTTGGAAACCTGACCGTCCAGTGTTCCAAATCACAGGGGATCCTATGTGTGTATAGCAAATTCCTCTTCACAGGCATTATCCCCAAATATGCTGATGAGAAGATGCTGTGGTGGCAGTGGTGAGGCATGGAGTGCTCTTCATTCCACATGATATTTAATTGTGTGGAATGAACTCCCAAATACTGTACTCATATACAAATATTCACAGACTCACATGTTTGTTGTGTATGATGTTAGCATATGCCTTCAGCAAAAAAGTGTGCTAAATTCTAGGCCATTCATGAGTAAGCAGTGGTCAAAGCAATTTTTATTTACAGTGTTAGTATCCCACTTTTCCTTCATGGTGCTCAGGGTAGGGAACATGGGGCTATTTCATTTTGCAAGCGGCTCAGAAAAACAAAACATTACCTTTTTTTGAAGAGTATAAAAATGTAGTGGAAGTTTAGATTAAAATGTTTATATTCCCCACCCCCCTTTAATTGCTCAAAAGAATTGGATTTGCGCTCATTCCATCAGATTGTCTTCATGGCATGTTGGCTTTAGCATAACTGTTTTGTGCAGCAGTTCATGCCTTTTTTATCCTGTAGAGACAATACTCTTTTGGACATTTCTGAAAGAGAGGTTAAAATGGGTTGAGAAGGAGTTCTGCAGGGCATCCCTTGAGGTTTTGAGCTGTATGTATGGGCAGAAACCTGTATAGATCTACTGCCAATTTTGTGATGTGAACAGACATCTAGAAAGAGTGCCTGACCTTGAATCCACTCTCCTTTCATTTATTTCATATGAAGTTGAACTATGAGACACAAATGGGCGCTTTAGCATCTCTGACGGTGTTGCCATATATGAGATGAATGTTGTAGGCTCTTAAGGTACTATGCCCTGACTTATGTAAAAATAGTGGGGAAGATTTATCTCTTTTCAGCTGAGGGGCCCAAAAATGTTGTTGAGACAAATTCACTTTAAAATTGGCACAGCTTGTCATAAACTCGTATTTCACAGGGTTTGCTTTCTCCATGCCCCATAGCAGGGGTTGGGGGCCTTTTTAGTGGGCAAAACAATGAATGTGAACTTTATCTTTTGTACAGCAGGATAGTTTCTGCACACATTCACACACTCCTCTCTCTGTTATCCGTCTAGACAAGCAAAAGGCATTATCAGATTTCTAAGCCACACTCCAGCCAGGCAAAAGCACTCTAGGAGGCTGTGAAGCAAGACTGATGGGCCAAAGGTTCCCCATCGCTGTCCAATAGTGTGCTAAGACACAAATGGGGACCTTGGAAAGAGGAAAGGATAAGCACAATTAAGCAAGTAGAGAAGTGAGGCTTGCAACAAAATGTTGCAGTGTGCTGCAATGTTGCTCCTGTTTAGGAATATTCCATTTTCCCTCCCACTGTTTTCCACTTTCCCTTCCCCCACAGTAGTTTTAGTAGATAGCAGGGGGAAAATTGATTCAGTTCACATTTAAAGGAGAACCTTTCTAACCAGCGCTTGCCATCCTTTGAAATTTGCACTCCTCTGCATTTTGCATTGTCGTTCTCCATCCACACAAAATGTATATACAAGGCCATGAATGCTTAAAAGCTCATACATTAGTGAAAATCATATACAAGATGTTAAGGGAAATTGCTGTGTAAAAATGTGTATAGTAGGAAGAATTCACACTAAAATTCTAGTGAATTTTCATGGGGGCTTTAAAAAAAATCACAAACTGATGTGGAAACATGGATAACTGAAGATTGGAAAAAGAAGGAACTACGGGAAACTGAAAATGACAAATTCACCCATCCCTAGAAGTCATCATTCTGTGATCACTATGTTCAGTCAGTGTTGTGCTGTTTTTGGTGGTCCCCACCCCACCCAGCTTTAAATTTGTTTCCTAAAAAATGCTTTGTACTTGTGCAAACCTTGGGGCTCCCCTGAGTCTGCTGATACCTATTTTTGTTTGTGAATGGTTCCCTTTTGGCTACATAAGGACTGGCACTTGTATGCTGAGAATATATCAAAATTCAGTGATGCCATATCAGGCAATGAGACAGATCTCTCACTGGGCCAGGCAGAGTAGACCATAGTGGGTGGATGGACCGATACCCTGAACTAAAACAGCCTGCTATGCAAGAGCATGTATCATGACATGGACAGAAATTGTACTGCAGGGTCTTCTTAGTGAGCAGAATCGTCAGTGGAATTTCATCTTTGGGAGTGATCTACCATTTCCAGATTTGGAAGTAATTTGCACATACTTCCTTACACAAAATCATCCTAAAGAATCTTTATTGCATTTTAACATAATTTACATTTTAAAATGATTTAATCCTCCCATTTCCTGTGAAACAAGTACATAGAAGGGGATTAGGTAAGGGATATAATGAGATAATAGGGACGCGGGTGGCGCTGTGGAGAAAAGCACAACCTTAGAAAAATTAGTATAAGGTTAAAATGACTGAATTCAGAAACTGAACACATAAATGCTAATGAATCTTGCATTAAATAAAGTACAGTTGCATTTGAAATTATTCAGCCCCCGTTTGCAATGAGCAAATCGAACAAAAGCATGTGGCATAGAATAGCGTTTCCCAAACTTGTGATATCTTAGCCAGATGGAGGCACGACTCCCTCCTGCACTCTTGCATAGAGACACAATAGCCATCTCCTCAAAGGGCCTCCTGCTGCACACTCAGACCTGATGCCGGAACAGGGCAAATTGTTTTTTCCTCTCATCGATGCCTCATCTATGGATGGTCCATTGGGCTCACAGCAGCTTCTAATTTATTTCTCACACAGTCCCTTAGCAGCCCCCTCACAGCATACTGGTGTGACCTGGTTTAGCATTTTGGAATTACTAGTGTAAATTTCATTTAGTACCAGAAAAAATAGTAGAGGTACTGGCAAAGTGTCTCAAATTATCTGCCAGTTTTTTTTAATAAAGGCCTTTAGCTTTAAACCATGAGCGACAAGCTTTTTGGGGTCTTTACTTAGTTCTTGGTGTGATGTATTGCAGATGTGCTTGAGTAATTATCTTCACATACAGCCACTTTCTCTTGCCAGTTTATTTTATAAACAGATACATTTTCATGGAACTTTTCTGCTGCTGCTTCCTCCATCTTCAACCCACCCCTGACTGGTTCCTTTCCTCTTGCCTTGACAGCATCCCTATCTTTCGCTGCCAGCGTCATTAGTGCAGTGCAGTGCAGTGCAGCTTAGGAACTTTGAAAGCAGCTGGTGCAGTGACTAAGTGGTGTGTGAAAAATGTGGGTCTCATCAGCACCATAGGACACTTGCATCTTCTCCCTTCCCTTCAGCTGCACAAAATGCATCTCTTTCTAAAAGCCTATTGAAACAACACAGTCAAAGGTCTCTCAGCTGCCTACATACATCGTCTTTGGCTTATGCTTCCTTTTCTGCAGGCTGGAACAAGACTGTCTCTGTTTTCCTTTGCTGTTCAGGAAGTTGTACAGTGCAATAATCCTGTTATCTAATGGTCATAGTTTACTTAGCCTTCTACCACTTCCACTGTCCAAAAGAAACAATAAGGACCACCCCCACCCGTTACTGCTGGAGACCACCTGGAATTGATGGCAAACTGGTGGAGAAAGCCGAAACATTCATCTTCAGCTTTTACTGAACTGACGCTAATATCCCTCACAAAAACTAACAAATAAGCAACTGCCAAGGCTGGTTGTTCCATGCAGTAGAATGAGAGTGGATTCCATCTCCTTCCCCTCCACTGCCCATAGGGCTGGCCACTCCTGCGGCAATTAATAGGTCAGCTACGATCTGCAGTTAGTCAGTCAGCTGATACAGCTGCCCACCACTCTTCCTCCTGCCCACCCACTGCGGCTACATCTCCCTCCTCCAAACCCATCCACACGCTTGCGCTGGCTGTCTCAGTGTGGGCTGTCTTGACCTTCCTCAGGAGGGAGGCATTGTGGGCAGGGTCACCCAGAGAGCAGCTGTGCTGCCACCGCTTTGTGGTCTTACGAAATACAGCTTTAAAATACAATTTTAAAAATTTCTTCAAACTTTAAAACTTAAATTTCTGCACAGGTTCTTCTAAATATTACTGGAAGTTCATGGATTTAGCACTGGATAAGCAGCAGCTATACTATGGTATCATATGAATGAGAATTTTAAAAATTCATTTGGAGGTGATGTTACATTTTCTTTATTTAAATTAAATATGAAAAGGCACAGTTCCTTGACTATAAAGGCTTGCAAATCCTATATAAGCAGATGAAAGCAACAGGATAAAGAGAGAAGGCAGATTTTATAAATAGGAATCTAACCAATCCCACCCAGTTTCACTACTTTGGATGTTCCCACAGCAACAGTAGAATTCTTTATGCTTGCATGCAATTCTTTATCCAACCAATTCAAAATCAGTCACCATGGTTTATTTTAGAAGAGCAAAAATTAAATGCATATTTTGGCTAAAGTTGCTGCAGGGAGGAGAAGGGTAATCAAACAATGAGGAAATATATATTTCATTGCCATGTTTTATTTCATGTTGCTTGTTTAGATTATCCTGCAGACTTTGAATTCCCAGAGCAGAAATTGATGGTGCTTTTCTAAGGATGGATACCCATTGCATTGGAGTGGGTCCCACAGGCATTTCTAGAAGCTACAGTGAACAATGACAATAGCATCTTGAGAGATGCTATTAACAGCTGTTTGACACAGCAAAGAGATTCAGCAAGTATAGTAGAATTGGAAACCTGAGAGGCTGTTTTTTTTTTATTTGCACCCACTTATGCAAAGCTGTTCAGTAGTTTCTATTGTTATGGCCCATATTGTTTTTAGGATGCGGGTGGCGCTGTGGTCTAAACCACAGAGCCTAGGGCTAGCTGATCAGAAGGTTGGCAGTTGAGCTCCCATTGTTCGGTCCCAGCTCCTGACCACCTAGCAGTTCAAAAGCATGTGGAGTGCAAGTAGATAAATAGGTACCGCTCCGGCGGGAAGGTAATCGGCGTTTCCATTCGCTGCTCTGGTTTACCAGAAGCGGCTTAGCCATGTTGGCCACATGACCCAGAAGCTGTACGCTGGGTCCCTCGGCCAATAAAGCGAGACGAGCACCGCAACCCCAGAGTCGGCCACAACTGGACCTAATGGTCAGGGGGGCCTTTACCTTTACCTTTATGCAAAGCTATTCAGTAGTTTCTATTGTTATGGCCCATATTGTTTATAGTATAGCTCCTTCCAGCCGCTAAAGGATTGGAAAAAGTTGGAGACAAGTCCCTACTAATTAGTAGGGCTGTGCAACCAATTTGTCTGAATCACACACCCCATCAGGCCAATTTGTGCCAAATCTGGATTGGGTCAAGGTAGCTACAGGTTGCTGCAGAATGGATGGGTTTGACCCAAATCCTTTTCTAGCAATGTTTGCAGATCTTAAACTAAAAAAGCCTGTCTCTAAAGTGTTGAAATCGTCCATTGCAGCACCATATAAAAAGAACACCAGGGAAGGGGGAAGAGGAGAGTTAGACTTCTTCCATTGAGAGTTCTAGCTTTCAGCCCAGGGCTAGAATCTTAGCCCTCACTTGCCAGTCAGAGTGCTTGGGGTGAGGAATGATGAAGTCCTAAAATGTAAGTTCTGATTCTTAGAAAGAATTTATTGGCATTTGTTCAGCTTATGTTTGTTTCCTTCACAGTACCCTACCCAGTTTTATACATGTTTGTTTTCCAACCTTACTTGATCAGTCCCAGTCCCACCTTTGTAAAATAATAACAGTTTGTTTTCTTTCTCTTAGTTGCTTTGACAGTATCACTTCCTTATGCCTTGCACGCTTGAACCTAGTTTTTAGCTTGTTTGCAGTTTATTTACAATGGTGTTTTCTGTGTCTCTGTACATAATATATACATGTGTGTATGCACACACATTCTTCCATTTGTATTGTTGATTTTGTGTGGAAATTTTAAATTGCTGTAAAAATAAAATAATGTAAACAGGACATTGGGATGATAGTGGATAGAGAATTGACCATGGATCTTCGGAGACTGTTGCCCATGCTTCATTTCTGCCTTGGACTGAATTGGTTAGCCTCCTCTCTTAGCTTCCTTTTCCTTTACAACCACAAAATTTTGAGAATTCTTAATAGGATTGTCACCTGTGTGTTTGCTGCAATATGCTAAACCAGTCAGTGAATTCAGTGGATGCTTGGATTAAGGAGGTTTGTGAGCCCTTTCCTCTGCACCACTCTAAATGTGTGGAAAGCGAAGATTAAAAAACTGGTTTCCCCAATATCTCCTCATATCCCTCTTCACTTTCATCCCTCTTTTAAAGAAGCGGGACCATACTTACATTGGAATGATTGGGAGCAGTGAGCTTTTATAGATTAAAAAGATTTCTACAAAAAGGAACGATCATAGCTGCCATACCAAACCTTAAATGGCCATGGTACAACTTCAACTAGCTGTTAAGACTGTTAAACCCAGACATTTCCACTCAAGCAAACAGGAAACTAACAGCAATGGAGCACATATTTCTTAATTTCTCTCCACTTTCTAAGGGTATAACTTCCTCAATTTACAAAGCTCTAATAACACTTGAGTATGGCAATCTATTTTACACAAAAATGCCAAAGGGAAATGGACCTAGATGTGCAAATACTAAATGAAAAATGGATGGCTTTGTGATCTGAGAGATTGTTGAAATCAGTTTCTGCAAAAATAAAGAAAGCCTTATTAAAACTTCTGCATAGGTGGCATTATACACTGGTGAGGCTATCCCGAATATGTAAGGAAGCCAATCCCAATTGTTGGAGGGGATGCACAGTCAGAGTACATATTTCCACATGTCGTGTGTTGTGACATTATCAAACCCTTCTGGAATGATGTCTTTAAAGAAATAAGTTTGATATACAACAAAACAGTTGAAATGTCCCCTGCACTAACTCTGCTTGGGCTTAGGATCCCATCTACTCCTGATTATCCCCAAGATTTCCTCTTAGCCTTTCTATTGACTTCCACCTGTATGGAGATAGCCAGATGTTGGGCTGAACATTGATTCTTGGTATAACAGAAGCTAACATGCCAGGTAAGAGCAGCAAAGTGCAAACACAATCCATATTCCTTTTACAACCTACAGCAAATGTTTATTGAAATACATAAATTGTTGAGACTGGCAGGAATCCACCCAGCACTCATGGGAAAATGTGGCGTGATCTCTTAGACTAATCAAATGAAACTTTAACACACGGCATGATAAAAGTCTGTAATTTTGTCAGGACAAGTTATTGGGTTTTTACTGTTGTAACAATTATTTTCCCAAAATTTATCTTCTGTACCAAGAAAATAAATAAAAACATGATTAAAAAAAGAAGAAAATTGTGGGCATCTGCACTCCATGATCATTTCAGGGGCATTTTAAATTCAGTAGCTAAACTGCTGTTAATTCAGATTAAAAGGCTCATGTGCATTTTGTTTTGTTAAGAGTAGTAGTACATCTTTACAGTACAAATTACAATATAGTGGAACACTTTGGACTTTGACATGTGGATAAATAGCACACACTATCCTCGAGGGCTGTTGTATCCCTGTGGTTACTGAACAAACTGGCACTTAAAATATATCCTCTGTAGTCTCTTGACAGCCAAAATAAAAGATCCAGGATTTCTTCTAAATAAGGGTCTTTATAATGCTAAAATCTAGCTCATTTTCTTGACAATTGGAAGTTCTTTTTGGGGTTTAGCCCTTCAAATTACTCTCTGGCATTGAAAAGGTGCCTCTTTCCATCTCCCCAACCCTGTGGGGTCATTATTTCAGACTGTAAGCTACATCTTAAGAGGCTTTTCTTTTTATTTTGGAACAATAGGAATAGTAGCACAAGAACTTGGTATAGGTATTCCTAAATGTTGGGATTACTATTGTGCAATACACAAAGAGTGAAATATTTTATCCTAAGGCTTAATAATAATTCCAGAAATACAGTGCCTTTTATACCCATGCTGTTAATTTGAAATTAATGGAGATAATATTTGCACGTCTAGACTATGTAAGGGAATAATGTGCTTGATCTGTCTTCATTGCTGTGTTAAAATATCAGGCTACATGCCTAGCAACAAATTTATCAAGATGTAATCCCTAAAATACATTAATCAATTGGGAAGAGGGAGATAAAGTTTGATGAGTTGGCAAACCAAAGTTATCATTTGAAAAATACCAGTATGAATCTTGCAAAAAAAAACCAAAAAACTTTTGGGAATTGTGCAGCAATTAACTTTATGGCTAATGATTTGTTTTGGTGAGAGCATAGAGACTTCAGGTAAAGTGCGAAATATTCAAAATCTTCGCTATTTGGGTTTCTCATTAGCTGAGATTATAAAATTTCTAGTTACCTATGTTGGAGACTTGCAGTCATCCAAACAATTTCAATCTCAAGAAAATTCAGTTAAAAGCAAGCTTAGCTCATTATCATCATCATTAGATATCTCTGCAAGCAATATTGAAAATGCTAGAAAGCATAGTCTTCTGATAAAAGACAGGGTTTTGAAAGAAGCAAACCACCACTTTGTTATGCTCAGCAGAGAAAACAATGCAATGCAGATGCTATGTCATTTGCAGGTGCGATATTCTAAAACCTTTGTGTTTCTGTGCCTGTGAATGACAACCCAACATTTGAAAAAGATTTGAAATACGCTAAATTGGAAATACATTAAGAAGATCCATAAACAAATAGCTCTTTTTCATATTTACTCAGCAACTTTGATTTCCTTTAGCTTTTTTGTGTGCTTACCTTGGCACACTACAACTGAAAGAACATCCAATATTTGTTAAATATGATAAATAAAAGGCACTCTGTCAATCATTGTTAGATCATCCATGTCATGATCATTGATGGTGACTGTTGGGTTCATTGACTTTCACAGAAATCTGCAATGCAAAATTTAAGCTAAAATACTGAGACATTTGAGTGGATTCATTAAAATATGCTTTCAGAATCTTCCATCACACTGAAGGTTTTGCTACATATTACTGTTGGTCTTAAGGCCTTATGCCGATATTATGCTCTAATTATTAGAGCCTGATAATTACCACATGCCTGATTCTGTGATGTACAAAGGTTCTTGCCTGTGGAGAGATGTTTGAAAATGAACACTGGACTACATGGATCTGATCATGGATGAGATGTGTCACTGCTGTTAGATGATGAAGTTTCTCTAGATGCATTTTTTCTTTGTTTTTTAATTGCTTTGGTTTCATGTTGGGAAAGTAGATCTGAGGGAGGAAAAGTGATTCTTGCATTCATAACGCAGATTTTAGGGAAACATCTGACTTACATTTAATTATGACTTGCCATAACAGTATATGGATGCAGTCATGCTTCTGTGGATGACCTTTCCTGAAACATTTTCTCATGGTAGGTTATTATTGGATGTTGTGGTGGGAGTGCAATCCAGATGTAACAAACCCAAGGATCAAGTTCATTATGCAGGGATACTGGCGCCTTTGCCCTTTTGATCAAGTAGCTCCTTCTGTTAATGGAAGATGAGGCAAGCCAGATTTTGCTCATTTCCCCCTCTACAAGATGACCCCTCAGAACAGGATGGAAGGTATGGGAAGGGTTGGGGGGGGGAGGTGTATCAACAAGAATACTCTGTAACACTTCACAAGCAGGGCAGGGCAGTACCAGGTTTTCAACTTCGTGGTGTATCACCAGCCAAACTTTGTCTGGTAGTATACCACAATGTTGAAAAAACAAGCTGCATTGGCCTCATCCTGTGAGGCACCGGGTGTAATTGCCGCAGCCCTCACCATGGAAGCTGAGGTACTTTCACTCCAGTGCCTAGCGGGCTGCGGCAATGAAATATACTTGGAGTCAAGAGTGGATTTCATGCTCTATTCAGCTCATAGTGGTGAGGAGGAATGGAAGTTCTCCCAGAATGTCTGCTTTATATACATTATTTACATAATGGGCCCCCGTGATTGGCTAATTCCAGGATTCTCCTGTAGGCCAATCAGGTTGCGGATTGACTTCCACCTGGAGCTGGATTGGGTGGCTCCTGTGGACCAGTCAGACTGCTGCATTCTGAATCCTATTGTTCTAGGACCCAGCAGACTGCTGCATTTTGGATCCTATTCAACTCAGTACATAATAGGCAACCTCGCTTGTTTGTATGGCTCAGCTGGGGGGTAGGAGGGCTCCCGATCCCACACTGGGGCTCCTTTGCCTTGCTCTGCTGGGGGTCAGGAGCCCTCCCCATCCCCAGCAGAGCCACCCCACTTGCTTGGGAGCCAGCGCCAGGCTGAGGGGAGCGGCAGCCACACACTCCTCAGCCAAGCAGTTGAAAGATGCGGAGGGAGGAACAAGCTGTATTGGCGCCTCGCCAGTGCGGCTTTTTTCTCTCTCTGCGCAGGACAGGGCAGAGTGGGATGGTGGTTTCATTCAGAGATAGATCGCTGGTGATTCTGCCCCTGCTGCTGAGTCCCTCTGCTAGCAACACTTGCTAGAGGAAGTTGGTAGCAAAGGGTCTCGGGAGCGGGGGCCGTTTCACCAGCGATATAGTGTTGAGTGAAGCTGACCTTGCAGCCTGTTCCTCATACCAGTCCTGGGTGATATATTGAGATATCGCCCAGGCCTATTTGCAAGCTCTTCCATGAGCACAAGGGCATCCCAATAAAAGAGTAAAAGGCATTGGTGGAAGCTAAAAACCAGGACCAGCCACTCTGTGGATGGGCTCAGCATTAAGCACAGACACCACCTTCTCGCTTCAAACTGTCCTCTCCCAATACTGTTTTGCAGGAAGAAAGCAGGCATGTTTTGCATATAGTGGAGCTGAACCCTCTAAGGCTAAATTAAACTAAGGCACCATACACCATATAAATATGTGACTATCTCAAACAAGTACCGAGTGGCATTCTCAGAATCCAGGCAAAACCCAACAAATAGAGCCATATGTTGTTTTTAGTTACAGAGAATTATTGGCTGTGTTTTATTCCCAGTGCATGTGGAATGGTATGAACTGGCTTTGGTTGTGTCTAGCATGAACTGAGTGTTTGCCTTAGGACATGATTCAGAGTCCTTTGCAGGCTTTCTATGGGAGGCAAGTAAATGTGGAAAGTGTACACAGGAGGTGTAAGGTTTGAAAAGCATTGCTCTTAACATGTGATAATTTTCGGGCAAGTTCCATAGCATATTCCTACAAGTTCTGTTTTCATATTTATATTGCCTGCCTGACCAATATAGTAGAACTAAGCAAGTGTTTGTAAATGGAGATCAGAAGTGGGAAATGTTTATCACTTGAGGGTTTAAATCTTGTCATTTAATGTTTTGTTTTTCACATTAATAAGAGAGAACATACTGTTCACTGAGTTTACCACGCACTTGAACAACATTCCGCATTACAAGGGAAAACCTGATTCCTAATGTGTGTCCCAAAGGATGACATCTGGTGATAACATTTATTCATTTGGAACTACAATTTCCATTGACAGAGAGGGGGGGAAACCCACACAGTTTGGTATAGGATCAACTAAACACCCACCTCACTCCTTCATTTACTTTTATATTATATCCGATATTCTACTTGAATGGGGCAGGTTGCTACCAAGCGAGTCTTCTGGTTATTTTAATTAAAACAGATGCCACAACAAGTAACTGTGAAATACTCTTGTTTTAGTAAATAGTCTTGCTAATCTGGTGGGTTTCCTGTTCGTTCTTACAGATGAATTATAAACTTGCTGTTTAAAGAGGTTAGGAGTGAATTTTGAAATGAAGCAAAACTTCTTTTTTAATTTTATAATGTAGCAGGTATCAACATACAGCCATTTCTATCTAGTTTTAAAAGGCCAGTGCCCAGTCAGTTCTGTGCTAGCATGAGCTGGTTTTTAAAAAGCCATTTCTCATAACGTTTAGGAGATGTGTAAATTCTTTGTTCCTGCCTTTACAGTGTTTTCCCTTTGAGTTCACTTCAGTTGATTAAGTACAAAAAGCTTTGGCAAATGTTTGCCTATTGCATATCTCTTCATTGCACATGAAAAAGGTCTGTTTACTTGTTTCTTTAATTAAAAGATTTGTGAATATGGCATGTAAAAATGGCCATCAGGTTATTTGTATAACTGTATAATGCACAAATTTTAATAGCTTGTGGGAGGGATGCTATTGTTTTGTTTTTGTTCTTGCTTTTATTATATATTTTGTGTTTTTCTGCTGTGAACCACCCTGAGATCTTTGGATGAAGGGCGGTATACAAATTTAATTAAAAATAGTACTGTGAAATTTCCAGAAATCTTAAAATCATACAAAAATAAAAACCATTTTGGAGGGAGGTTGAATAATTTGAATATATGCAGATATAGTATTATCTAAAATTGGGGTGTTCAGTTCCTTTATACTACTATTAAAAATTACAATAATTCACCAAGATAATGTAGCAAGTGCCATAGTAACTGCAGATACACAAAATTAACCATCCTTATTTATTTTGATTTATATTCTTCCTCATTCTATTAGTTAACATATCCTTGAAAATAATTTTTAGCCCAAGATTAATTTTAAATTTTAAATGTTTTGTGGACTTCAGAAAATTGGAGGCACATGTTCTCAGCACATGGAAAGTGATTGCTCCTTGATTTTGCATGTGTCTTTAAAAATATTATTCAGCTTCCTTCTCTTGTTGGAGTCACAGCAGTACCTCGCAAGACGAATGCCTCGTAAGACGAAAAACGCGCAAGACGAAAGGGTTTTTCGTTTTTTGAGTTGCTTCGCAAGACGATTTTCCCTATGGGCTTGCTTTGCAAGACGAAAACGTCTTGTGAGTTTGTTTCCTTTTTCTTACAACCGTTAATACCCAGGGAATCCGCGCTCCGCAAGACGAAAAAATTGCAAGACGAAACAACTCGCAGAACAAATTAATTTCGTCTTGCGAGGCACCACTGTATCTGAGGCAAATGAAAATTAAAGAAGCCACAGGCTGTGTTGCCAGAAGCAATTTATTTGACCACCTCCAAGACACACCCTGTTAGTTCAGCCTCCTAAAAAAGGTTCTGTCTTGTGCAACACTTGATGAAATCACTATTCCAACATCAAGTCATTGTTGCTTGTTTAGTAATCCCATCAAGTACACCAGAAATACAATCAAACTAACACAGGTAGAAGAGAAAACAGCGTTTAAGGCTAGCTGTGTAGAGCCTCAGAGTTCAGACCTTTTGTGACTATTGGTCTGCAGATCTAGGGAGGGTGTCCGTGAAAATGACTGACCCAGATCAGCCAGAGTGCAAAATGGCTTGATTACCCTCTTATCAATATGGAACTTATGTAACCCAGTTGTTTACAAGGCTAGAATTTGCACTGATTATATTTAAACACAAGAGTGTGAAGCAGGGTGGGGAATCTCTTCAGTCCAGCAGACCAGATACTTATCTGTCTCCACCCACTCAGGGTGACTTTGACAGGTTGGTGGGACAATGCAACTGTTAGTCACCTGACATTATTCTGCCTTCAAATGATTGACAGGTGGATTGCCCCACCCATCTTCCAGTTCCTTATGCAGCATTTTCCAAGCACCCAATGGTTTTCTGGTTGTCTAGTACTGAAAAACCACAGCACAAGGGGCTTTGCCACATATCTACATGCCCCACACCAGATGTCACATAAGATGTCAGATGTTGGGTAGGTGGGTATGGATTGGGAAGAATGACCTCACAGGCTAAATTGGTACTTGGGCTGCACCAAATTTGACCCAGAAGCCAGAGGTTTCCCACCCCACCCCACTGAAGGATGGCAACTGTGGAAACAATGGGCTGACTCACTCCCAAGACTCTGAGCTATTGGTCCCAGGATATTTTGAATGATCAGTCTGAACCCAGCCTGGTATGAAAGTAATCCAGAAGCTACAAACCTTTTTGCACAACCACATTATTACTTTGGTGAGTGACCTCATTCCTGACGCTTGAATGAAATGCAGATAAGCAGCTTTTAGTGTGGTGTTCCTGTGCAGAGTTGAACTAATTCATTAGAAATGGTGGTAACTTCCTTTTAGCACATTTTTGAACTGATTTCCCATAAACCTTATGCTGACCTTTTAAAATGTATTGGATCAGAAAATGTTCTCTCAAAGAGCAGAGCTACAAAAACAGTTGATTAAATTTTGATGATGAATTATCTGCATCATTTTGGCATCCTCTCATAAAGAGCCTAAGGTTAGTGAGCTGGTAGGTGGCAATGAGGACTGTTAGATGTAGCAAGCTGTGTGGGGTTCAAGATGGAGCCAGCTGCAAGATTCATGTTGAGAATCCAGTGGGAGAGCTTGATAGATCAATGCTGCCTTAGGCTATCTTTATCCAAAGTTGTACCAACACTGCAAATCTCTCCCCTAGCTCCTCTATATGGGAATGGGACAGATACATTTGGGAGAATAAGGACTGGAGTATCCTTTGCCTAGGAAGGTGCTGTGTAAATTCCATTGGTTCAGATCAGAAGAACTATACAAACCACTGGAACTGAGTAGTTGATGGCCTATTTTCCCAGCACGTTTAATATTACAAGAAATCAGACTAATAGCAAAATAATATAATACATATTTATCCGGAGGAAAACAGGATTTACAGTCATCTGTATTTGTATTGGATTTAACTTTTTTTACATATGCATTTTTAGAAATATATATATATGGGATTGTGTTCTAATTGTTTTTATTCTTGAAGTTTTTATTGTGAAATTGCTTCAAGATACTTTAGCTGAAGCTATTCATAAATGGAATCAAATAAATAAAATGGTTCTGATGAAATGTGTATATGAATAAGGTTTCAAACATTTGTATGATTTCTCTTCTTCTCTGCCTGGAAAAAGTGTGAGGTAATGACTGTAGTTTATAAGATATCCTTTAAGAATTTCTTCTAGTCATGAATTGTCTAGAAAAAGTAATGTGTTTCTCAGGAAATTGATTCAAGATGAGTGAAATTGGCAGAATAGTCCATCCTATTCTTGGTTTGTGGTTTCATAGACTAGGCGTAAGAGTGACTACAGATGCATGTGATTAATTTGTTGTTTTGTGAGCAATTAGTTTGAATAACAACTTCCTTTCATTTGCGATTTAATGTGGGTGGTACCTGACTAGGCATGTAGGTCACACTGGAATGGTTATAATCAGCGATGGGTGATTTAACAGAGCAATGGGTTTAACAGTGCATATTTCTGTATTCACACTTAGAGTAGTTTTGTGGTGACAGTTTAACCATATCTGATAGCAAAGCTTTGGAGTGGGGTTAGAGCTTATTTTTAACATTGAACTTTCATTTATTTGGCACACCTATTTATTTGGTACACCTATATTCAAGATAAGTAGAATTGCCATTTTAAGATGGCTTTATTGCATTGCTGTTTCTCTATGACACAAATCTCCCAGTATATTTTTTAATTAGCCACAGGGAACTCCCACTTTGTGGCAATGGTGCTGGGAAAAGGGCGTTTCCCTTTCTCCTCTCCTCTCCTCTTAACCACCATTTTCATTGCCCCAAAAAGTGTTATTGGCAGTTCTGCGGTAGAAATACAATAGGGGATACAATTATCTCATTCCTTCTTCTTCTTTTGCATTTTCAACTTAAGCAGGTGAAACATACAGATTTAGCACTCATTACTGCTGAATTCTCCTCTTGAAGGAGCTTATTCCTAAACTTATCCACTACTCCTAGATTTAGTGTTTAGAGCCTCTTGCCTTCTAAATAGTGCAGAACAGTGAACCGTGGAATTTGCTGTGCATATTGGCATGATTCCGGAGGATCCTGTATATATCCATTGGTGGAGCAATATTCTTCATCATTATTTATTGGCCCTCATTTTGAGCTATCTGTAGATAGCCGTAGGTAGGAAGTTGTCTTCAAGTTGACCACTTCTAGGTTCAGTACCGAACCAGCATTTGTGTTTCTTTCCTTCCAATTCACCCATGGCTCTCTGGAAGTATATTATGTCTCACAACACTATAAAGCCTAAATCTCGTTACCTTCTGGTCAGTGACTCTCTCCCATAATTTCTGTTACTGATATCTATGGAAATGTGTGAATTCATGACAAGTTGGCAGAGAAACATGTTTTTAGAGTGCTGTGGGCAATTTTCACAAATATCCAGTGACATGGATATGTAACATCTGAATGAATCCTAACTCATTTTTTAAATTCCTCAGGAAATTCTTTCACCTAGAAACAGTCGCGTTAGACCCAGTATTTTTTTACTTGTGAGGCCAGCTGCCAGACAGCCAGTGTCATTCCAACTTAGCTGTTAGAAGTAGTCATCTTTGGTAAAATACTGCAATATTTTTTCCTTGTCTACTTCCTGGTAGCATGTAAGATTTTTACTTGTAGTGACCAGATTTTGAAACCAAGCTCAAAGACTGGAGGCAAGCAACTAGTAGAACACAGAGATCTGGAGGTGCTATTGCTTCATGGTCCTCATTTAATTGTGCAACACATTTTTTCTGTCCTAGTGTTATTTCTGATCAACAGGTTTTGAACGCTTGACGTTGCACCATGCTATTGGTTCCTCTAGTCCAGTACTCTCACTGGCAACATTTCACCTAGGTTTTCACAAGCTCTGTTGTTTGGGGCTGTTTTTCTTAGAGATGCCAAGAATTAAACCTATTAATCGTTATACTGCCTAGAAAAGTTCCATGTTCATGAAGCGCTGTGGTATAGATGGTCTTTGTTTCCACTACACATCAGTTGCATTTATTTGGTTTTCAAGCTTCTAAAAAAAAAAAAGTTTATATATTTAATCCGAGCCAGCCCAGTCAGATGAGAAGCTGCCTAGGTGGCATGCCCCCCCCCCACTCCACCATTGGCAGTGAAGCACCACCAGCTCTGATTTTGGGTAAGATCACAGCCATTTTAGGCAAGATCCCACATTATTTTGTGAGAGATCTCACCCCAAATCGGCATGATCTTGCCCAAAATTGGCAACAATGGCAGCCGCTTCTCCAGCAGCAGTGGATGGGGCAGCGTGCAGCAGAGCAGATGGCGGCAGGAGCAGGTTGGTGGTGGAGGGAGCAGCAGCAGGGCAAAGTGGCACTTTTTCACCTCAAGTGACGAAACAGGGTGCACCACTCCTGCCAACGGGAGTGGCAGCCATTTTGTTTAAGGGTACTTTCAAAACGGCACGATTTTTTAAATATTAGAATTGGCAATATAGCAAGAAAATCCATAAGCAAATAGACACAGCCCTTTCCACTAACTTTGATTTTCTGCAGCCTTTTAGTATACAGTATTTACATTTGCAAAGAGATGGTAAAAGAACAACCAGTGTTTATTCTCTTTTGACAGATACACAAATAGAATTCAATCAGGCTTAGTCAGAACACCTGCATTTTGGTCAGTGCTGACGTTGGAGGAGACAAGAGTCCAGTTCATTGACATTTGCACAGATCTACAGCGCAAGTCATCAACACTTATACTGAGAGGTCCTGGTTGCTTAATTGTAAAATATGTTCAAAATTGTCCATATGGCAGCAGAATTTGGTACAAATGAGCTAACAAAACTATAACCAGGATACACAATCAGAAGAGTCATGTGGTATAGCTCTTCTTAGAGAGTACCACTTCAGGTTGCAAATGTGTCCTTATTTAAAAATAAGAACTTTGCACATAGGAAAGTAGCATGTTGGGAAAATGATACGCTAGCTTCCCCATCATCCTGACGAGCTTTTGTTTTCTGTGCATATTTTTTCTGTGTATGAGACAGCAGTATTCAAACATGCAATCTCCCATCTGCAATGAAATGCTACAACCCTGCAAAAGCTGTCACAGCTGCAAAACCTTCTGTCTCTCTTTGCCCTCAAGCTCATCAGGGTAAAGTATTAATTAGCTAAGGAATTCTGGAATGATTTGCTCATTGTAGTAATTAATGACTTTGGTCTGCTGAAGCTAGTTAGTGGAACTGGCAATAGGATAGAAGGACATTCTGGATCCCTGCCACCAAAGGGATGGCAGGAGGATTCATGTGTGTGTGCCACCTTTTTTATTGTGCTAGGCTGCCTAAGAGATCCTTATTATGCACAGTTTTGATGAAATGCCTTTCACTTTAAGTCTATTACTCTTCTAGAATCTGGCTGGTAACCTGCAAAAGAAGATAAGCCTCATTTATTGTTGAAACTGTTTGTCTGTGTACCTTAACTGAAGGAGGAGCAGTGCAATTCTGCGCATGCCTAAGCCCCACTGAGTTCTGTAGACGTTGTTATAATGTTATCACAGTATCTTGTTTGTTGGCTAAGTAAGAAATTGTACTTGGCATGTCACAGTGAGTTCTAGCATAGTGTTCATCCAGGTTTTGTGGTTTGTTTCTTCCACAGACTAGTGGGAGAAGCTGGGAGAAGCAAACTGGGCTTAATTTACTCCTGCATTGCTAGCTATTGTCTGCAGCTTGTTGTGACATGCAAACACAGCCAGCTTACAAGGTGCAGGATTCAGCCTTTCTTAGGGCAGTTTTTGGATTTCTTAAGCACTTTTTAAAAAATGCAGCATAGCTTATACATCCCCCCGTTATCAGTACTGATCTTTTGATTTATAGCAACAACATAGCAACTTAATAGAGTAAACCCTAAATATATGTGCAAAGCTATCAGTCTGCACTCTGATATGTGTTGGGGGCATTCTGAGCACTGTGCAGATAGCTTTAGTTGATATTACTAGAACTAGGTTTGTTCATACCTGTCTGAAGTACACTCTGGTTGGAGCGCTCTTATAGCTGGAAAATAACTTGATGAGCTAATAAAATACCACCTGACTTAATTAGTTTTTTTCTCATCAAGGTTAATGAATACACAAGCTTTGAAGCAGTTTCTTTGGCAATAGTTTTAAAAGGGCGTGATATAGAGGCCTAGCACAGAAGAGAGCACTGTGACTGTTAGTGACCGTACTTACACACTACACTGCTCAAGGAGCCATGTAGTTAAAGATCACTGATTAACCTTTTAAATGAAAAAAATCAGTCTGCTTACTACTCACTCCAGTGAACTGCTGGTGGATTATTTTTCATGTATTGACGACCCAAGATATCTTATATACAGCCTGCTGAGATATCGGCTTTTAAGCTTATGTATAATAACACAAGCACTGAACCAGTTCCCAGTTCTTTGCTAGAGACTCTAGAATTTAAGCTGGAACCTCATGGCCTGAAGGAAGACCAATTCTAGTGGGTTCTGCAAAAAGGCCTTCCCACTTCAAAGCCAGGAGGAACCATGAGCTGCAATTTTCTGTCTATGTCCCTTCATCACAAAACTCTGTATACTTGTATGCATTTTGTAACTAGTCCAAAATCAGGGAATCAAAGAAAGTTATTACTTTCCTGTTTCCTATACAGTATCTTCATTACATGAAACAGCAGGTCTCCCAAGCAGTGAATCTCACACAGTACACTTTTTAGCCTACTTGCAAATAAATAACACCTGGATTTTATAACTATAAATCAGACCTCAACACTTCCAAGAACTTTCTGTGGACAGAATCTTGAGATCAGGATCTTGAGGAAACTCAGCTGCTCCTGCTCTGGCCACAGAGGGTGACTGCGCAAGTCCTTTGAGCCATTACTTTAATGAGTGACCTCGTTTTAAAGTGTGATGCTTTTGTATAGACCTCCATTTCACAGCATGGAGAACCATCTGTAATGATGATAAAGATAAAAGTAAAGGGACCCCTGACCATTAGGTCCAGTCGTGGCCAACTCTGGGGTTGCGGCGCTCATCTCGCTTTATTGGCCGAGGGAGCCGGCGTACAGCTTCCAGGTCATGACTAAGCCGCTTCTGGCAAACCAGAGCAGCACACAGAAACGCCGTATGCGGCACATGAAATACAATAGGCAGTTTCTTTACCTCTTTGTAGTGAAAACTGTCACAGAAAGGAAGGTTTCTGTTTACCAATCCACAAACCCTGTCTTCTGTTTTTGGGTCTGACAATTTATGTTACTTTAAATTTTCTGTATATATAACTCTTAACCCATTAGAGCAGGTCAGTAGCCATCTCATCAGAATGCAAGGTCAAATTGATAGTCGTAGTTGAAAAACCTACTTGTAAGTGTGTTCAGTGGTTTTGGCATGCCCAGTTGAACTTTCACCACCTGGTGATGCCTTGTAGCTTTTGAAAGTCCCCTCAGTTTCAAAATCAGTTTGCAGTGTGGTACGGGGTGTGTGTGTGTCTAGTCTTCTGAGAAAAAACAAGTCAAAGTCCTCCTGGGCGCTCAGAACTAGTTATACCATTATTTTAGCTTCAGTATATCTCATATTTATTTTCATATATGGAATCCTTTCTACAGATATTTCTAGGCACCATTTCAAAATTCTTATTCAGTGGTTCATTTTTTCAACAAAAACCTGTAGAGTGATCCGTCTTTCTCTCTGTATGTATTTCCACATTTGCACTGCACTTTGAAATACTATAGTGTTGCTTGCCCAATTGTAATCAGTCATATAATGATTCATAATCTGTATCTTTTCTAGGAAGTTAGGGTCTTTAGGTAGATTAAGAATAAAATATAGCCTCAACATTAGGGCAGTGACTTCTCTGGAATATTTGTTTGCTCATTGCAGGTTTATCTGGTAATGTTATTATTAGTTTTGTTTTGTGTTTTGTTTTGTTTTTTGCCTTCTGTGTTTTTCATTAAGGGATTAGTGGCAGAAATAATAACTGAAGTTGGCAAGTATGCAGAGAAAGAAAATGTCATTTGCTTTATCCAAGTGTTCCTCTTTGTTTTCATTATACAAGTATGTTCTTATGCTTTGTGCTGCCCAGAGTGGCTGGGGCCACCCACTCATGCGCAGCATGCATACAAACAAACAAACAAACAAACAAACAAACAAACAGTCTCCTTGGGTGCTTTGAATAGTGTAAAGGTGATTAATAATCTTTTAAAAATGTGATAAGGAGAAAACAAAACCAGGTAGTATAGTAGTAGGCAAACTACTTGCCCAGTATCTTCTAACTGCATTGGGAGAATGGAAAATGTCTCATCACCTTTAATACTGCAAGGAAAGCATGGGGTGGGGGTCATTTTTTTAAATATGTTCATTTATAATTTTCAGTTATAACAAATAAACATTTCAATAAAGAAATTAAAAAATTCTCACATATCAAACTTCGACTTCCCTCCCCCTCTTTCAGCGGTTCAATGAATTTACCCTCTTCCCCCCTTCTGCATATCCCAGTTAACTCTATTTATTCTTTTCCTCATCTAGTTCATATATGTTTTAAAAACTGCAATAATCCTGCTAATGTCTTAATTTGTTTGCATTTTGTAAATATTCAGTAAATGATTTCCATTCCTGTTGTCTTGATTTCTTATTCTTCCAGTAAGTTTCGCCATTTCTGCATAGTGGATTAATTTCTCTAACCATTCTTCTTTCACCAGGACTTTTTCTTCTTCTTTACATTTTTGGGCAAATATCATTCTTGTGGCAGTGGTTGCATGCATAAATAAAATATTAGGGTCATTTTTTAAATGTTATCTAATTTTTTTTCAGAACTATCATTAGTTATTCCTTTCAGTAGCACCTTAGAGACCAGCTAAGTTTGTTCTTCGTATGAGCTTTCGTGTGCATGCACACTTCTTCACGAAAGCTCATATCAATAACAAACTTAGTTGGTCTCTAAGGTGCTACTGGAAGGATTATTTATTTATTTATTTTTTGCTACGGCAGACCAACACGGCCACCTACCTGTAACTGCCGTTAGTTATGTGTCTCAAACGAACACTAAAACTGCAGACTATACTGCAGAATGCATTCCAGGACTCAGAGGATGGGGGGAAATAAATGAGAATTGCCTTATTTCATCCTTAATTTAATACCAAACATGGTTTACCATTAAATATGAACTATATAGGCTGTGATTTGGAATTTCATTTGAACTGTCACCCTACGGTTGTCAACTGAGACTGTTTACTGACAACTCTGGAAGAAAACCAGGAATGCTCGCCCCCCCCCCCCATTATGCTAGCCCTGGTTCTACATTGGCACACTCTCTGGCACCTTGTAGATTGCAAGAAGTACCTTCTTGTGTGCTTGTAATAATGTGGACAATGCCCCACCCCTTCTCCAAATCGCTGGTGGCAATGCTATGCAATGTGTTCTTTTGCTGTGCTGTAGCTTGTTCTGCATTTGATCTAGAGCAAGCTGTATTAGTAAACCAATCATAACATTTCTGGTGTTTTTAAATGAATAAAAAGTTTAATTTTGTAATTGATCCGATTGTAGTTAGAGTAGCAGAAATGTATAAAAACCCTTCAGCAACGTTTACTCTTTGGTTAGGCTGTGAAGGAGAGGAAGGAGGTCTAGAAACTAGAATTTATAGTTTCTCTGTGTGTAAGTCCCATTGCAAAGAAGTCAAGGTGCATCCCCCAAGGAGAGAAATGATTTATTAGGTTTGAATAATAAGTTCAGCTTGTAAAAAGGCATGCACAATTCAAAATAACAGTTCTCTCTCTGGCATGTTGAACTATGGAATACTCTGCCTTTTAATCTCCATCAAAGCTGGAAGAGAGAAAATAATATTTCTGGCATAAAATCAAAGGGGTTTGATAGCTGCAGCTCCTATTGAAGGAGTGCTAATAAGGAAATCACCCTGAGACAGCATATAAGGAAGCAAAACAGCAAGGTTGCACAGCTTGACTAAAGCAGCATCTTTTAATGTTTGAAGTGTGTTGTTTTTTGCAAGCAAGTCATGACCTTTTTGGACTAAAGACAATTTAAAAATACTGTTGTTTCAGGTGTAATCATGCTTTGCTTAGGTGCAATTTTCTCACTGTGCAATGATGTTGTGATACAGAGAGGCAGAAGAAAACTTGATGGGTTTATAAAAAATATTTTCTTACAGACTCTTTATTTTTGCCTCTGATTATTATATCATAGCATACATAAGCCTTCTCTATCAAGGGCTAGCCCAAATATAAACAACAGTACTGCACTGGGGATGTGTATATTGTGGGGGGATATAGAAATAGTAAAATTAAAAGTTGAAATGTGTGCGAGAAAGTTGTATTTGCAAGTGAACCATGAGAGAAAGAATGAAATGTATACAGGAGCTATTGCTATAACTGATAAGGAGAAAGGGAGAGGGAGAAGGTTGCTGTGCCTCAGGATTAAACTATCCATCATCATCATCATCATTTTTTTTATATATATGCTGCCTTTCCATAGTTAAAACCATGCTGAAGACAACTTATAACATGAAAACTTTTCCATAATCACAAACATAACAAAAGTAGTCATAAATAAAACATTTAAAAGTTGAACAATTCAAGGTTGGGAAAGGCTGCCGTAGTGTAATTTCTAAGACGAAGGCGGGAATTGAGTTCTGCTTACTCTTTGTAAGAGTTTTGGGGGCACCACTTGAGCTCCACTTCAGGCAGTGCAATGTCTTAAAACAACTGTGAGCATTAGTGGTAGTAGCCTGACTAATGTTTTAAAGGTGTTCAAACTAATTTATTTCAAATGGTTTTTGCGTGTAAATCAGCATGCACTTGTTTTCACCTGATACTGCTGTTAACTGAAAAGTGGAGTAACTGAGGTTTCCACTTATTGGTCACCCCTCCTGTTTTTGTATTGACATTTATGGGAGAGGGTGGCCCTGCCCCAGGTATGCAGAGAGGTGCTATTCTTTATTCCAGTGTTGTCCCACTATAAAACCAAGAGCCCAGGTGCTTGCAGACCACTTTTCAAATGGATTCTCTTTCAAAGATGACTCATCATTCTCCTTGTCATGTGTGCAGATAATCAGCAAACCACAGTAAAATGTGAGGGGACATGTTTGTGCTTTTTGAGTCTGTGAAGTGATGGACTGTACTTCAAAGTCATAACTCTTTCCCCAACAATCGGTGTAGTGGAAAATACAAGGTCCATGTATCCATTCTGTTCAAATGATTTGTTCTGTTAGGAGGAAGGGAGGAGGAATCTTCTGTATGTTTTTATATTATAACGTGATCTGAAGCAGGCAGGTGTTGTCCAGCGAAGCTTTTCTGGACAAATAACAGTTCATGCAAATGCTTAACTTGTACAATCAGTGCAATTTCAAAAGATTTTTCCTCCTCTCAGAAGAGACAGTTTTCTGTGAGTTCTCACCTACAGTGTTTGAAGTAGCACTTGACATTTCCCAGTTGCTACCATTAGCTACTGGATCCATACATGAAGCCTAAACTTCTAGAGGAAGCCATGATGTATCCCATCCTGGCTCTGGAGACAAAATGAAAGTTGTACACACAAAATTAGCCTCCAAGCCCCTGTGTGAATAACAATAGAAAATGCCAGCCTCCTCAGCAGAGGAATTCTATTCCCAGTGAAGGCTTGCCAAAGTCAAATTCAAGTGAAAGAGCAGCTGTTATTGTCATAGACATGTTCCAGACAAAAACTGCAAACCTCATGGTTCACTGCTTACAAATTGTGATTCACATGCAAGCAGTTTTTGGTGTCTGTTGGTTTGCTCCATGACAATCTTATTTGAACTGTGCTCAAGGTCTTCTGGAAGAAACATAAAACTATGACTATACAAGGAATAAGCTGGCACTGACTAAGTTTTTTAGGCATCTTGTGTGGAGGGGTTTTGTTTTCAGTATGTTATCTGCTTCTTAGGGATGGGAGAGGCTGGAGATTGAACTTTATAGATGTACAAGGATGAAGGCACTTTAGGGATTTTGCTGCTTATAGAAGTCAGAGAAGCAAGCTGTGTTCTTTTTCATTTAGCTTTATGAAACTTGTAATTAAATGTGAATAGCAAATCACTGGCCATAGAAGATGCACTTCCTCTTCCCCTTCTCCCTACTTTTGCCAAGCCAATGTTTGCATTTGGCTTGCTAAACACTGTTTTTGCTTATAAATATAATATTAAGTCTGTCAGGTTAGCTGTGATTAATTATTAGCCAAAGAGTGATGGAAAAGAAAGCAGAGGCTCAGGACCCAGATGAGTAGAGTTCTGAATAGTTGGAGATAGTAAACCCAGAAGGAAGATTATGCCTCTACATGTTCCTCACAGAGCAAGCTCTGACGCAGATATGGGTGGTTTGATGTCCTGCTGTGTTTGCATTTTGAATTGAGAGCCTCCCATAACTTTGCACAAGAGTGTGCTTAGGTGATGTTTGAACAGGAAATTGTAATGTACAGAACACCTCAATTCTGAATAAAAAGGAAATGAATCACAGGTTCATCGTCATTCTTGTGTTACCAGCTCAATCACGTGTCAAGCCCCCAGGCCCTGCAGTTCCCTTTGATAATAAACACACAGACTCACATTTTAAGGTTTATGGGATAAAATAGGTCACAACTTTTTTAAAAAAATTAATTTTTATTCAAATTTCCAATAAACCAATTCATTTATAATTTAACATCCAATTTAACTTATACATTCTTTTTGACTTCCATCAGCCTATCTGACAATTTTCATATTTATCACAACTTCTCACATTTCCTACATTTATGTTGCACTTTGACATTCCCTATTTTATCATCTCTTTTAAGCGACATTTTATTTTTTCACAAAGCTTCTTGAAATCCAACAAGCGTTATTTCCTGATCACACACAGTTTTCATATACTCTGTAAATTTATTCCAGTCCTCGGTGAATCTCTGATCGCGTTGGTTTCGAATTTTCCCAGTTAATTTACCCATTTCTGCGTACTCCATCAATTTCATTCTCCATTCTTCCCTCGTTGGCATTTCTTCCTGTTTCCACCTTTGGGCCAACAAAATTCTGGCTGCTGTTACTGCATATCTAAATAACTTCACATCTTTCTTTCCAACATCATTCCCTACTATACCAAGTAAAAATGCTTCTGGTTTCTTTACAAAGGTGTATCTCAACATTTTTTTCATCACATTATAAATCATTTCCCAAAAGCATTTCACTTTCTTACATTCCCACCACATGTGATAAAATGTCCCTTCTTTCTCTTGACACTTCCAACATTTATTACTGACTTTAAACATCTTTCCAAGTTTCACAGGGGTTATATACCATCTGTATATCATTTTCATAACATTTTCCTTTATCGTAGTACATGCGGTGAATTTCATTCCTTCTTTCCAAAGTTTAATCCACTCCTCTAATTGTATATTGTGACCAAAATCTTTGGCCCATTGAATCATAACCGTTTTTACTTCCTCATCTTTTGTGTGCCATTCAAGTAATAATTTATACATTTTTGACAATATTTTTACATCACTATTCAAGATTTCTTGCTGGAACCTCGATTTTTTCCCTAAAAAACCTTTTTCTCGCATATCTTTTTTAAACATTGCATTCAATTGAAAATATTGCAACCAAACATTCACCTTATCTTTAACCTCTTCGTATGGTTTCAGATTCCACTTCTCCCCTTCTTTAATTATCAAATTTTCATATGTGGCCCAATTCCCTGTCATATTGATCCCTTTTGTACTCATTATTTCCAATGGCGATAGCCACATTGGAGTTTTAGGCTCTAATAGATTTTTGTACCTGTTCCACACTTCAATTAACGTTCCTCTAAAAATATGATTTCCAAAACCTTTGTGCACTCTGTTCTTATCAAAATAGGTCACAACTTTATCGGTTACAGATGTGAGCAGTTTGGCTTTGGCATTGGTTGAAGCCAGACTATATCTCAACTCCCGCCTGTCTGCAGGGAGTCCAACTAAGGATAAACCACCAGTAGGAGGAGTCCTATGACTTACATCAAATGAGGGGTCCCTGTTGGGGTTGTGGCATGGCCTTAGCCCACATCCAGGCATTGGACAGGATCCACACCCACACACCCCAGATCCCTTTAACAGGATGCCCTTATTGAGGAGGGGCAGGCGGAGGCTACAACCTCCCCACCATTAAACAAAGGCTTACCCAATGCCTAACTGCCAATCGAGCCCAAATGGCTTGCTGCCAACACCCTCACGCCTGCAGCCAATCTCTGATGCCATCTCCAGTATCATTCACCTGGGTATTATTTCCAACATCAGAGAGATGACTGCCATTGGAACAAGGCTTCCTGGTTGAAAGTGGTGGCAGGTTGTCGTATCACATGGCCATTCAAATGTTGCACCTTTTGTGCGACTGCACGGTTAGCTTTCTTTCTAGCACTATTGATTGCTACCAGGTAAGGACAGTCACACCAACAACGCCTCTCCAAAACCTGGGACCAGAATAAGGCTAAGTCTGGGTATAGGGCAGCAAGCTTGTCAAAGTCCTTTTTGAAGTTCCAGGTTAGGTCAATGCCCTTCCTTAGAACCAAGTCGTTCTCCCCCAGCTGAACAACCAATGCATCAGGGGCCCCATGCAGTGCAGCTCTGGCCATCACAATGGGCATGAAATCATGTCATATCACATCAACATTTTTTGGGAGCCCCAGGCTGTTTCCCCTGCCAGTAGCAATGGCAAACATGTGGGCCCTATGGGCTATGCTGTGTCCCACTAACCAGATATTGATCGCAGGGGTGCCTGAAAACGAAGGAGCGACAGGGTGTGGTTATTGAGGTTTTCTTCCAGATGTATCTTCTGTTGGCATTAGATCTCCAACAGCCTATATCCTTTATCCTGTCTGTGGGGAGGTCCAAATCCTAAAGTTGTTGTTTATGCTGTAGTAGTTCTTTTAATCCGACTGATCATTCTTGTGCCGTGAGCCAACGTCAAAAACATCTTTGTGACCTTGTATGTTAAAGTGATCACACAAAATGAAACATCAAAAACATTTTGTTACTTTTGCCCTAGTCAATTCAAGGTTACGTGTGAAAATTCATTTGAAAGAATGAACACTGTATTCTGACCTTAGTTAAAGGTTGAAAAGAGTTCTGAATGTTGAAAATGTGGTAAGAGTTGATAAATAACTACTACACCACCAAGCCTTCACTTCAGAGAAGAAACACAATTTATTAGTTTTGCTATTAGTGACATTCCTTTAAAATGTGTAAAAAATGCTTTGCTGGATCAGACCAAAGTCCTGTTCTAGTCCAGCATCATTTTTTAAAAAACCCACACACAATCTTTTTACTGATTTTCAATTTTTAACGAATTATACCAAATTAATACAATTTAAACCATTTCCCCCATAAAACTGGCTCCCATGTCCGTTCTTTGATGTGTCCATAAATTCATCTTATTGCTGCTTCAGAATCCCATTCTCTCTTTAAAACTCCACATTCCCAATAATTCTCTTATTTTTACAATGGTTTTTAATTTTTATTATTTATAAAACTTTATTCATCAACTATCCATTTTTCAATTTCTGCATGTATATTAGTTAAACATTTTTTTCTTTATGTGTGCATGCATATTGCTTTCAATCCATGATTATATCAAATTTAATTATTAATCATCCGGTCCACTTTGTCAAACTCCTTCCATTCACAAGCCTCTTTCAATAACTCCATGTTTTGATTTTTGCCATAAACAGTCCTTCTCCAACTTGTCTCAGAAGATCTGCTGCCAACCAGAGCCTCAGGAATCTCAAGGTCACACATCTGACTCCACAAAGGAGGAGATCATATTTCCTCAGATAGCTATTCCACTCTCTTCCTCTCCTCCTTACAATCCGAATCACAGTCAGAGATTCCCCCACTAGACCATTTACAGTTTTTCCTGAGAGCTCCTCCTGCTCTCAACAGACCTGATAATCCTCCATCAGCATTGAAAATTGTAATCTGCACCTTTAGGTATTTATAACATTGTCATTTACATTGCATCTTTAGATCTTATAGTCTTTCAAAGTCCCATGAAGTCAATTAGAGGTGGGTTGTTCTTCTCCCCACAACTCCAACACCAACCTCCTTCTTCACCGTCTCAAAGCAATTACCAAAGTAGCTCAAATCTTCACACACCCAGTTTTAGCTCACAAACACCCAGCCTCATAAATCTCTTTTAATTAACCTTACTTAAAGTGTGTGTTTTTTAAGCCAGAGAAGGTTGATTTTAACCCTCATATATAGTAGTAGTAAAAAATAATAATAACACTACCTCTCTTTTTATCCATTCTCTGCTATGGCAGGAATTTTAAATCAGACCTTATTCCTTCCATTTGATAGTTGAATTAAAATGGCATCTTGTTAGTAACATCTTGAATGGACCACTCCTTCAGGTTTTAATCCAATATTCTGAATTGTAAAGGTGCCTGGCCATTATAGGAGATGGACATGGAGACTGCCTCATCTCGACAAAGAGTTGGAGACCCAGCGTCCCCTTCCACCTGACACTTGGCAGAGGAGTTCTCCAGGCCTCTGCGAGTACCCCAGCCTCCTGAATACCCTCGGGAGTTACAGAGAGCATTCCACCCCCAGGAAGCTCTCCTCCCCCCGCCTGAGTCTCTCCCGCTAGTGGGAGAGCTGCAGACCAGAGATCTTGCAGACCGAAACAGGAAGCCAATAGTCTAGCATCCTGTTCCCACAGTGGCCACAATGGCAAGCCCATAAGGGTGCTATGAGGGCAACAGCTTTTCTCCCAGCATGATGCCTCTGCTCCTTGAGGCAGCATATAGCCATCATGAATAATAGCCACTGACATCCTTAAACTTTGTGAATTTTATCTAGCCCCTTTTAAAATTACGTTGGCCACCACCAAAACTTGTTTAACTCTCCCCATCAGCCACTCAGACAATCCCCTCTGATGCATTGTTAGATAATGGTCTCTTTCTCTGCAGTTGGTTACATGTGCATCAAGAGCTTGAAACAGGACCTTTGTGTCAGGCAATGACCCACCACTCTGTGGGTCTCTAGATCTGTTGGTTGATACAGAAGTGATCCTAGCCAGCCAGGTCTGCCAGAAGGCTCTGAGATGCTCTGCATTCAGTTGGTCTGGGTGACTGGCTGCTGAAGCAAGCAAATGGGGTCTCTGTCTGCCATGGCTGACTTCTTGCCAGCAATATTGCAGATAATATGCCCCTTCCCAAGTAAAGAAAAAATAGACTTTGCACCACTGGCAGTGATTATACACAGGTCTCTTTCCACCATTGTGGTTGACATGAAGTGGAGCACTGTTTTAATTTTAGATATATAAAAATAGCCTTCTACCTGATTGGAGAATTGAGTCCCCTACCCCTGGCAAAGTAAGTGCTTTGATGAGTTAAGCAGGTCATATACAAAATTACATTTTGCATTTCACATAGATGAACTTAAGTGCTATTCTTCTTAAATAAGTTTAAAATAGCTGCCTGTGTGTGTCATTCTGCCTTTGCCGTATAGGTAATAATAGAATGTGAGACACACACTAATCCCCCCCCCCCCGTTACCCATAATAACCTTAATTGTTAACGTGTAGAGCTATTAGTCATTCCACACTGAAAATGAGTAATTAGATCTCTTGGAATAAATTTGGCTTCCCAGCCAAAACCATGTCAGTGCAATAAACCTTACACATTGGGCACCTTGAAATTTATGTTGAAGACTGAAACACAAAGCAGTAAAGGCTTTTGGTGGGTTTTCTGGTTTTACTTTCCTTGTTGCTATATTGATACTGCTATTGATCCTATATATACGTTTCATCACTTCACTCCCGTTTAATATGTTAATGATTATATTGTTTTGCTGCTGCTTTTTATTGCTTTAGGGTATGATTTGTAAGTCTTTTGAATACTGTTCCATAGAAAACAAGCTTTAAAATATTTTAAGCAAAGGCAGCTAGATACAGTACACTTGACTGAAATGTGTTATCCCACTTCATTACAACTGGGCGTTTTTCTTCAGGTTGGTGCTTCAGTTTGTAAATGCCCCCAATTCCATTCTGTTTATCTCAAGTGGTTGGCCACTGTGAAAACAAGAGCGTAGAGCTCGGTGGGCCTTTGGTCTGATCCAGCAGCTTCAGGGCTCTTCTTGTGACACGTAGGCAATAATTGACACATCTCCAGTAGGAGAAACAGATAAAGTTCCCCAACTACAAAAATACTAACAATTTTACTTTAAGGAAACATGCTTTATACTATTAGAACGCGCAAAACCACAAAGTGTGGTATTGTATTGACATGTTGTTGGATACTTAATGATTTCTAAGGCAGCAGCCATAAACTTTGCATGTAATAATAATAATAATAATAATAATAATAATAATAATATGTTTATACCCCACCCATCTGGCTGGGTTTCCCCAGCCACTCTGGGGGGCTCTGCCATTCTGCTGGCAGTAAGTCCTGACTTCTTTCTTCTTCTCTTCTCTACAGTTTGCCAAGGAACCAGCAACAAGCTAACACAGCTTTCAAGTGTGGATGAGCACTACAATAGTCTGAAGAGAATGTATGAAGGCTGCGAGGTGGTGCTTGGCAATCTAGAAATCACTCACGTGAATCACACCTATAACCTTACTTTCTTGAGGGTTAGTGCAATGAGTCGTATTTCTCTGGTTCAGATGAAGTTGAGAAGAAAAATGCATGTTGTAACCTAAGGAAGCAGCAACGTACACCTTAGTCAGCAACTAGGTTTGGTTTGGTTTTTTTGAGGAGGCACTTCGTCAAAGACCAAATTCCTCCTCCTAAATTACCATCCTGCCACATCTTGTTGTCATACGAACTGCTTGTTCACACCACTCTTTTGCTTTTGGAATAAGCAACTGGAGTCTCTGAGTAATAGAGCAAGGGCAGGTTGGAGGGTCTTTCTAGGAGTAAGCCCCAAACACACACATTTTTGCTGCGTGTGCCAAGGATTCCAGCTATTGGGAATTGTTGTACTTCAAACAAACTAATACTTTACACAGAAGACCTAGAAACTCCTGGGCTGATGTGTACATACATGTATGTTTTCTATTTGCTGTTGGCAAAATAAGCTCCCCTGGAATAATTTGGCTTGTTCAAGTTCGTGCATTTAGCACTAAACCGTAATCTGTTTTCCAATGCTATGTGAGTACAGAAGACATTTTATAGTCTTCATTTGTACTGTTGAATAACATCAAAATACTTTTATAGACAACCCACCAAACGCAAATGAAATAAAGCTACAAATTGTAAGATGTGTAAAAGCCCCCGATAAAAACTGCATTAAAAAGGAACATGTAAAGCTGACTCCTCCTTAATTATTATAATCTATTACTTTCTGGATCTACCCTCTGAAAGCTTGAAGCGTAGAAAGTTTTCATATATGTATTTATATCATGTTTATTATGATTATTTGACTCACCACTGTGAGTGGCAAGAAAAATCAGATATAAATTTGGATAAGATGGATGAAAGATTTCTTTCACTTCTGGTACACAGTTTACAGAGTGTTCTTCCCAAGAAGAGCCTATATTAGCATAACTTAGCCACAAAGTTAGGGCTCTTCTTTTAGTGATATGCCAAGGTGTTGTAATGATTAGCTGTGACCAGATGTTTGTATTAGTTGTGGCCATATCTGGGTTTGTAGAATCATTAATCCCTGTTCTGGTGACTGCTTTATTGCTTACTGACTTCAGTTAGCATTTTGTTGGTTCTACCATTCATTGTGTGTCAAGGCTTCGTGACCACCCCGTTCTCTGAGGGTTAAAAACTATACAGTACACAGTATGTTTGTTTTATGGGATCAAATAAGGCTACAACTTTATTGGTTACAGATGTCTAGGCTTTGGCCATAGGCATTGAGGTAAGCCACTGTGAATATCACTCCAGCCTGTCTGCTGGCAGTGTCTCTAAGGGTGAAGCCAGCCGACAGGGAACTCCTTATGACCTACATCAAATCTGGCCACCCCCCAAGTGGCTTCCGTTGGTGGAGTGGAATGGCCCTGGCCCCCATCTGGGTATTGGACAGGAGCTATTCCTCCCAGATGCTTTTAACAGGATACCCTTACCTGTGGAGGGTCAGGCGGAGGCTACAGCCTACCATCCATTCAAGATCTAAGCTTACCCAATGCCTGTCTGCCAATTGAGCCGTTACCGGCTTGCTGCTAATCCTCCTGATCGATTGTGATGCTAGGTTGATGGATCACCCGACCCCCAGAGTGATCAACCCTGCATCTGATCACAAAATTGGCCTGCTTTCTGGCCCGATTGAAGCTAGCAGGTTTGGGACTACCACATCAACACTGCCTTTCCAACCAGTGTGACCAAAGATAGGGAACGATGTCAAGAATCTTTCTAAGTCCTCAATTACATACCAAGTGACGCCTATGGTCTTCCAAGGGCCCAAGTCATTCTCCCCCCATTGGATGACAGTTGCATCTGGGGGTGGGTAGCAAGATCTTAGATGTAGGCATGAATTCCTGCCACCTCATTCCACACCTCATAAACCAGGAAATCTGGACACCAGGTGCCAATCCAAGGTTGCTGCCTTTTCCGGTGGAGACTACCTGTGGAAGTACCTGGGGCAAGTACCTATGGAATGATAAAAAGTGGAAAGAGGCATCCAAAATATATTACATAAATACATCTTTATGAATCAAGTGCTGTAAGTATCTAGAAAAGTGTTTAGAAGCACTATCTCAAGTATAGGGCCAGTATGCTGGCTAGTAGTCTATTACTAAAAAATAATATGCCCCTATGTTGCCGCCACAGAACACATCCACCACAGGAAAAAAAGCATACTAGGGATATTGTGCCTCCATCAATTTACTGAAGAGGTTTTGAAATATTTTTGTTTCTACTAGAAGACACCACCTTTCTTAATTTGTCTTCAGAAGTAACCATGTATCATTTGAAATAAGTGCAGGCAGTGACCATTTTTTGTGTGTCCGATTGACGTGCAATCACACACATGCTTGTCACTGCTGACCTGAAAGTGGCCAAAAAAGGGGGGCGGGCTTATACACACTCCATCAGTGTGTGCAGGGGTCAGGAATGGAACATCCATGCAAAATGATCGCCACCTGTACAGAATTTAATTTCTTTTCGTTTGCTTGTTTTCTTAAATATTATTAGCTAACATTAAATGAGTAATGGGAAAAACCTCAAGATTAATAGCTTTTAAGACATAGCCTAAAATGACTAATACTATCTGCCTTCCTGTTGTCTTTCCTCCAGAGTATACAAGAGGTGGCTGGTTATGTGCTTATAGCAATAAACACAGTGAAAAGCATTCCTTTGGAGAATCTCCAGATAATCCGAGGGAACACCCTTTATGAAAATGCTGCATTGGCAGTTTTACTAAATTACAACGATGTCAGGGGGCTTGAAGAGCTGCCAATGAGACGCTTAGCAGGTGAGTTATTCAGGATGGAAGGGTGCAAACAAAAATTAACCCCCCCCCCAATAATCCTTCAATCTTTAGCAGAACATGGGTTTGTAATCTGTCATTTAAATAATTTGGAATTGACTCAGCACTTGGTATATTAACTCAACTTTCTGTTAATTTGTTGGTGAGATATAAAATGAGGAGAATCCCTGTCACGATGCACGAATCTTTGAAGAATTATGCATTTCCCAACAACAGCTTTGGTAGCTTTGATATAGTACATAAGAGTCCTCAGCATCTCACAGCAGTAGCTCAGCCAACCATTTAACAGCTCTGTAAGAGAAACCAGTATTATTGTCCCCATATTACAGACAGTAATACTCTGTCTGAAAAACTGAAGTTTATTTTAAGACACTCCGTGACCTAGTTCTCAATCATATCCACCTTTTGCTAACTGTGCTACAGTACCTGTGTGTTCTCATTGCTAATCAATGAAACCTTCCCAGGACCCCTAAGAGGAAACACATATTACTCCCATTTTACAGATGGGGAAAATGGGCTGGAAAGTCCAGTGCCTTAACCACACAGGAATATGAAAATAATAATGGGGTCTGAACCTGCTTTCTAGACCCAAATGCAGTACTGTCAGTAGGCTCATAGAGACTCACCACTATCTGTCTATACACACACACACACACACACACACACACACACACACACATTTCCTCCTCCTCCTCTTCCCCTTTTAGATTGAAAAGGAAACCATATCATTTTTTATGTCTTTGCCGTAATTTCTTTTGGCAGAAATTCTAAATGGAGGAATAAAATTCAGCAATAATCCTTATCTTTGCAACATGGATAATGTTCTTTGGGATGACATTGTCGATAAAACAAGCAGCAAAGGTTTCGTACAGTTTGATCCTACTGAAAGAACAGAAATATTGCCAAGAACTGACAATAAAACATGTAAGTATAAACTGAAAAACCATATATGTATATATTCTTGACATTATACAAACCTATTGAAGTAGCGCCAGCCCACTGGATGTTGAATCCATAGCTGTCAACTTTTCCCTTTTCTTGCAAGTAATCCTATTTGTGTTTTTTTTATATAAATATTTATTAAAATTTTTGAATACAAATGCATAAATAATAAACAACATTACTTATATCGTAACATAATTTCATCACCTCTTTGGACTCCCTCACGTCTCCCGCTCCCACTTGCATCGTTAAAAAGTTTTTTCGAGCAAATTATCATCTTGTTTACAATCTTATATCCGCTCATTTAAGTATAATCTAGCAATTCTCCAAAAGGTTTATATTTTCCTTAGTCTCACTTATCAACGAATTCAAATCTAATTTAGTGGTGGACAATTTTTTATGATCTAGCATCCTTCTTAACATTCAACCAAATTACAATATTTTTGTAAATAAATCTTAAATTTCTTCCAGTCTTCTTCAACCCTCTCTTCTCCCAGGTCTCGGATTCTGCCAGTCATCTCGGCCAGTTGCATATAGTCTATCAGCTGCATCTGCCATTCTTCCAGTGTGGGTAGATCTTGCGTTTTCCAGTTCTTAGCGATGAGTATCCTTGCTGCCGTTGTTGCATACATAAAAAATGTTCGGTCCTTCTTTAGCACCTTCTGACCGACAATACCCAGAAGGAAGGCCTCTGGTTTCTTAGTGAAGGTATACTTAAATACCTTTTTCAACTCATTATATATCATTTCCCAGAAGGCCTTCACTTTAGGGCAAGTCCACCAGAGGTGAAAGAATGTTCCTTCACTTTCTTTACATTTCCAACATTTATTTTCAGACAAATGGTATATTTTGGGAAGTTTAACTGGGGTCATGTACCATCTATATATCATTTTCATTACATTTTCCTTCAGAGCATTACATGCAGTGAAGTTCAGCCCGCAAGTAATCCTATTTGGAATAAGGGAATTCCCCTTTAAAAAAAGGAAAACGTTGACAGCTATGGTTGAATCTGTTTCTTAAACGAGTGCAGTCTCCAATTAAAAATGAAGATATAATAACTGCAGGAGTTTGCAACAATAGCAGCATTGTTAAATAAAATGACAAATTCATAGTTACAAATGGTATTTGCCTTGTTTCAAACTACAGTGTGTGTATATCACATTGTATTTGCCTTCTATACAAATCAGCATGAGAGTCTTACTCTCAGGGTTGTGGGTTTGAGCCCTGCGTTGGGCAAAGGACTCCTGCCTTGCAGGGGGTTGGACTAGATGTCCCTCGTGGTCCCTTTCAACTTACCAATTCTATGATTCTATGAAATGAAGGGCTGCCTTGCTGATAGTTCCCAAAGCAACTACACGCAATTATAATAACTAGGGACCTGCTTTGTGCTCTTTTGGTGGTAGGAACCCTCTGTGACCTTTCTAGTTACTATTTAATATATAATGGGTACTGTCCCATTATTTTGAGCTTTGTCCCACATTCTGACATCGTTACAGACATTTCGTTTGAGGCTCAAGGCCCAAAACTCAGTTGTTGAAATAACAAGTTTGGATCAGATTTTGAGTCATGTACACTTGACTAAGAATCAGTGAAAATGATTTTATATAGTAAACGTGAATAAAAATATGTAATTAACATATACTAAATAAATTTTAAACAATGCTGTAACTCAATAAATAAAAAAACTTATTAAAACCACGTTTAGATAAAACTTTATCAAAACCACCTTTTGACTTCCAAGTTATCTTCAGTTAGTCCTAACTGCATGTATGTGTATATACATCTATGGTTCAACATAAATACCAAATATATAAAAAAACGATCTCTAGAACATAGGCAACTAAAAAGAAAGATAGATGAGAAAAGGTATGTGAAGTAACAACACCAATCATGACTAATAATAATGATAATCATCCATCCAATGTGTGCCCCCCCCCACAAACTTGAGAATAAGCCTTCAAAAATGTGGGTTCCACTGCCAATAAAAACATTGTAAGTTTACCCAAAATTAGCCCAACTGGTGAGCTATGTGTATTCTCCAATGCCCTTCCCAAGAAAAATCAGTCTGGAGAGAGTTGTTCCTTTACAGGTCTACAACCCCAGGAGATCCAGATGTTGGTTTATTTACTATGCTATGGCTACATAAACCTACAGAGAATCTAGTTCCCAGTCAGTTGGAAAACCCTCTTTTATATATGTTTTCATAGTTCACTTGGAAAAGGGACTGTGGAATCAGCTCTTTTTAAATATCTTTTGCTTTCTTCATGCTTGCACATGTGTATAGTTAAAAGTCGGAGCTCAAACAACAGAACCAAGCTTCTGGTAAACTTTGACAAGTTTAAGTGAGGATACAAATTATCCAGCAGATAGAATAAACATGTTGGAAGTGATTGTGGTCTACTGATTAATTGCATTTTTAAATTATTCCTCAAAATACCTTTTTACCAATTTCTTCTCTTCAGCAGCAGGAATGCATGCATCCAACTGTCCCCCTTATATTTTGCTTGGATGATGGTTAAGCGACACCCATCCTTTGGGGCCATTTCTGAGGCTATATTTTCAGCATCCTAAAGCCTATTAATGTCTTCAAACATATGGGAATGAATGGCTTTATCTTTGATTCTCCATTATCTGTTGCTCCCTGCATTAAAGTTGTTCTTCAAGCCAGATGCCCATTCCTACCAGCCCCCTTAGGTATAATCTTTGCTCTGACCATCTCCAGCCTTGACCGCTGCATCTTTCACAGCTTAGTCCCAAACTCTACTGGTAAAGTATTCACCTCTCCCATTAAGCAAAATAACACTTTTCCTCAAGGTCCTTCACTGCTTTCCCAACCAATTCTCTGCACCAAGCTCCCTGTACTTGCTATTAAAGCTTGCCACAACCTTGCCTAAACTACATTTCAGTCTACCCCAAAGTACAAAAAGATTCCCATGGAATAAAATTTGTCCACTTGATGTTTTCTCTAATATATATTCCCCACTTTCTTAGGCCAACAGTGTCATCCCAATTGTACAAGAGCACATTGCTGGGCTGCTGGGCTAGAGAACTGCCAAACAAGTAAGTATAAACATTTATTTTTCTTTCAATTTTAAAATATACTTATGTTTTAATGAGGAATATTTCCATTAGCAAGAGTTTCTTTTTGCCATTCTGCTCTATATCATCTGAAATGATGCTTGTTTTAAATCTTGGCTGCATTAGCTTCCATGCAGCTGGTACATAGTATAGACCCACCGCAACTCCAATTACTGGGTCTGACTGATGCAGACGTAATGCTGGCTCCTTCTTAACCAGGTGCAACCCTCCACCAATTTTTTGCAGCCCTTGATGCCACCGTTGTTTGCAACTCCTGTTGTGTACAATGAATTGCCTTCCCATAACTTTGTGGGATTAGTTTCTTCTTGGCAGCTTTTAGTATAATTAGCCATGGTAGTAGCCTTCTAGACTGGCTTTGTAAGATGGGCATTGGGGACACTGTTGCACAGTGGTTCTGCTCCTGCTTACAGGGTTGTGTCCAGGGAATAGCAGCAAGAGACTGTTTCAGCTGCATGGTCTTTGCATTATGGTGTGTACTGCAGGGGACTATCTTGTTCCCCGTGCTGCTTAATGAAGCTGCTAGATGTGGTCATTCAGAGTTTGGGGGCAAAGTGTCATCAAGATGCTGATGAAACACAGCTCTACTTCTCCATAACATCAGGAGAGAGAGTGCATTATTTAGACCATTGTCTGGGTGGAGTGGTTGAGGGCCAGGAAACTGAGCTTGAACGCTGGAAAGACTGAGGCACTGTAGATCAGCCACTTGCCTGTTCTGGATGCAGCTGAACTCCCTCTGAAATAGCGGGCTCAGAGTTTGAGGGTACTCTGAATCTATCTTTGTTGCTCGGAACTCAATTATCCTCTGAGGCTAGGAGTAACTTACAGCTGGTACCCTACAGCCGTTCTTTGACAGGAATGATCTGGATAAAGTGATTCATACATTGGTAACCTCAAGACTCAGTCATTTTAATGCACTCTATGTAGGGCTACTCTTGAGGCTGGTCCAATAGCCACACCTGATGCAAAACCTTATAGCTAGACTGTTGGTGTGGACAAAGTATTGCCAGAGCATAATTTGGGTGCTCAAAGTCTTGCAGTGGTGGCCCATATGCTCCTGGGCCAGGTTCAGAGTTCTTGAATTAATTAGCAGGGCCCTTAACAACTTGACTCCAAGTTACCTGAGAGACCATCTGATCACTTAGGTTCCCTTCCCAGTCACTGAGGTCTTTGGGGGATTCAGTGTTAATGGTCCGCAATGGCTCATATCCACCAGGAGCCATGTGTATTGGGGGTCCACTCTCACAGAACTCCCTTCCAGTAGAAGTCAGACGGGCCCCCTTTTTGAATATTTTATTTATTGCAACAGGCAATAGAAGTCTGGTATTATAGCTTTTAGTTTTTCTGTATTGTATTTCTTGCACGCTACTTAGAGATGAGTATGTGGTATATATAATTATTTGACTAAAATAACAGATAAATGAATAAATGTTGGCATTTTTGTCTTTCAGTAACAAAGGTTGACTGTGCAGCACAATGTTCAGGCAGATGCAAGGGGAGGCTGCCAAGTGACTGCTGTCATACGCAATGTGCCGCAGGATGTACAGGTCCCAGAGAGAGTGATTGCTTGGTAAGAAGGCTACACAAACCTACATAAATTTATGTCACTATTATGTAACCCAATCTGCAAACAATTAAGCTGAAATGCCTAGTTTTTACAACGTGTTTATTGCAATTCACCAATAGAAAAACAATGAAGAGAAACACAGCAACATTTGCTAGATTTACAAAAAATAAAATTGAACCTTATATGCTTGTGGCTTGTCTCCACATTATCCAGAAAATGAAAAACGGTAGCCAAACATCTATCAAAGTTTATATTGCTGTTTTTCTGATACCTTTCAGATCAAATTATGCATGTACATGATGCCCCTTGTTTTAATAAACCATTTGAATTGATGTAGAAGATGTATTGAGCTTGATTTTTTTAGACACCATTATCCTAGCTACTATCAGACGATTCCATGATAAACTATATTGTTCCTTATTTGCATAATTGTTTCACTGACGCTGCATAATTAATTCTAGAAGCAAAAGAAGGTTGAAGCGTATGGTATTGACCACTTTACTCAATAACACTGCATTTTAATGCATATTTACTAGATATGTAGACTAAATAGTGAACCTCTTCAGCAAGTATCTGAAGAATGATAATACATGCCAACTAGATGGATCAAAATGCATGATTTTTACAGTGTTATATTTTAATTTAACACATACCAAAACATAATATGCTATCTTGCAAAATAACACCAATATTTAATAGAGATGGCTGTATATAAATTATGCACTTAATTTTAGGGTTTTTTGCCTCCTTGCCTAATTCCATCAATATCTTAATACCGTAACTAAGTATTAGTTAGCTTTAATTTGACCTTTTAAAAAATCTGCTCAAAAGCATTCCCAAGTACCCTATTATTATGCTGGTCAATATTTGTTTGTTAGAAAAGGGTTTTAACTGCAGATGTTACAAAATAGAATATATTGTGTATGTGCCCTTATTAAACATCTTAAAATGAAATCCTGATATCTAAGTCAGACAATCTTGAAACCTCCTTTCTACCCCAATATGTGATTTCACTGAAACATGTTTCCAAGCAAATGTGCTTAGGAATCCAACCATATGTTTAGGTCTCAGTCCCAGTTCAGCATTAGTCCGCTTTCTTAATGTACATGGAATCTAAAATGACCTATATTACAGATATGTTACAAGGCTGACAAAGTTTGCACAGCAACAGTGCTATATAAATCATAGATAATAATGAGCTTTCAGATTGAGAAATAATAAAAGTCTAACCTTAAAAATTGCAAATTTTCTCATTTTCTACTGTATTAAAACAAAATATTTGCTCTTGTACTATTGTTGCATTATTTATTAACAGGCATGTCGCAAGTTTTGGGATGATGCCACATGCAAGGAGTCTTGCCCTAGTTTGCAAAAGTATAATATTATCACCTATCAGTTGGAAGACAACCCAGATGGAAAATACAGCTTTGGAGCAACTTGTGTAAAGAATTGTCCACGTAAGTTTTAGCTTTGGAGCAACTTGTGCAAAGAATTGTCCACGTAAGTTTTAGCTTTGGAGCAACTTGTGCAAAGAATTGTCCACATAAATCAGTCTGTGGAGAAGAAAGTTCACTTTCTGCCTTCTGTCAAGGATGCTTCAAATTAATTTCTAGTATGCATCTCATGCACATGTTCTCGAACCCTCAGCTGTTCATTCTAGAGTGGTAATTTCCACTTGATCTTAGCCAAAAGTCCGAGAAGCGATAATTTCCAAATGGCTGTGAGAAAGAACTTCAATAATGACTCCATTATTTGATGGATTAAATTTAATCCACTAATTTACTAGTCTAACTTCATCTCCCTCCAGCCAACCTCCATTTGCAGCTAGTGAACTTGGGACATGAAATCACTCCTGATGCCATGATGCAGCATCATTAGCAAGCCTGGAGTCAGGGTACAAATCACTAATCCTGGACTTTCCTCCTTTCAGTATGCTGCCAATTTTAATTCAGCTACCCTAAGCTTAGTTCTAGAATCTAGAGGAAACTGTAAGAAGCACTACTGTTTTCACATTATGCACCCATCATAAAAAATGTGTGATGAATTTTAATGTACTCACATAATGTACCTCAAACGTGTACACTTGGGAGCATCTCTGCTAGCCCTACTTGCTCAAGACAGCTGGTGAGGCTCATCTCAACATTCCTCCACTCTGGGTTTTATATGTACACATAGGAACATAGGAAACTGCCTTATACCCACTATTGGTCCATCTGACTGGAAGCTCAGGGTTTCAGATGGGACATTCTCAGCCTCTTTTTAAAACACAGTTCATCTTGGTTCATTTTTAATTTTTAACATTTTTGTTGTGCACTTGAATAACTTTTTTGTACATTTTTATTGAAATGGCAAATTAGATCAGTCAAATTCCACTCTGCCTTTCCTCTTTTCCCAGTGCCTAAGTGCTGTTTTTTGACTTCCTACTAATGCTTCTTCAGGAATTCTGTTTCTGCGAGTAGCAGTATGAAGTGACCTGATCCACACCACCAAAACTAATATGTGGATTAGAACATAATTATCCCTCTTATTTTGCAATACAGTTCTTGGCTTAAGAAATTATATAAATGCATGTAAAGTGTGCATTTTAGGGTAAAAAGAATTTAGAAATACATATATTGAGATAAATTATGTATTAAAATATGCATTGTGATAAAATACATAAAACATCCTTAAATACATTGTTTTGTGTGGTTTTTTGTTTTTTTTAACAATTCACAGATTAATGCAGAGACAGGATGGAATGGTCTTGGGAACAAATGCATGCAAAACTGACACAGACTGATCCATCCCTTCTTACTCCCTGTCTTTTTTAGATAACTATGTTGTAACAGACCATGGTTCATGCGTCCGGTCGTGTCCTCCAGACTCTACAGAAGTGGAACAGAATGGCATTCGGAAGTGTAAAAAATGTGATGGCCCCTGTAGCAAAGGTATGAAAACTAGAGAATCACTGGGTGTGATGCAGGTGAATATAAAGCCCTAATGTTGACTGACTTTTGTAGTACTACAGTAATAATCTCAAACAGTAATAATGATGAAGTAAGTCTTGGATGAGATTACAGTTCAGCAAATGCAGTAGAAATTCTTATCAAAACTGAAAAGTGCCATTTATCAAACCCTGGTCACAGCACAAGGTTTTTCGGGGAAAGGTAAATCATGAACCCAAACAACATGCTAGGTCAAACCATGGCTTAGCTCAGTGCCACACACTAAAATGACGGGGAAGGAGGAAAACAGCCACAGTCTCATCTCCAGGAGCTCACCTGTTTGCTCATTCATGGTTTGAGCTTAGAGTGGTAGGTAAGTCCTTAAAAAGAGGCAGTGGTGAATGGAGTTCTGAAATGCTTAACCAAAGGATAATTGTTATTCTGTTTATTTGAAGCTCACAATTTGGCTTGGAGAGTTAAAACAATGAGTCTGGGTTCAGACACATGCGAAACCCAACAATGAAACACAAACAGCAGAATGACCAGGGGGAATAAAGAGACTGTTGTCTCTTCTTTGGGAGCCTGTACATTTGTGCTAAGCCACGGTTTGGCTTAAATATATTTCTGTTCTATATTGTTTCTATATGTCTGGTTCTTCTTATGCTTTTATGTTGTACAGATATGATTGATGTATCAAATAAAGCAAAAACAAAATGACTTGAGACCAAGTTCATTTGTTACATATCTATTTATTCCCCTTTGCCCTCCAGGACTGACAAGTGCGGAAGCTTGTTGCTGGTGTGTATACGAGCATCTTACTGATACCTGAAGCCCCCATTGAGCCCTAACATTTATTTTTCCTTTTTAACAGTTTGCAATGGGATTGGAACAGGTGATTTTAAAGGTGTTATTGCCGTTAATGCATCCAATATTGACTATTTCACAAATTGCACTACAATCAATGGAGACCTTGTATTTCTGAAAGTATCATTTTCAGGGTAAGTTAAGTTATTGTTGAGTCTAATGTGGAGCAGAGAAATGTGGCTTATCTATTAGCTCAGTCACTGAAGGTTCTGTTATTCTCTGTCTTCTAGTGATTCATACACAAGGACACCCCCCTTGGACCCAAAGAAGCTGGATATCTTTAAAACTGTTAAAGAAATCACAGGTTAGTGATATCAAGTTGTTTAAAAGCCTCATCTCTCAGATTAGAAAACGACTGAGATTGTAGGAGACCAGCATCTACTGTTAAGAAGTAGACTTTTTTATTCCAACATATACAAATAAAATTAATTGTGCATAGGCTACAGACCATGTTTTGCATTTACATTCATATAAGTTGGAATAGCACTTGGTCCCAAAGGAGCCATTTAATGCTGTTTGACACCAGAAGCAATAGAACCAAAACATTTTTACACCTGGAGTTCTCACACTTTGTAGCAATGCTTCTCCCTAAGTGAACAGAAAACATTTTGAACTTCTGCAGATGCAATGTCAAGATGGGAGTCGGGAGCAAGTCAGCAATAACTCACAAAAAGTCAGTGAAGTTAACTCTTTATTCATGGAAACCAAAACAGCTCCGGCCTAGTGATCACAGCAACTCTTCCCTGTAGGTCTTGCCCCAGTGAGGCAGTTGCAAAGGCTGAAGGTTCCTTGCCTTTCTAAGACTCCTCCTTCCCTGGGTCCTTCCCAAGCAATCTAAGGCTCCATGTCTCATCTCTCTTGCTCCACCCTCTTCCTTCATCTCTGTGTTCTGGGAGACCAGAGGAGAGGGGAGATGCTCACAGCAGGAAGGGGAGACTTCTTCAGCAGCCTACCTGATCTCTGCTTCTTGGCCCCGCTCCTCTCCAGCCTTCACTTCTGCCTCTAACTCTGGACTGTTCTCTGCCACAGTACTTGCAGTAACAAAAACCCCCCTGCCTAGCACTGCTTTCATATTTCTTTCAATACCTCGCCTGCTCCATCCCCTCGGAGGAGGAAGGCCTCTCTTTCCTTCCCCGCTTCTCCCCCTTGAAATCCTGTGTCTCTCAGCCAGCCTTAATCAGCGTGCAAGGAGTTGCTGGTGCCAGCACTGGCCCAGCCAAAAGGCTTAGAGCACAGCTGAGGCGGGGGGGGGGGAGGCAAGTGAGGAGGCTGTGGGTGGGCTGTGGCACTGAGCCCACCTGAAAGTGACCCAAGGCTCACTGATGGGGCCCAACCCCCTGTTTTAGAAACATCAAGCTACCAGTCACTTGTTCTGATCATAGAGGTTGAGCGTGAATTGTGGGAGAGAGAGCAGGCAAGGACTCCCCAACAGTCTCATGATTAGGGCATGTTATGGTATGCTGTTTCTATGGTGTGAAAAGATATTTTCCTTGCTTTCATGTTAGCCTCAATCTTTTGTGGGTGAATAATGCAAAGACAGCCAAGATGTTTGTCACAGTTCTTGTTTATTGTACATTTCAAAATGAAATAAAAACATTCATTACAGAAACAGAAAGGCCAAATCACTTTTGTGACTGATGGGGAGAATACATCTGGCACACTTGTTACCCTTGGAGGGGCTTTCGATTGGGTGGAAAAGAGGAGTGGATTTCCCTGCTGCAGCCCTTCTGGTTTCTACTCTGTTGTGAATGGCCCCCAACTCTCTGGAGCTGTTTGTAGGGGACACTGGGGGCTGCAGAAGGGAGGGGGAGTTAGAAAAAAAAACCCTTCTCCTCTTCCATTAGTGGATGCATCTGCTGGATCAAAAGCCCTTTTGTAAGCTCAGGAACACCAACTGGATTCTACCCAGTGACGTTAACGATTATTTAAAACAAATATTCTCTGGATAATGATGACGTTGACGTTGATTTATTTGTACCCCCACCCAACTGACTGGGTTCCCTCAGCCACTCTGGGTGGCTTCCAACAGAATACAATGAAACATCTCAATAGAAGGCTGCTTTCAGATGTCTCCAGAAAGCTGTGTAGTTGTTTATCTCTTTGACATCTATAGAATGGTAGTCGTTCACACAACAGCCTCGTAGCAACTCAGAACACAAGTCCCTCTTACTGTATTATGGTCATACCTGACATTTTTTTGAAAATTCAGAAAAGGATTCTTACTCCATCCCTTTCGCTACTTGCCCTAGGATGCAAGTTAAAAGCAAAGGAAATCAGGAAATCTGTTTAACAAGTTCCCTCAAGAGTTTGCTGCATTGCTCTAGCAAGCTTAGTTATTGGAGGCCTAATTGTCAGTAATATGGTCCTGGTTCATACACTCACAGTGTTCTCATTTGCATGGAGAAGGAAAGTCATGACCCCTGTGCACAACATCTATTATGGAGTGCATGGTCCATATTTGGCCAAAATGTTTGATGGCCTGATCTCGCTCATGGCATGGGGGGAGTAACTAATGCATTTCATTTCAATGTTTTAGGTCTGTGTGCACCCCTATTCTTTCTGGGCACAGCTCAATATTACAAGTTGTCCAGATTAATGTGTTACAGGCCTGCTTCATTTGTCACTTTCTCGTTTGTCAGGTGGACTGAAAGACAGCTCAAAATGCTTGATGTTTTGAGAGCTCTTTCCAGAACACAATGCCTGGGCAGCTGGGAAGCCTAATAGAGTATTAGCCACATTAAGCATTACTGTAGTGCACTTTCTGCATTTTTGAAAAGGCATTCACTAGCCTGTGAAATAGTTTATCTTTGTGCCACCAGCAAAAGTTACAAGTTTCCAACTGGATTTGCTAAGGGAAGTAAAATTTCTGTGGTGTCTAACACAGCTCAGATTTATAGACTCCAGCTTTTGTGATATTTAGCTGCCTTGGTGGCCTGCATGTAAACTGTTTACAAAGCAGTGTTAAAAATAGCTCCATGCCGAAGCTCCTTGAAATGTTCTTTGTTTTGATGTCCACATAAAAGTATGAAAGGAGCAAAGTCATTCTTGGTTGACAAAAATACTTTGTAAATGTGTTTATGCTATTGGTCTTCTTTCAGGATTCTTGTTGATCCAGGTTTGGCCACAAAATTTCAAAGATTTGAGTGCTTTTGAAAATCTGGAGGTTATACGAGGCAGAACAAAACAATTGTAAGTACAGCCATGTGCCATAAATGCTTGTGTACTTGGGCTTATTTGTAAAAAAAAATGGCTAGAGGATTGGTCATGACCGACAGCCAGATTGCAGGCTGCAAATAATGTGGGATAGAGACCAACCACACTGCCACTGTTTTCTTCTATTTGCTTAAGGTTCCACTGGGGAGGGGGACATTATCTTTGCTTAATTAACACATCTATGTTTCTTCTATTATTCTTACATCCAAATTACTGATCAGGTAAGTATCTGCTGATCTTTAGCAGCTCTGCAGTATCTATTTTTACTACAGTATTCCATTAATTGGACTCATTTTAATTTTTGGTTTGTTGGTTTATTTGTTTGTTTTTAGAGAATGAAGCAGAGGAAGGAGGCCATATGAATTTTCCTTAAGCATTATTAAGCATTATATCAGAATAGCTAAACCAGAATTGAAGATTTGCAATAAACCAGGCTGTGAAACTATTGTTTGACGCGGGTTTATGGTTATTTATGTTAAGCAAGCCATTTTAAAGACTATTTTCCATGCTTCTCCAGTACTCTGCTTGCAAGATGATAAGAAGCAGGGGAACCATCTGGGGTGGTGGTGGGCTGAGCCCCGCCCCCTCCGGAAAAAATCAAGGAGGGGATCCCTCAATATTCCGTAGTCTACTGGGTCCTTTTGGGGCTTTCTCCAGCTGGTGGAAGGCTGCACTGGCTTGCATGGTGTCAGGAAATGCCACAGGGATCAGTGTGTCTGGCATGAGGTCGCACCACCTGTGTAGCATCTCCCAATGCTGCAGGGACCAGCATGGCCTAGCAGAAGGCTGCACCAACCTGCACAGCATTTGGAGATGTGTGTCATGTCACATGTTTGGTGTCACATGCATGCTGGCCACCCTCAATCTTGGAGCAACCCGGCGCCTGTGACAAAAAGGTCTTCTTAATGTTCCCCTGTAGTTGTGACCTGCCTAACCTGCAAGCTGACCACAACCTACCATCCACACATTGTGGACTGTCAAGTATTTGACAACCCCAGGCTGTTTCTAGTAGCAATAGATAAATTTAATTTAACTGATTGTGGACTGCTGTACATTTATCAGACACATGGTTCCTGCTCACAGCTTCTGAGGAAGCTAAGCTATAGTTTGTAGCAAGCTAAGCCATAGTTTCATGCTTCATTTAGGATCTTGCCCAGGATTAAGGCAACAAAACAATTGGTAATATCTGTGATTACTCATTATGTCTGCACTGGATGAAGAACTAGAGGAGCACACATTGGGTGTGCATTAGGTCTGGGCGATGTACAGTACCTTGCCCAGGACTGCTTTGAGGGCCAGAGCGCAATGGCCCCTTCACCTGGCGGTATATCCTGGGTGGGGCTTGCCTGCCACTAACTCCCTCTGCCACCAGTACCTGACATGAGGAGGGAGGAACAAGCAATACATCGCAGGGTTGAAACGCTGACATTGCCCAGCCCTAATGTGCATGTGTGTTAGAAGCTGATAGCGCACTGCAAGTTGCAGCTAAGAATGGTGTCCAAATCTGAAAAGCATGGATTGCATGTTAATAATAATGTTACCAAACTGTCTCAGATTTTCTCTGTTACCTTAAATTAGCCATGTAATACTGATTCAGAAGTTTCCCTAATGTGGCCTCCCAAACTTCTCCGTCTCCCAGGCCACCCCCCCCCCTGTCCAGGCCACCCCCCTCGCTGGCCCTGCTTTGCACGCTCCTTGAGTGTTTTTGCCTGACTGGAATATTTCTTTGAACTCTGATGATGATATTTCTTTGAACTCTGACTTCCCTGGATGGAGGATGGAGTGATGTCTTTGTGTGTAGAAACCAGCCTCCTGTAGAAAGCTAAAGCTTCTCTTCGTAGTTCTGTCCGCTTTTCCCTCTGGCCTTGCCCACCCGACCCAAGGCTCTCCAGAAGGGAATGTGGATCTCAGGCTGGAAAAGCCTCCTTATTCAGATTATGTTTTATACTAGAGAACTTAAATTAAAACATATTAAACAGCATATTTTTGTTTATTTCATTTGATTTATTTCAAAGCTTGTTTCTAGCAACAGAACATTAAAAGAATAATGAGTTTAGAAAAGCTGCATTTATCTTTTCTCCCCTCCTTTTTTTTGAAACCATACTTTTTTTTCCATTTTAGGGGCCAATATGCTCTTGCTATCACTGGCCTGAACATAACATCTCTGGGATTGCGCAGTCTGAAGGAAGTAAGCGATGGAGATGTTGCCATTTTAAGAAACAACCACCTCTGCTTCGGTAACACAGTGGACTGGAATAAACTTTTTGTAACAAAAGATCAGAGCACAAAAATAATTAGAAACAGAGATGAAAGTGAATGTGGTAAGTTACTAGGGGCCACTTATCCAGTTCAAATTACCTGTAAACATAGGCGCCGACTCCATGGGGCCTGAGGGGGCCTGAGCCCCTTCAAAAATTCGTTTGGGGGGGCTCCGCCCCCCCAATAATTTAAGAAAATTATTAGTTATATTATGCTTTGTAAAATCACAAAATTATGTTGTTATTTTTTATTTTCCTTGTTTGACGATAGTTACCTTTTAAAATATATTCAGTAATGAGTTAAAACAAAGCCACTCCCGATCTAGAGAGGGGGTGGGGTTGCGGGCTCTCGACCCATCAACAATCTCGCGGGGCTGGCGTCAGCCCCGCGAGAAGCGGGGATTCCCCCTAGCTCATTAATATTCACCGCCCACGGCGGCAGCCAATTGGCTGCCGCAAAGGGCAGGCCCTCACAGGTTCACTTAAGGTTGGGGCAGCCCGGGGCTCGCCCCTTTCGTTCCCCCAGCAGCAGCGGTTTGGAGGTCTTGGGCCCCCCCAATATTTTTTATAAGTCGGCGCCCCTGCCTGTAAATTTCAGAGAGACTTCTGCACATGCTTGCAGTTAATCACATTTTTAAAACATTGTTGGTTTTGCATTTGTCTATATCCCCATAAGCATGCATTATTGGAGGCCTCAATCCCTAAGCTGCATATCAGGCACAGTTGCGCATAAGGACTGCCTGTGTGAACCTTCCTGTATCCTTCAGAGGCCCCATTTGATGCTCCTACTTTCAAAGTTTTAGGAGGGTTACAACCAGGGGTGGGGGGAGAGTGCCAGCAGTCAGCAGCTCAGGCACTGGCTGAGGGTTCCAGGGTTGAGAAGGTCCCTTTCTGCACTCCTTAGGAGCCAAACTCTGTTCCCATTTGCAGTGGTCGCCTAGAAGCCCATTTCCTTGCTGCTCTCCTCTGAGAAACAGTTGAGGGGGTCCCTCTTCCCAGACACCCTGGCCAAAGCAGCAGGGCATGTTAATTTTTTCAACTTTAAAATTCCAAAAAGAGGGGTGCTAAAAAGTTGTAAATAAATAATGACGTAGTGTAATATGTCAGGTGTTGTAATATGTTGAAGTGGTATTTACCTAATTTTAAGACCTGCTAAAGAGCAGATTGTTGTTGTTCTATCTAGATAACAACATAACAAACCACGGAATTCAAAGAGGATTTACTTTCTTTTTCCCATGACTGTACATGTAAAAGGGGAGGGTGTTGTGGAGATCAGGTGCCTGAGAAGGCTTCTGGGTACCACAATCTAGGATGGGAGCAATACAAATAGATCCTAACCTGAATTCTAGCAATTCATTTAACTGAGTATCAGTGGAAACTGAATCATGTCCTTGATGCTTATCCTCTCTTGTGACTTTGACACCATCTTTTGAGATTTATTTAATGTTTAATGTTTAATTTATTTTGTCTGTTAGCCGCTGCTACAGAAATTTGCCATCCCCTCTGCTCAGATGAAGGCTGCTGGGGCCCGGGGCCCTTGCAGTGCTTTTCTTGCCGTTACTTTATTCGCCAACGGGAGTGTGTCAAAGAGTGCAACATTGTGCAAGGGTAAGCTAAGCGTTTCCTCCATTCTATTTAAATAAGATACTCAAATCTTAATCCTGTATATGTTAGCTTTCATGTGTGCCTGGACTCTGCATTTTGCTGAACCACAGAGAAGGATGGAGGCAGGGAGTTATTCTGCAGGAGTTGCATATAACTTAGCAATCAACACAGGTAACTAAGAATAAGAGAAGTTATAAGGACTATGGATCAAATATACTAGTGCCAATTATTTTGCTGGCACTGGCTGAGGAGAAAAACAGGAAAATCAGTTATATCTAGTCTGTCAGGTGCAAAGGTCCCATGGATGCATAGAAATTGAATCCCAGCTAATGATTGTGATCCTGAGGCAAGAAGAACATGTTGTTCTTCTCTGATGTCAACTATGCAATATTTACTCCTCCACATGCTTCCCATAGAAAATATTTTTCTTGCTTTTCCTTCTACTATGTCTTTCTGAAATTCTTTGGCTAGTTTAAAACAAAATGAAACAAAAACCCAGCATATACATAATGTAAACTTTTTGAAATACTTCATCTTTCAGCAGATGTTACTTTTTATAAGTAAAATTCCTCCAGGTAATGCTTTGACCCACATGGCAAATTTGGTCTTTTCACATCAAATTATGATCAGACACAGTTTAATTAGTGGTAAAGTTACCTAGCATGTAATAGTTGAACCATCTGTTCTCAATTTTTATATTTTAATGATTCACTGGAAATTTCAGAGAAGCTTTGAATTTAAGTATCAGCTGATTAACCAATATAATTCAGTCCCTTGTTTAAAAATTGCATTGTGATTCCTCTGGGTTTGCCTGCATCTCCAGCCCACAGGATGTAATTGTGGCAAGGTATGAGGTGCACGTTACACTCATGTGCCCCCATGTGTAAAATCTTCAAATGTTAACTGAAAATGATGCTTATAAATAACTGTGTGACTAGAGTCCACTCAGATACAACAAGCCATACTTGCACAGGCATTTAATAGATGAAGGACTTGTGTGAAAGACAGAAAAGCTTTACATGTTGTAGGTGTAGAGCATGACTGAAGCTCACGTCTGCACCTCATTGCATACACAATTGGCCTGCAGGACCTGAGCGACAGAAGCATAGCTATGTGGTGGAGCTTGGTTGGTTGGGAGACAACGCTGAGAGCGCCTGTGGGGCTGAAGTCGAACTAGAACATATAGTAGAGCAACAGGGTCCAGGTTCAGCCCATGGCATCATCCAGTTAAAGGTATAGCAGGTGGTGGGAATGGCCTCTGCCTCTGGAGAGCTGCTGTCAGCTGCAGTTGACAGTACTGGGCAGCGTGGACAAATGGCCTGCCGCAGCAGAAGGCATCTTCCTGTGCCTCACCAAGCCAAACTCAACTAAGCAGCCCTCTCTTGCGACCTGCCAGGTGCCTGTTTCTCCAGCCCAAGAGAAGTAACATAAATGGGGATGAATGACTCCATGCTGCTGTTCATCTTTTCCCTAAGCTTAATAGCAGCATGCTGGGCCATTTCTCTCCCCCCCCCCCCCAGATCTGCTTATGCTGCTCGGCTGAGTGTGGAGTACTTGAGAGTGTTGAGAAGGAGGCTGGACTGCAGAGCATAGACATTGTGCCATATCCTCCATTGCGGGAGCAAGTTTCATCATTTAACTATGTACTACATGAAGAAGTGCTATGCTCTAGCCCAGGGGTTGTCAGCCTGGTCCCTGCCGCCCACTAGTGGGCGTTTCAGGATTCTAGGTGGGCGGTAGGGGGTTCTACGGCAGAAGCTGAATCCTCCTTCCATCGAGCGCTGGTGGGTGGTAAGGAAATTTTACCATCAAGAAAGATGCATTAGTGGGTGGTAGGTATTAAAAGGTTGACTACCCCTGGTCTAGTGTTAGGTTTCTTTGTCTATGTTCTCCAAGCCATGCATAATTTTATAAACTTCTATCATGTCACTTCTTACTTGTCTTTTCTCTAACTAAAAAGTCCCAAATGCTGCAACCTCTTGGTCCTTTTGTTTACCCTTTTCTGAACCTTTTCCAACTCCACAATATCCTTTTTTTCAGGTGTGGCAACCTAAATGTACCCAGGAATGTATCCAGCATTCCAAGTGCAGTTGCACCCTAGATATTGGCAGTTTTATTTTCTGTTCTAATGATCTCTAGCATAGAATCTGCCTTTTCCCCTGCTGCCATACACTGGGTTGACATCTTGATTGAGCTGTCTGCTATGACCCCAAGGTCCTATTCCTGGTCAATCACCAGCATTTCAGATCTCCTGAGCATATATATGAAATTAAGGGGTTTTTGCACCAACATGTAGCTCTTTACACTTGTTTACATTGAAATGCATTTGCCATTTTACCAAACATTCGCTCAGTTAGAAGAGGTCCTTTTGGAGCTCTTCACAATCTCTTTTTATGTTAAGAACCCTGAACAATTTAGTATCATCAGCAAACTTCATCACCTCACTGCTCATCCCTGTGTGTTGTGGACCTTGTGAGATTAGCCACATGCATATGGCACATTTCTAAACAGATGTAGGAAGAAGCCATGTTTCTTGGATCCTATGCACACTAACTGGAGAATGTGCCCAAACAATGTAGAAAATGCCGTTGAGATATTCACATTCCCCAAGGCCTGTTGTGCATGATGTTGGAACCATGGGATGGAAAGCCAGCTGGACAGGCCCCAGCCGGAGCACCTCCCTTCTCAGCCTTGCCACTGCGGAGATCCCTCAGTCATCCTCCTCCGACATGCGTCCGCGACTCATGCTGCAATGCAAGAGCACACATTACTCAGCAGAGTAAATGCACAACAGATCTGGCTTGAGGCGTGGATACTAGACTACGTTTATTGTACATAAATCAGGACAAAGAAAACATGGCTTCTCTCCTTGTCATTCTTCTCGGAGAGAGAGAACACAAAAGCAATACAGAGTGGATGTTCTGCTCATGAAACTCCAACAGTCTGTCAAACAGACATATGACATGTAACAATCCTGCACTTCTGCAGCAAGGGAGGAATGGAATTCCCAACACATAATGGTTAGAGAATGTCCACAATTGGGATATCATGCATATTAACCAGGAAATTTGCACATTCTCCATGAGGCCTGTACACAATGTCCATTTGTTATGCAAATTGACCACTAAACTTAAATTCCCCCTAACATGAGGGTGGGGGATACACCTTGGTATCTTGCTATCACACATAGCTGGAACTCCAGGATTGCCAGAAAAGAAACTGCAGAGTGCTGGAGAAATGTGTAGCTAGCACATCACTGGAAGGAGGCTTTGTCAGCGTGTCTGTAGTGCTCACTACTACGATCATGCTTTTGGGCATCATAGGTATTCCACAGCCACTCCTCAGTCTGACAGGGTGACATGACTGGAATTTCCTCCCAGGTATTAAACTTGAATAATCCACTACCTTAGCACTGTCACCTTCCTGGTCTTTGAAGCTAATGGGATTGTCTGTTTGGGTCTGGGTTGTTAATGTTGGAATGTCTTAGCAAGATTTTGGAAGTGACAGAACAGGCTTGTTTTAGTGTTGCTTCTTCCAGTGCTATAATATAGTCCTTCTGCCCTCCTTTATTTATGTGCATCAACCCTGTCAAAATACTACATTAATGTTTCAGCACTCGGAAACTTGGAGTCATATCTTGCTGTTAAAGTTATATGCACTTATCTATCCATTTGCTGTTAAAGTTATATTCACTTTTCTATCCATTTCAGGAATCCTCGGGAGTTTGTAAGAGAGCTTGAGTGTCTTCAGTGCCATCCAGAATGCCTGGTGCAAAATTCAACTGAATTCAACGCAACTTGCACAGGACCTGTAAGTGCATATTATCTTGCAATCTTATTCCCAACAATACTTTAATGTTCAGTTGCCCCAATCCCTAAACCATGGTGGACTCAGATCTGTGCAATGCAACAGAGGGTGCAGGTAAATCTGCTTGGTGGGTGGAGGGACTGAGAGCTCATGTAGGTAGGAGAAACCTATTCCTAGCCAAGCCCAGGGTATATTTGCCTAAGTGATGCATAAGTCATTTGCACATAAGGGCTCCCCTGTCCATGTGCAGAGCAGTTCCCTCCACTGAAATAAAAGCAGAATCATTTTCATGTTGGATCTCCTACATCCATAAGCAGTTGCTAGTTTGGGTGAAGGGAAGTATGTAAGTTTTGTATTGGGGGGGGGGGACAATAGCTGTGATAATGATGGGCAATTAATCACTGCAAAATAGGGGGGGCACAATTTTAATTTTTAGTGAGAATTCAGTTTTTGGCACCATAGTGTTACATCAGCGTTACATTTTACATAAAATATCCCAACTCTGCTCCTGCATATCCAAAAAGGTACAAGCAACATAATTCCCCACAGCTAACATTCCTGAAGGACACTCAACTTGCCTCTTAAGGGGAATGTTCTAGGGCCAGCAGACGTCTAGAGATGTGGGGCTTGGTTGTCTCCAATAGTTTTTGAAAATTTAAACATCTTGCCTGCAACACTATTTACCACAGTTACTGCCAGAAAGAAGGCCATCATATCGGTGGCATAACACAGTTGGGGGAAAGGCTGGGAACAAATCACGGAGCAATCAAGGAGGCTGGATGGAATTTAAGAGGGCACAGTAGCAAGCAAATTGGAATGGTTCTGAGGAGGAGCTGTTGACCAGCCTGCCAGCTAGGAGGCAATTCATGCGTTTGGTAGCCATGGGTATCAGCTGTATGAAGGGCTTCTCAACCTGCTGGGTTGCCCTATCTCCAGCACTGATGTGCGCCATTGGTGTCCCCACTCAATGCACAGTCAGCATTAGTCTAAAGGAAGCATACTCGTGCATGGCTCTTTCCACAGGAATGGGAATCCTGATCACTCGGGGTTCCTGTCCCCATGAAGGAAGCCCTATGAAAGTACACCCCTACGTTTGTATGCCCCTGCTTTCTGGCTGACGTCATATGTGCTTTGGCTGGCTAGGGCTGGTGCATGCATCTTAACAGCAAGACCAACTGACTCATTCTTGAGAGCCCCTTCACATTCACATGGCCCTAAGTGGTAACCGTCAGGTGGGTGGTGCTGTTGACAAAGGAGGAAGGAGCAGAGAAGGTGGGTGGAGATTTATTCGGAGCAACACCATTACTCCAAGAGGCTGTGTTTCTAAGCCTCTCTCTGTGAATATTGAATAAACAACATTGGCAAGAACTTTCCTTGTCTTATCCATTCCTGGCAACCTACCGTGGGGGGTTGGATCCTCTGACGCCTGACATTCACTAACCTTTATGCCATTCCATTAGTGCACTTCTCAGCTCATGGACAAAAGTATTTTATATCCCAATTTCTTATTTCTTACGCAGGGTCCAGGCAGTTGTCTGAAGTGTGCCCATGTAAAAGATGGTCCTCATTGCGTTAAGTCATGCCCCGCTGGTATTTTGGGTGAAAATGATACCATTGTCTGGAAATATGCAGATGAAAATTCAGTGTGTCAACTGTGTCATCCAAACTGTGTTCGCGGGTGAGTAGAAACACTTTATTTTAAAGCAAATTGAAGTGATAAGCATTTTAATTTGTGAATCTTAACTGTGTAAACAAAAATACTAAAAAATTAACTTAACAAGCATGAAAGCAAGATACAATCAAAACTAAACAGAACTGCTACATTCTAAAGATTTGGAAGTGATTTTGGTGTTTTAGGTTTTAAAAAATTGATTTAATACATGAGGGCATATAAAATCTTTAAAAAGATTAGTAGTTGAAAGTGGAACTGCTGAAGCTGTTGTGTCTGGTATACAGAAAAATATGTAATGTTGTCATGTTGAAATCCAATTATTTTAACTGATGTCATCAAGGTTCAACTTGCATATTTTCCCCCATGAGCCAAGTTTCAGCTTGGGGGATGAGATTATAATCAAGATATGAAGGGAAAGGTGTTTTTTAAAAAAAAAAAAAAAGTTTCCCAGTGCCATAGCCTTGTTTGATTTGGGTCCCACCCTGAGTGCTCCTTGGAAGGACAGATCCTGAAGCTGAGGCTCCAATACTTTGGCCACCTCATGAGAAAAGAAGACTCCCTGGAAAAGACCCTGATGTTGGGAAAGATGGAGGGCACAAGGAGAAGGGGACGATAGAGGACGAGATGGTTGGACAGTGTTCTTGAAGCTACCAACATGAGTTTGACCAAGCTGCAGGAGGCAATGGAAGACAGGGGTGCCTGGCGTGCTCTGGTCCATGGGGTCACGAAGAGTCGGACATGACTAAATGACTAAACAACAACTTACAGCTTGTTAACACTTCTAAAAGACTGAGACATCATAATGGTTCACACCTAGTGTTATGTGGGCAGCCCCAAAGAAGGCCCAGTTTTAAGAACCTCTTGGATTAGAACCGTACTGACACCTGGTGGATAATTAATATATTGTGTTTAGGGACTTCCTTATGGTACAACAGGATTGTCTAAACCAGGGGTCAGCAAACTTTTTCAGCTGTCCCTCAGACCTTGTGGGGGGCCAGACTATATGGGGGGGGGGGGAGAACGAATTCCTATGCCCCACAAATAACCCAGAAATGCATTTTAAATAGAAGCACACATTCTACTCATGTGAAAACACCAGGCAGGCCCCAGAAATAACCCAGAGATGCATTTTAAATAAAAGGACACATTCTACTCATGTAAAAACACGCTGATTCCCGGACCATCTGCGGGCCCAATTTAGAAGGCGATTGGGCTGGATCCGGTCCCCAGGCCTTAGTTTGCCTACCCATGGCCTAAACAGATCTTTAAAAGGGATACGTGCACTCAGTGCTTTTTTGGTTGAAAAATAAATGTGGTGCCAGTACCCGTGTAATGATAGAAGTGCTGTGGGTGCCAGCACAAAATGGCTGCCATGGGCAACAAAAAAAGGAGGTGCTGATACTCGGTACCTGTGAGTACTGCCACAAAAAAGTCCTGAGTGCACTGAAGCCACAGCCTCATGTGAGGGATATTCTATTTTGTTTTAGAGAATATATATGCAGAAAACTTCTGTCAGTTTAGGTCTTGTGACTTCCAACTAAAGAACTGGAGGGCAGCTGAGAAAGACGCAGCCGGCATGCACCTTCCCCTGCAAGCCAGAGCTGCTTTTCTGCTGCTTGCAGAGAGGGCGCCGTGGGCTGTGGCCTCCTTCTCACAGCAGCCTCCCATTGGGGCAGCTGAGAAGGAGGGAACAGGCCTGCACCCTGGCACCTGCAAGCAGCGTCATAGCACTGGGTTCACAGGGGCCAGGGAGCAGGCCTGTTGCATCCATCTCAGCTGCCCCCCAATTGTAGAGTGCCATGCAGCAGCCCATAGTGCCCTCCCAGGGAACTCAGCACTGCTCACAAAAGCAGTACTGGGCTTGCTGGGCCAGGCTGCATGCCTGCTCACGGCACCCTGTGAGCCCCACTTTGTTTCTGCAAGTCTTGCAAAGTGGTGCTGGGCTCGCCATGAACATGTCCTGCTTTGCAGACATGGGTAGGGGTTGCTCTTGTGGCTTACCCCGGCCATGCCTCACCCCCATGGCGTGCCCTGGCATTACCAAAATCAACATTTTTCTTCAGTGAAAATAATACACAATGTCACTTTTAGGTGACATTGCAGCTCTTTTAGGTGAGCAAGCAGCTCTCATGTGACCCAGCTACTGATTGGGCCTGATCACAAGGACTACAAAATGGGTAGCCTACTAGGAATGGATGCTGATTCCATGGGGAAGTTCTATGGATTTGGTCCCACATGGGTGGGTCATGTAGAGGTTATTACTGCTCTCAGAGCCTTTCACAGAAAAATGACTCTCTCAGATGGCAAAGATAACATTTTAAAGGGGCCCCACTTTTACCTTACAAGTTCAGAGTCTATCACACATGATTAAGCAAGAGGCAGTCTGATTTAATGAGTTTATATTCTAAAGTGACTCCTTGTTGAATGGGAATAGGAAGGTGTTCAAAACTTTTGGGTCATGGAAGGCCAGAGTAAAATAACAGATTACATCTTACTGATGAAAGTGTGATTAGTAGGTTGCAGAAATATCCAAACCTACCATACTTCTGTTTGGTTCTAAAACCTACATAGGAACATAGAATAGCCTCCTGGATCAGGCCAATGGTTCATCTAGTCCAGCATCTGTTCCTGCACGGGCCAGCCAGATGCCTGTGGGAAGGTAAAGGGACCCCTGACCATTAGGTCCAGTCGTGACCAACTCGGGGGTTGTGGCGCTCATCTCGCTTTATTGGCCAAGGGAGCCGGTGTTTGTCCGCAGACAGCTTCCGGGTCATGTGGCCAGCATGACTAAGCCGCTTCTGGCGAACCAGAGCAGCGCACGGAAACGCCGTTTACCTTCCGGCTGGAGCGATACCTATTTATCTACTTGCACTTTGTGCTTTTGAACTGCTAGGTTGGCAGGAGCTGGGATGGAGCAACGGGAGCTCACCCTGTTGCAGGGATTCGAACCGCCGACCTTCTGATGGGCAAATCCTAGGCTCTGTTGTTTAACCCACAGCGCCACCTGCGTCCCTGCCTGTGGGAAACCTGCAAGCTAAACATGTGTGGGAATATGGTCATTTGTCCATAAGAGCATGGGCAAAAGTTTATTAGTGCAAGGATGATTTCATAGTAGAAAGCATTGCTTGGAGCATGATCAACGCGTGGAGAGCTCATGCCATCCAATGATTGGTCCACGTAGTATAACATGATCAAGTGCGTGGTCTGGTGTGAGAACATGAGACTAATGTATTGTATTGTCTTTTATCTGCTGACTGAGGCAAAGCTCTCTCCTTGAATTTGTATCTTTTCTGGGACTCACAATAAAGGTTGGGGCAGCAGCAGCTTCTGGGAGAGCTGCGGCCAGATTTCTGCAACCCATCTTGGCGTGAGACTGATTATTTACGGATGGCGAGCAGGTTCTCGTCAAACATGGACACAAGGGCATCTCTTCCCTCCTGTGGTTTCCAGCAGCTGGTATTCGGAAGCCTTGCTGCCTCCAAGTGTGGAGGCAGAGCAGAGCCATCCTGGCTGGGAGCCACTGACAGCCTTCTCTTTCATGAATTTCTTCTTCCACAATGTGGTGGCGGCTGTTGTCTTCTAGTATCAAATGTCCACAGGTGAACTGAATAGCCATCTTCGTTGGCACTGTAGCTGGGGTGTGTGCCGGTGCTTCTTCCACCTCTCCCTCGTGGTGAGGACACAAGACTCCCTCCAGTTCCATTGCTGGCTTCTTCTGGCTCTTCTAGGCACATCAAAGTTGGCACAACAGTAATAGTAGGGTACTGGATCTATATTATCAGGAAGACAGTGGGATCAGATTGCCCACAAGGGTGTGAGGAGTGTGGTCTTGTTAACTGAGGTTGCATACCCAACATACATTTAAAACACACGCAAACAAATCCTGGGAACTGTAGTTTACCAGAGAATTGTTTTTTCTTGTTAAATTCTTGTCCCAAAGTTTTTACATTAAGTATCCTGTGAGAGGCCATAAATCTAAGCAACCTGGCTGTAGATTAACTTGGAAATAGTGGGCTCAGGAAAAACATTGTTCGAATTGTTTTGGGAAATTGGCCCAAACTTACTGTGCCTGTACCAAGTGAATTAAAATGTTTGTATGTGCAGATGAAAACCCATGTTCATGATGACAGTGGATGGACTGCATAGTTTCAAGGATTTTTATGCAGGCCTCACTTTTACAGCAAATGAGGAGAGCAAAAGAGATGTATTTCAAAGTTTCAAAGATTCAGTTTAATATTTCTTATCTTAGTTTCTGAATGAGCACTATAAAACTGATAAAGAATGTTAAAAGGGGATATTTCTGGTTCTTTAAAATATGCACAACTTCTGTGGACTGTTGTCACAAAATCCCACATGTGATATATAGACTAAAGGAGAAGCTAATTTATATAAACAGCTTCTAAATCTTGAGAAACTCTGGTATACCCACACCTCTGCTATCCATGAAACAGTACTGCATTAGCCTTTTGTGGGCAAATCCATGTTTTTTGCTCCTCCATTATAAAACCACCTTGCACGTCATAAGTCAGGTCATTAAGATTAAAGATTTCCCCTTAAACAAAAAATTATTCTGTTACACAGGGTGCACCGAATAGCCTGAGGTCTGGAATTGAGAGATACCCCTTTGTGTTAGTTCTATCCCCAGATATTTTAAACCAATACGTTTCTACCAGCAAGAATGTTAAAAGTGAGCATTTTGTCCACTCACAGCAAAATTGCTGGTTCCTTTCATGTAGTCCAGCAAACAGTTGTTTCTTTGTGATAGGATGCTTTGTGTGGTCTTTTTGAAGTCTGAATAAGGCACTGCCTTTTAAGAGATTGAATTTGTACTTTGGGAGGGGGGCGGGAATTGGAGGTTCTGTGCACCGTTTGAATAATGGACTTGAATGATGTTCTGGCAGGCGCTCTTCCCAGTCTGCTTAAAACACTGAGTTAGAAGCTGTTCCTTTAGTACAATGTACCCTACTCTTTTAACAAATGCATCTGGTTCAAGGATCTTGACATTTTCCCAGGTCCTGTATTTCCTTAGCAAGCTTGTTGTCTTTATATATTTAAAAAATGTGTGCAGGGCAAAAAAATTGAAATGTCCATTGAAGAATCTAGCAGTAAAGGTATTAATTCTGCTGCCTCTTCTCCATCTCTCTGTGTTTGTGTGTGTGATTTTTTTTACAGGTGCAAAGGACCAGGGCTTGAAGGTTGTCCTAATGGGTAACTATTGCTAACTATTGCTAATTAATTACATGTCTATACTGAATATAACCTGTATACACACACCCATATTTAATGGTAATAATGTGTTTTGCTTATGGCTAAAATATAATATTGAAACACTAGAAATATAATAACCCTCTGAATATACAACATGGATTTCCAATGTGTATATATTATAGTCCCTGGAAAAGTATGGTTTAAGCACAGCAAGTTAATATAATTTTGACTGTTCTGTAGTTTGCATTTTTTTTCTTATTCCTCTTCCTATTTCTGTTTGGTAATCAAGGCTAATATGTAATAATTGATTTTTATGTTGATTTAGGCTGACAAAGCATACATGCTGGCTGTCACAGCTCTGCATTAATGTTTATTTATTATTAAATTTATATACTACCCTTCATCACAAAATCTCAGGGTGGTTTACAACATAAGAACAAGATTAAAACAAAAACACAAGTAAATCATTAAACCCCCCCCAAAAAAGAATCCCCCACCACATTACAAGGCTGTAGAATATTAATCTGCCCAAGGCTTGGTTGAAGAGAAACGTTTTCACCTGGCGCATAAAGATATATGATAAAGGCAGCAGGTGAGCTGCCCTGGAGCAGAACTAGAAGAATGATCTGGTTTTATTTTGTCCCCCTTCATTTAAAATCAAGGTTCTCAGCTCTGGATACTCAGTAGATAGTGAGTTTCCTTCCTCACCCTCATATGAGATTAAAGATAATTGCTTCTGTTTTTGCCTTCTAGTTCTAAGATCCCCTCCATTGCAGCTGGGGTTGTTGGAGGCATCCTCTGCTTTGTCGTTATCGCACTGGGCATTGGCCTTTACCTTCGTAGGCGTCGCATTGTTAGAAAACGTACTTTGCGCAGATTGCTGCAAGAAAGAGAGGTTGGTGCAGCACCTTGTTTTATAATGTACTGCCCAAAACTGACACAAACAATGTATGCCAGGGTCTTGGAGTCTTTTGCAAATTATCAGTGCAAACAAGCAATTCTTTCCTGTTCATTGCATGGAATCCAGCTGTCTTCCCTCAAAGAAGCACATTGGGGGTGGGGGGAGATAACACTCTTTCAGCAGGACTCAAACAATAGTCTATTCTTCCTAGGTAAATATGACTCTGCACATGCTACTCAAGGCCATTGTGCAATCAGTCATGGCCATGATATTATGCCATACTCTGACCCTGTTGTCCATGTTAATTCTGGACAGAACCTCACTCATATTCGAGCAAAACACATTGGAGCCTCCATTTCTCCATGACACTGAGATTTCATACCTGACCTTGAGACTGTAATGATGGATTTACCTTGAGCTTTAAAAACAAGGCTCGCAATCTTGTGAGTTCCTTGCCTTGTACTACATTCTGTTATTCAGGAAAATCAGGTGAAATGTAAGTTTGTCACCTGTTTTGTTTTTCTCAAAAAAAAAGGGAGGTAATCCTATCTGGGGTTTATTTTTGTTTTTAATATAAAAAGTAGGAAGCCTGTCACTTTAAACCATATTCTTTTGGTATTTGACAGCTTGTTGAACCCCTGACTCCCAGTGGGGAGGCACCAAACCAGGCACTGCTAAGGATTCTAAAGGAAACTGAATTTAAAAAAATCAAAGTTCTTGGCTCTGGAGCGTTTGGTACCGTCTTTAAGGTAAGGTCAGAAAAGGATTGAATGGTTCAAATTAATCAGAATGTTCTCTCATTGTATGTTGGTAAAACATTTGCTTTTTTGGCTCAGGAGTAACGCTTCTTCACTGCTCTTTCCCCTCCCTTAGTATAGCATTAAACTTTCACTGGCATAAATATAGTTTTTAAGCCAGAAACTGAAAATAGGATTAGAAACCATCTTTAAACTTTGGTTTAAAAGCTAATTTTGGTTGTAATTGTAATTGTGGTTAGAACAGTGGTACAGATTTCAATTCTGCACCTAGTTAACATTAAGTAAAAAGGCCTTCTCGGTAGTGGCACCTGCCCTGTGGAATGCCCTTCCACCAGATGTCAAAGAGAACAACAACTACCACTTTTAGAAGACATCTGAAGGCAGCCCTGTTTAGGGAAGTTTTTAATGTTTGATGCATTACTGTATTTTTATATTTTGTTGGAAGCCACCCAGAGTGGCTGGGGAAGCCCAGCCAGATGGGTGGGGTATAAATAAATTATTATTATTATTATTATTATTATTATTATTATTATTATTATTATTAAAGAGGGGGAGGAGCCTGAAAGCCCATATTACATTCCCCGTTCCCTAGCCAGGAGATGGGGCCGTTTTACATCAGATCTGGGTCATTGCTGCTGCCACTTCCCACTTTTGAACAAGATGTTAATTAAAGCCTTTGCAAAAATCTCTACAAAAAGAGGAAGTTTTGAGCAATTTTTTTAGGAAATTCACCAAAATCTATACTTCTGACAGATTTTCCCAGACATTTCAGCGATTAGTGATTTCTGCCCAGATGCTGTTTACGAGGGCTGGATCCTAGCTATGTCTATGGAATTCCAGACATATGGTGGCCCTAATTCAAACTAGTGCATTATTCAAACCCCAGTCAGAGCATGAGAGGGTTGAGGTTTCTTCCTGCTGTATGATTCTATGATCATTTCTAGAAATTTTGTGGTATATACTTAACTCTGAGGGGTTACCTAGCTCATTGTTGGCTTCTGCGTTGACATCCCTGTTGAAGTCTCCATATACTTTTCATGCAAACTTTTGCTCTTTAGCTCTATGCTAAATTTAACCTTTTTATTTTACAGGGGCTTTGGATTCCAGAAGGCGAGAGAGTTAAAATTCCTGTAGCAATTAAGGAATTGAGAGAGGCCACATCACCTAAAGCCAACAAAGAAATTCTTGACGTGAGTCCCCCCCCCCCCACACACACTTTTGAAGCATTGAAATATTGGTTACTGCGATTTTATAGCATGAAGACAAATATAAATTTATGTTCATCCTTAATTGGGTTTGGAGGGAAGACACTTTACATTTTCCATCAACTGTTTTTAGGAAGTAATTCTAAAGTAAGGTTGCCATATTTCAAAAAGTTTTTGGGCTAAAGTTGTTGAGCTTCCAACATGGCTTGCCTTATGTCTAGATTTCCCCGGACATTTCAGCAATTTCTGCCCGGACACTGCTTCTGTTCGCCATATTCCAACTATGTCCGGGAAATTCTGGACATATGCCAACCCTATTCTAAAGAGAACTGTTGCAGGCAGAGAAGGAGGTTCATGGCTAGAGATGTCCAAAGAGCTCCACCATTGTTCTACGGGAAGAGATTTGGCCCATGGTGGGGGCCAAAATGAGAAAGGCTGAGGGACTACAGGATTGTGGGGTGGGAAGAATTGGGGGAGTTGAAGATGCTGGGAATCTCAGGTGAGCTACCCACGTAGTGGAAGTTGCTCCCGGTACCAATCACTACATGGAAGCAGAAAAAGGTTCAGATAGTCTACTGTTGCAGAAGATAAGGCTCAGCAAAACAATTCTGGACATAGATACATAGATGCTTGTAGTCAAAACAAAACAAATTCCTTCCAGTAGCACCTTAAAGACCAACTAAGTCAGTTCTTGGTATGAGCTTTCGTGTGCATGCACACTTCTTCTGACACTTCAGATACTTCTTCAGATACTTCTTCAGATGAGCTTTCGTGTGCATGCACACTTCTTCAGGTATCTGAAGAAGTGTGCATGCACACGAAAGCTCATACCAAGAACTGACTTAGTTGGTCTTTAAGGTGCTACTGGAAGGAATTTTTTTTGTTTTGACTATGACAGACCAACACGGCTACCTATCTGTAAATAGATGCTTGTAGGCAGTGATGTGGCACAGGGGTGGCTGAGGGGGCCATCGCCTTGGGTGCATTTTTGGTGGGTGCATCAAGGCCTCGTCGTGAGCAGCTGTGTCCTTCTCAGTGCTCTCCAGATTTTATATTTGGTGTTGGGTTCTTTTTTGAAAAATGTAAGTCGGTTTTAGTAATAATAATAATAATAATAATAATAATAATAATAATAATAATAATAATAATTTTTATTTGTATCCCGCCCTCCCCTGCCGGAGGTGGGCTCAGAGCGGCTAACATCATGAGACAAATCAATTGTAGTAATCCACAAATAAATACAATAAATAATACAAACATAGATAAAACACACAGTGCTTATTTTGCTGTTGCTTCTGAAGTCCCACCTGCATGGGCCACTGTAGGAGCATTTCTGGAACGTTCTAATCCAACTAACAAGTCCCCTTTCTGTGTTGTGTTCTAGCATGCAGCAATCCTGTTGGGCAGTGGGGATAACACCCTTCCTTGCATTTTTCCTTTTCCACTGTTACATAAAGCAGCAGGATCTTCCATTAGTTCTGCTGCTTCCGAACTTTTCTGCAAGTATTAAAATCCAGTTCATTCTCCAGCCACAGCTCGTAATGAGGATAAGAGCTAATTCAGGAGATTTACCATCAAATACCACACATACTTGCAGCAGGTCATGGCGTACCTCAGAGATTTCCAAGATAAAGTGTAAAAACAAGAGCTTTGCTGTAATTTCTCAAAGCATTTTAAAGAACAGATGACTGCACAATGGCTTCATTATTCTTTCTTTGAGGGTTGGCGTCTGTTTCACTTGGCGGTATCAAATTTAATAGGCTCTGTCAAATTCTGGAACAGCTCCATATTCTGTGTGGCCAACATATACACACATCCCATACAATTAAATTCCCAGTTTAGTAGACTTCAGGTCAACTTTTGCAGGAGGGTGAGTTGGACTTTAGCACAGTTTGGGGAATATTGACTTAACTAAAAAATTAATACAGCATGTATCTGACATAACAGGAAGCAGAGGAAGAAGCAAATTTGGTTCACCATTCTGATTCAGCTACAGTAAATGGCAGTATCACAAGTCTTTAAAGTTTCCTCGAAATAACTTTTTACAAAGTTCTGTTAATAGAAGTATGTGTTACACGTGCGCACACACACAGTACATTTTACACACATAGCTACACCAATGTTTATATTCCCAGTCCCCAGAACTCAGGGTGTAGTGTGTACCATCAAGGAAGAAAGGAATTAAATAACAGCAACCACAACAACCACCACATAGGAAAAGTTGGAGCTGCAACAGATACTACAGTTGCCAAGAGAAGCTTCTGAAAACTGACTCCACATAGTGAATAATCTCTGCCACATGCAGAGGATGAGTGCTGGATTAAACCCTGTGGAGGCCCCCACCCCCCGGGCAGTCAAAATCTCAGGGGGGGGGGGGTGCCTTGTGTAGTGGAATAACACTGAACTAAGAAAGCTTGATTCATTGCTGTGGGGCTCCTAAAAGGTGTAGGGCCCATATGCTGGTGCCTACTCTGCCTATTTGGTAATCCAGCACTGCAGAGAATGATTATCCAATGTTAGTTAAGCTCAGTGCTTTTTTTTTTCTAAAAAAATGTTTAGGGGAACTACTACTACTACTACTAATAATAATAATAATAATTTATTGTTTATACCCTGCCCATCGGCCTGGGTTTCCCCAGCCACTTTGGGCGGCTTCCAACAAAATATTAAAAATACAATAAAACATCAGATATTAAAAACTTCCCTAAACTCCCATTTTCCTACTCATATTGAAATACTGCCCTTCAATGAGGCCAAACTTAGATTCACAAAATGTTTAGGGGTATGTGTACTCCTGCTTCCCCCGAGAAAAAAGCACTGATTGAGCTTAAATCCATTGGTTTCATTGGTTCTACTCTGCATATGACTTGGACTAGTTCACCATGTTCCATGGATGGGGAACCTCAGTCCCAGGGCAGCAGGAAGCCATTAGAAACCTCTGACTTTTGGATGACTGGAATGTATTCTACTGAGTTAGATCAGTTGCTCTGACCACTTTTCTCCTGGCCCTGACCCCACTGGCATGTGGCCCCCAGAAGGTTCCCCAATAAAGAATGTGACCCTCAGGCTCAAAAAGGTTCTTCTCCAGCCCTCTGTCTGCAGGAAACGTTTAACTCTGAAATGTAGGGCTTTCCACTTGCACTTCGTATTTATGCAGCAGTTCTACCGCCTCATTCTTTATAACAATATTTATATTTATTAAAATGTAGAGTCATGTACAAAACGTGATGAACACAGCCTAATTACTTAACAATATCATTTCATGAGCTTCTTTTTCCTCCTCTTTTTCCTGATCAGGAAGCCTATGTCATGGCGAGTGTTGACAACCCCCATGTCTGCCGTTTGCTGGGAATCTGCCTCACCTCCACCGTTCAGCTCATCACGCAGCTTATGCCGTATGGCTGCCTTCTTGACTATGTTCGAGAGCACAAGGATAACATTGGATCCCAGCACCTTCTCAACTGGTGTGTGCAGATTGCAAAGGTAAATTAAGGAATTCAGTTCAACTAGCTGCTCAACTGGGATGCAGGTGGCGCTGTGGGTTAAACCACAGAGCCTAGGACTTGCCGATCAGAACGTCGGCGGTTTGAATCCCCGCGATGGGGTGAGCTCCCGTTGCTCGGTCCCAGCTCCTGCCAACCTAGCAGTTTGAAAGCATGTCCAAGTGCAAGTAGATAAATAGGTACTGCTCTGGCGGGAAGGTAAACGGTGTTTCTGTGCGCTGCTCTGGTTTGCCAGAAGTGGCTTAGTCATGCTGGCCACATGACCCGGAAGCTGTACGCCGGCTCCCTCGGCCAATAAAGCGAGATGAGCATCGCAACCCCAGAGTTGGCCATGACTAATGGTCAGGGGTCCCTTTACCTTTACCTTAGCTGCTCAACTAGCTGATATTTTAAATTTAAATTTAAATTTTAAAGAGCTAGCTGAAGCAGACAGAAGGGAATGATTACATCCACCAGGAATTCTGGATTTTTGGGAAGTTTTTTTTCTGAAAACTCAGCTGAATTTTAAACTATCTAGCACACAATGAGGATTGGTGCTGCATATTTGTTTTATTATTTTTTTTCCCAAAGTTAAAACACACACTGGGTAAGTAGTCTTAGTCTTGAAGCCAAATCTGCTTGTCTAGAAATCATAGCAAATCCATCACACGGGCAGGAAACCAGATCCCAAAGGTGCTCTTCCACAGAGTTCATTCCTTTATTTCTTCCTATGGCTTTGAAATAACATTTTCTGAAGGACGTTATCTTTAATTATCTGAAGCATAGAATTTTTCTCAGCACAAAAGTGTCTCAAGAGGCAGTTCATAACCTTCCTAACAAAAAAGGGAGGGGATTTTGAAGTAGAATATCAGAGTACTATGAGAGATGCAGTTACTATCTATAAATCTAGAAATTAGTATATAATCAAATTATGCTGTAAATCACCTCTTTTTCTAGGATTAGATCAAATAGAATATTACCTAATACATGGCATTCCAGTTACCGTATTTTTCGCCCCATAGGACGCACCGGCCCATAGGACCCACCATTTTTTGGGGGGGGAAATAAAGAAAAAGAATTTATCCCCCCCCCAGGCGCTTGTGGGGCCGGCAGCGGGGAGAAGCGCTCTTCTCCCCGCCTCCCGCCTGCAGATCAGGTCCGGGGACAGCGGGAGGACGCGCTGCACCTCCCAGCTGTCCCCGGAGCTTGCGGGGCTGGCAGCGGGGAGAAGCACACGTCTCCCCGCCGTCAGCCTCCAAACCACATCGAGAGACAGCGGGATGGCGGTGTTCCGCCTCCCCGCTATCCCCCGACCTTGTGGGACTGGCGCTGCGGCTCTCCTGAAGCCTGGAGAGCGAGAGGGGTCAGTGCGCACCGACCCCTCTTGCTCTCCAGGCTTCAGCAAAAGCCTGCATTCGCCCCATAGGACGCACACGCATTTCCCCTTCATTTGGGGGGGGGGAGTGCGTCCTATAGGGCGAAAAATATGGTATATTATAGCATAATACAGGCATATACTCAATTGTGGAAGGAATAGCTGATTTAATAAACTGGAACTATTTAAGTCCTTGACTGAGGTTACTCTTGATAGGATTTTGTTGGGGTTGTTGATTTGATTTGATTGAGAATAACAGCTCATTAAAGCTACATTTATTTCATGAAAACAGCTTTTCTTGTGGCCTTCTGCCAGTTTGCTAGGGTAAGTCGTTTGGCAACATTGGGAGCCCTTAGCACATTGTGGGAGTTCATCTGAAAATGTTTAGTAGATACTATGATGTTGGTCCAAGGTTAATGGAGAAAGGATGGGGGTGGACACTTGGGAGAAAAACATTTTCCTATTACTGTGTCATCGTCACATTTCTGTTTGGGGGGATGTTACACCCCCCCCCCAAGCATTAATGGGCTTTTTCTCTGTTGGCCTCTTTCAAAAATGAGTTGATTGTAGTTCTTTCAAAGGCTCCATTTTCACAAGCATATAAGAATGCCAGTGTTTCATAATGTGTAAAGGTTCTGGTTACAGTTATTAACAGTCATGTTCCAACAATGACAACTACAAAACAAGGGAAGTATTTGTTAGTACTATAGAATATCACAAATATAGTTTATTACTTTAGCATGAAAACATAAATTCTGCTATTTGTTAATGTTGTAGAGAATAGAGGATTTCTGCCTTCACAGTTTTTAGCCCAAAGATGCAGCATTTTCCACCACCCACATGACAAATAAATTTGCTCCTGCTGCTGCTCTGAATCCCTCTGTTTCCTCTGTGAAGTTCTGAATTGAAAGAGGCTGTATATAGAGATCCTTTGGATTAATATGGTGACACATATTTGTGATGTTATGACCATTTAAGATGAGTTGATATCTTAGTTGACTTGTTGAAAGCAGTGGTTTGAATGTATCTGCGTAGATTTCAGCACATGGAGAAACATTCCTATGATTGTTTCCCATACATCCAACATTTAATACTATGTATATTTACTGATCTACACTCAAACCTCAGTAGTCGAACATAATCTGTTCCATAAACCTGTTCAGCTTCTGAAATGTTTGACAACTGAGGCACGGCTTTTGATTGGCTGCAGGAGCTTCCTGCACTCAAGCAGAAGACGCATCGGACATTCGGCTTCCAATAAACATTCAGAAACCGGAACACTTACTTCCGGGTTTTCGGCGTTTGGGAACCGCAGTTTGACTGTACAGCAAAAGTGTCTGGGGGCAACTCTGAAGGTTTGAGATGCAAACTTCTGAAGGAATCACACAAGAATGCTCCCTCATCCCAAATTCTGCATGGATTCACTTGATTCATGTCAGCAGCACACCAATCTGATTGTGTGTCAGCTAGTACTTGTACGCAATCAGTGTTGGAATGGTTCCAAGTGAGTCTGGTCACCAGGGAAGATAGAGCAGCTTTGCCCAGGCGTTATTGGACTGCACATCTTTGGCCAGTGACATGGAGGCGTTGGAGGCTATGTAGTCCCAAAACATGAGAATCCAGAGTTAGGAACTGCTGTAAAACACAAGATTCAAAGTTGGCACCTAAACCTGGCAGTGGACTCTTACCTTTCTAGGTATTGGAAGGATCTTTGTGACAATATATACTTAGGCAGTATAAGCCTAAAAACATCTAATCACTTCTCTAGCTTTGCAACCATTTCCCACAATGATGAAATCTCGTTGGAACTGGCCATTTATTGTATGGAGCGATAGTCCTTTAATATTCTACATAGCATGGCTATTGGTGTGGGGCGCTAAAAAAGATTTTTACAACTATTTATTGGATGCAGGGAATGAATTACCTGGAGGAACGTCGTTTGGTACACCGTGATTTAGCTGCCCGGAATGTCCTGGTTAAGACTCCTCAGCATGTGAGGATCACTGACTTTGGATTGGCCAAACTGCTTGGTGCAGAAGAAAAGGAATACCATGCAGAAGGAGGAAAAGTAAGAAAGATGATGATGATAATTTTAAAAAAATTCATTCCTCTTGGTTTGTTTGATAGAATTCTGGTGCATTTCTGCCTCAAAAGAGTTTTTGAATCACTCCCATACAGTCCCTGAAGAAATCTCTTGCCCACATAAGAAAACAAAAAGAGCCTGATCCAGCGACCAGGCCCATCTAGTCCAGCATTCTGTTCTCACAGTGGCCAGCCTGATACGTGTGAGAAGGGCACACACAGGAGCCCTCTCCCCTCCTGCCTTTTCAGCAACTGGTATTCAGAAGCATTCCTCCCATTGTGGCAAGTAGCCATTGATAGCCTTATCCTCCATTAATTTGTTCAGTTTTCTTTCAGAGCCATCTAAGCGGGTGGCTATCACTGCCTCCTGAGCTGAACTACATGCTGAGTTAGTAATTACTTTGTTTTATCTGTCCTGATTCTTCCAACAATCAGCTCCATTGAATGTCCATAAATTCTAGTGTTAGAGGAGAAAGCAAAAAAACCCAAAAACCTCTCCGCTTTCTTCAAGCCAAGCATAGCTTTATAAACTTACAGCATGTCACCTCTTACTCAGCTGTTCTCTAAACTAAAAAGTCTCAGATGTTGCAACCATTTCTCAAAGGGGAATTGCTCCAGCCCCTTGATCGTGTTGTTTGCCCTTTTCTGAACATTTTACTAATATGCAATATCTTAGATGACAAAAATGCATTGAAATTTAAACTGATAAACAAAGCCCTGGCATTACTATGTTACCTATCTATGCTAGCAGCCATCTGTTAAACTCTTCTCAATAGAAGCAGCTATGCATGGTAATAATATGTGTTATAAATGGAAAGTGTTTTATCGGTAGCAAACTTCTAGTTTACATATTCTGAACAAGAGTTTTATGCAACATAAATATTATTACCAGGCCCAAATTGCATTCTGTTCTTCTGTTTAATTGGCTGTCTTCTTACATCCAGTTTTTCAATATAACTCATCCTTACACTCATCCCAATTGTTTCTCAGTGCTTACTATTTAGTATTCAGATTTAGCAATTACATTGCTATCTTCCTAGGTTCCTATTAAATGGATGGCGCTGGAGTCTATTCTGCATCGCATTTACACCCACCAAAGTGATGTTTGGAGTTATGGTAAGTCTGAAAAAAGTGCTATGCTGATTCTTGATAGGCAGCTGAGCAGATTTTATGATCTTCTGAAAGAGCTCATTTCCCCCCATGATGTTTATAAGAATATATTTAATAGGAAAAGTTATTGAACATTATGATTATGAACACACAAAACATTTCACTAATATGTATGTGAGGAAAGGGAGTAAGGGATTTTTCTCAGGTGTTTATCATAATTTTACGCTTCAGTTGCTAAACAATTTCTTAAAAGAAGTGTAGATTAGTGCAGGTTAAGGCTTTGTTCCTCTGAGGCAGTAAAGCTGTGTCTGGGCTGTACCACTTCAGACTACGGGGGGGGGGGGCACAGATGATGGATTGCACCTCCCATACAAAAAAACCTCCAAATCACTTGTATAGGGTATCTGTGATGGTTCTAGGGGTTGCTCGTGCGTAAACCGGCGCCACACCTGGCTGGGTTGCCTGAGTGAACCTTTTCTGTCCGGACAGCCACTCGCCCGTGGCTGACTCAATCGCTGGCAGAATCCGTCAGTGGGCATTTCTTGAACTTCTTCCAGCAAAGAAGCTCTTTGACGCCCAGTCTCCTCCTACTCTCCCTGCGCGGAAGTCTTCTGCGCAGGGAGGGTGTGGGCAGCGGAGGACACGTGCTCTCCCCGCTGGTCCCTGGCAAGGAGTCATGGGACCGCCTCGCCGATTCCCCCATCTGCCCCCCTTCTCCACTGGTGCTACGCTGATTTCCTTCCCCAGCGGATGGGCTGCCTCTTTCCCTACTGGGACCCTCTCCGGCATCCCTCTGGAGCCTTTCCTCCACCTCTGGCTCCGATGGCAGTTCCCTGACAGTATCTAATGTATTGTCAGGACTGGTCGTTGTCCTCTTCAGATCACCACACAAACGCTTCTTGTTCTTTTATAAAACTTGTTATTGCGTATTAACAAAACAATCTTGTAAACGGTTCTTAACTATTCTTCCTCAGAGTCACTTCTTTCAGATACCTTCTAAGCTCTGCTTCTCCATGACCAGCCACTCTCAAAATGGCGAACGCGCCTTTCCCTTCGCTTTCCCCCCTCTTTTTCCTACCCTCCTGGCTAGAGCTGGCCTGTATCTCCCCTCCTCCCATTCTGAGCTAGAATTCAACCCTTGCCTTTCCTGGGAACAGCCAGTCCCTCCCTATTGTTCCTCTTGCTCCCTTCTATTAGATTCACTGCTCTCCTTCCCCCCTGGGGGAATGCTTTCTCCCTCTGAGAAACTGGAAACTTCTAACTCTTCCCTGACATGTATCGACAACAATGCAGGGATAGGACCCCTTTGAAAACACCTAGCTTCTGATGTGGAGATAACTAGCACATGCACCATTCTGAGGAGACAGCAGGCAGGCAGGTAGAGTCCGGAAAGGCTCCCTCACAGAGAGAATTATTCGCCACCCCATGGAGCCCATTGCCCAGCCCTTCCCTGGCTCACTTTTATGAGCCAGGATGGGCAAGGATCAAGGAGACAGGTGGTTGGTTTCACTCATCCAAGCAGCCTGTCCATGTGGAAGCAGCAGGTTGAAATTGATCCCATGCAACTTGACTAGACAGATCTCTGGCACTCTCCCACTCTTCCTACCACAGTGGAGTCTACTTCTTTTCGAATTTAATACAGTGGTACCTTGGGTTAAGTACTTAATTCTTTCCGGAGGTCCGTTCTTAACCTGAAACTGTTCTTAACCTGAAGCACCACTTTAGCTAATGGGGCCTCCTGCTGCCGCTGCGCCACCGGAGCACGATTTCTGTTGTCATCCTGAAGCAAAGTTCTTAACCCGAGGTACCATATCTGGGTTAGTGGAGTCTGTAACCTGAAGCGTATGTAACCTGAAGTGTATGTAACCCAAGGTACCACTGTAAATTTTATCTGCAACATCATTGCAGGTCCTTATCAGGCCCCAGTGGTGAAGGTGGTTGCGTTAGATGACGAACCACCTGAAAGAGTCTTCTAGAACTGTTTTTCACAGATGCAATAGTGGAGAAGGTTCTCTTCGCCATCACTTGGTAGACTGGACATTGAGCACTAACCCATGTTCAGTCTGATTTGGAATGAATTCTTCGCCCCTGGTGCTGTAGCTGTCTCAGCGATTGTTTCATTGTCCTCAGCTCCAGGAAAAACCACAGAACCATCTGAGCTCCATGCAATTGATGAGGGTGCTTTGGAACCAGACATATGATAGCCCTGGTTAACTCCGCCTTCCAGCAGGCCACCAGGGAATCAGCTAAAAGGGCATCAACCTGGGATAATACATCCCCTACCATTCTCTGGAAGCTATTTGGATCCACTAAGTGTTGGGGGCAGAACATTCAAATTGGTCCTACCTCCATGCAGAGAGTAAAGGTTGTGGAGAAGTCTAGTTGCATCAGGAAGTGATCTAATCGTGGCACTTATTTTGTTCCACTGGAACTTAATGTCACATAACCAATATCCATAGAAGTAAACACCAGATCTAAGGCTTGTCCACGGCTATGAGTACAGCCAGAGTTATTCAGGGACAGCCCTATAGAGGCCATGCTTTCTACAAAGTCCCAAATGACCCCTTGTAAGGTTGTGTTGGTATGGATGCTAAAATCACATAGGATCACCAAACTAGGTGTCTCCAGGAGAACATCCACCATGGCCTGAAGCAGCTCTGGCAGGGAATCCTTGGTGCAGCTGGGAAGTCGGTACATCAATATGAATCCTTTACTGCCCCTATCGCCCCTGTGCCTGATGAAAACCAGTGACTTCCTAAAAATCACTGCAACCCCCATCCCCAACCATAGGATCTGGGTTGCTGTGTGTAAGAGAAACCTGGCAGACAAGCAGCAGCAAGAACAAGCCCAGCTGCCATGTCCTGTCAAGTTTCTGTTATGCATGGCAGGTCACAACCTCCATCCACCAGCATGTCATGAATGGCAGTGGTCTTGACCTGGCATTACAGTGTCACTTTAAGGTCATGTGGGATACCCTTATTGATACCAGAGAGCAACAAAACTTGCCTGCTTAGTAATGACATGATCCATCCCTCATGCAACTCCTCCTCCCACCCGTGATTACTGAGACTGGGTGTCTCAGAGCATCCTCCCTAGTGGAATGTGCCCCAGCAATTCTGTTGGCTAGGGCCCACTCCCAGGGCAGGCCTTTCCCTCTCCCCTGAAAACAAATTAATTCAGCCTGGCTGTGCCCTTCCTGGCATAAGCCCCCTCCGCCTATCAGGAACCAGATCCTATGCCTGCCCCCTGCTTTGGCGAATGGGGATGCAGGCTGGTACTTGGGCTGTGCAGGGGGCGGAACCAATGGAGTCGAGGGTGGGCTTCCCTTGGATCCGCCCTTCACTCATTTAAGCAGCCAGCACAAATTAAAACAACTCTCAAATAAAACAACGCCAACCTTTAAAACACCTAAGTTAAAAACCACATTCCCATTAAAACAATTTTACCATGCCCTCATTCTGCCCCCGAAGTGCTGCCCCAGCAGCTGGTGTAGGCCTAGCTGGGACAGCAGATGTTTTCGGTGCTGCCTGCCTGCCCAGGGTCATAGTCCCTGCAGTCCTCTCTGCAGTCCTTTCACGCCCCCAGACAGCAACTGCACATCTGCAGGCGAACTAGGAGTATTCTTCCCTATAGGATGAGTCTTTAACATTCTGGTTTGCTATGACATTTCAGGTGTCACAGTTTGGGAATTGATGACATTTGGATCAAAACCATATGATTGTATCCCAGCCAGTGAAATTTCCTGTGTCTTGGAGAAAGGAGAGCGGTTGCCTCAGCCTCCCATTTGTACAATAGATGTCTACATGATCATGGTCAAATGTAAGTCAATTCCTTGATTAAATGTCTATATAAACAGTGTGCTGAAAGTGTGTTGCTCTACAAATGGGCAGCTCACAGGATTCGTACCAGCCACAAAGGGAGTTAAGCAAGGTTGTATCCTAGCACCTGCACTGTTTATATATAAATGATATTGTCCAGATTTAACATTCCCAGAATATGCCCCTAAATTGGCCACAAAAGCCATCTCTAAATTATTATACACAGATGATGCGGTACTTCTGTCTCAAACGAAAGTGGGCCTAAAAAGATTGATGAGGGCATTCTCAAGATACTGACAAAGAGAACAGCTGGCTGTGAATTACAAGAAAAACAAAGTCATGCTGTTTTCATATCTATAGGGCCCATAGATGGTATATGGATAATCAGTTGATCAAACAAGTAAACGTCATTAAATACCTCAGCCTTACTTTTCAGTCAACAGGGTCATGGGGAGCACATCAGAAATATGCAAAGGAAAAAGTGTCTCAAAGCACCAAAATTCTGACATGCTTTTCCATACAAAAGGTGGCAATCACATACCATCAGCACTTGAAGTGTTTGAAGCTAAATCCCAGCACGGTTATTATATGGGGCTCAGATTTGGACAGGCGCTCACCTTGGATCTACAGAAGCTGTTCAATCTAAGTTCCTAAGGCATTTTTTTTTCCTGTTCCATCCTGTGTTCCAAATGCTTCATTGGTCTAGGAGGCTAATCTCCTCTCTGTTGAATTAGATTTGGTGTAGGGCATTTAATTTGGTGTAGGGCATTTAATTATTGGCTTAGGCTAAATTTAAACCCCACTGGTCTATTACCCTTAGATTGTCATGAGAGCACTTGGAGTAAAATTGTCAACCAAAAGTTTAATTTTTCTGTTTTATCAGCACAACAGTTATTAACACTGGGCTTCAGTAAAGCAAATAATTTAATTAGACAGTGCCTATAGGATATTGGGGATGCGGGTGGTGCTCCCAGCTCCTGCCAACCTAGCAGTTCGAAAGCACATCAAAGTGCAAGAAGATAAATAGGTACTGCCCTGGCGGGAAGCTAAACGGCATTTCCGTGCGCTGCTCTGGTTCGCCAGAAGCGGCTTAGTCCTGCTGGCCACATGACCCGGAAGCTGTATGCCGGCTCCCTCGACCAGTAAAGTGAGATGAGCGCCGCAACCCCAGAGTCGTCTGCGACTGGACCTAACGGTCAGGGGTCCCTTTACCTTTATATGATATTGAGCGACAGAATGATTTGGCCACGATAAGGAAATTTTGTCCATGGTATGATTATTTTCTACTTATGCAAGATCTGTACCTGAGGGTCGATTTCAAAAAATTCTGCTGGAAAAACAGTTATGTCCAAGTGGAGATGGCAGTATTGAGTCAGTGGCTCATGTGCTTCTAGCTTGCCCTGTTTATTATTATTTTTTAAATAATATTTATTAAGAATTTAAAGATTACAAAAAGAAAGAAAGAAAATTAAAGCCCTGTTTATAAAAAGGTTATTGCCCCTCTATCCATACCAGATTGCCCAACCATTGCTACCGTGTCATTTCTTCTAGCAAAGGCATGTCCAACACGTCAATCACATGATGGATTTTCGTTGATCATGACCAAGGCCTCAGCACGCCTCCGCCCACTGCCCTCTCTCATGGCTGGTGGGTGCCCTCAGTGCGCACTCAGCAGCGGCTGGTCGAGGCTCCGCTTAACCAGGCTGCCGCAGCAAGCGCTCTGACTGGCGCTGATGCTGCCTCAAGCACTCCTCTTTGGCCGCCGGCTTTGCCTGATACCCAGTCAGCTGGCCGGCCCAGAAAGGCGCAAAGCGGCTGCCTCTGCCCCCTGCAAGCTCCTCCCACCAGTTCCCATGGAAAGAAAATGCCCTCTCCCTCCTAGTTCTGCGTGGATGCTGAACTTTCCCCACCTTTCCAGCTCCAGTCTAGCTGCGTTTACTCAAAAGTAAGCTGCTGCCTCTCCTCCCCAAGGAGCTCTTCATCCGGTAAAGGGAGAATTGGACATTTTGGAGTGTGTTGGCTTCCTGTGCACACCAAGGGCCCTGGGAAGGGGCTGGTGTGGGGGTAATAATTTGTTATTTTTATCACCATCATAATTTATTATTTATACCCTGCCCATCCAACTGGGTTTCCCCAGCCAAATGTAATATGTTTAAGTTGAAAAACGACAATGAGATAGTGTGGTAGATCAATGCCAGTTTTTTATATTGGATAGTAGCCACCGCCTACTGGAGGCTGGACATGATTGTTCTAGCAGATCAAGATACCCAGGTGACAGCAAAAACCGCAAGAAAAAAAAATTAGCAGGGGCAATTAGAATAAGATCTATTATTTGATTATTGATGTAAACCTCCAAAACATATTTTGTATAGTTAAGTTTCTACCTCTGTCTCAGTACATCGTATTTTATTTTATTGCTGTGGCTAGTGGCTGATGCAAATAAAGATTCTTCTGATTCTGATTCCTTGTATGTGTTAGTATGGATAGTATGGTTCATTGAGTAAGAAAGGCGATTACAGTATACCTTTTTAAAACAATATGCTTAAGATTGCCATTCATTGGGAAATATGACCCCAGTTACAATTCACAAGGCAGTGTTGTGGAATAGCCCCATATACAGGTGAAACTCAAAAAATTAGAATATTGTGGAAAAGTTCATTTATTTCAGTAATTCAGCTTAAAGGGTGAAACTAATATATGAGATAGACTCATGACATGCAAAGCGAGATATGTCAAGCCTTTATTTGTTATAATTGTGATGATTATGGCATAGAGCTGATGAAAACCCCAAATTAACAATCTCAGAAAATTACTGAAATAAATGAACTTTTCCACGATATTCTAATTTTTCGAGTTTCACCTGTATATCAGTGAGGAGCTTGTGAGACCAGACCTGTTGTGAAATGCATCGAAATGCTCCACAAAAAAAGGTTGAATAAAGCAGAACTACACTACTCTGTAGGGACGCAGGTGGCGCTGTGGGTTAAACCACAGAGCCTAGGACTTGCCGATCAGAAGGTCGGCGGTTCGAATCCCTGCAATTACGGGGTGAGCTCCCGTTGCTCGGTCCCTGCTCCTGCCAACCTAGCAGTTCAAAAGCATGTCAAAGTGCAAGCGGCTTAGTCATGGTGGCCACATGACCCGGAAGCTGTAGGCCGGCTCCCTCGGCCAATAAAGCGAGATGAGCGCCGCAACCCCAGAGTCGGTCACGACTGGACCTAATGGTCAGGGGTCCCTTTACACTACTCTGTAACACACTGAGATTGAAATAAGTGTTTTTATAGGAATGATTGTTCTGGGGTTATATCTCACTAATAGGAGACAACTCCTAGGGGCCTTGGGGGCTTTGGCTCCCACAATAAAATATTTGAGCGGCCCCCACAAAGTTGATGGGTATTTCCATTCAAATGCTGTGTGTGCACTGTGTAATGCGATGGATTATGCTGGGCGGGGCTTACCTGGGCCCCCACAATATTTTATTCAAGTTGGCACCCCTGATCCTACTTAAGTATGAATCTTTTCTCCCTCCTTAAACGGTATATAAGGAACCTGGTAGAAGTGTTATTTTTCAGTTTCAGAAAAGGTACATAAAATCATCCACTAGGTGGCATTAAATACTTCATTTTGAATTTATGACAGATCTGCTGTAAATTACAAAGCTAAAGCTAAATTCACATCAGGAAAGTACATTTACTGAAACCAACCCAAGTGTTCACAAAAGTATGGCAGACCTCTAAGTTCTCCAGAACTCTTAATCAGACAAGATAATAAACAAAGTAGGCGTACCAAAAAACAAAAACAGAAATTATGACAGTATTGTGCTTGTGGATTCTGTTTTCAGATGGAGATTGCAGACAAAATAACCCCCACACCCCAGTGTTACAGATATCAGGTTATAGACCTAGGATTTTTTGGACTAAAGGAGCAGTGGTGGTTTCCCAATTCTAGCAAGCGTTTAGTGTTCAGTATTATGCAAGGGAATCAGAAGTTTTTGGTTCCTTTTATAGTTTACATTTTTACTAGCAGATGTTCCTGGTTTTTCAAGTGTCACTTTGAACTCTGTCCCCTTCCTCCCTCCCTTCCTCCCTCCCTCCCTCTCTCTCTCTCGTTTCTATCTTAAGGTTGGATGATTGATGCAGAGAGTCGCCCCAGATTTCGGGAGCTGATAGCAGAATTCTCCAAAATGGCTCGGGACCCCCAGCGCTACCTGGTTATACAGGTATTGACCATCAGTAATGTGGTGACTACTTTTTTAAGGAAAACAATAAGAAAGAAATGTATGTTAAGATTATTTTAGCATAATAAAATTATTTTATTTTAAAGTGGCTGAAGTGGTGCAAAACAGTTGTTGCTGTTTTCTATAAAGCTAAAAACAAAAATTTCCGTGTCTCAGTTGGTAAATTAAACACAAGTTATATAATCTGGTAACATGATTTTGATGTATTTGTAATCCATATTAGCTCTTGAACTATTCATCAACCAGACAGAATGCTTTTGTGATTTTCCATTAGCAGTGATCTCTGCTAATGGAAGGCGGGAGGCAGTTTTTGCAGCTCTTCCAATAATGGAAGGACGTGCTAAGCAGCACCCTGCCTCTGAAGGGGGCTGTGTTGTGTAGCAAAAATTATGACTGTCCTCACTCAGCACCAAATTGTGCATGAACCCAAATTTCAGTGTAAATTTAGAGGTTTCAGCTCCGGCAAAATTTCTGAAGTCTTTCAAGGGAAGCATAAAGAAGTCTAGTAAGACTAGTGAAACTTCCTCAGGTGGGTTCTACACAACCCAACTTCAGACACCTGGACTGTTGTTGGCACACTGACAATGAGCTGCCTGGGGAAGAACAAGGGCAAAGGCCCACAAGCATCATCATTAAGACTTCCACTTTGGAAATAGGATGCTGGACTAGCTAGATCTAGTGCTATAATGAAGCAGCTGCCATGAATACAGAACTTTGCCATTCTTGGTCTCAGTTTGAATTTGTATTTTATTGCATGAGCTGTTGGGAGAAATGATAAATGTCTACCTATGATTAATGGTGCAACCCAAAATCACAAGTTCTCATTGTGGTTTGCCTCCTGACAGGGTGATGAAAGAATGCACTTACCGAGCCCAACAGACTCAAAATTCTACCGAAGCCTCATGGAGGAGGAAGACATGGAGGACATTGTGGATGCAGATGAATACCTCATTCCACACCAGGGATTTTTCAGCAGCCCATCAAACTCACGGACACCTCTCTTAAGTTCATTGGTATGGAATTATTTTCAAAAAGCTTCCATATTGAGAAAAGTCCAGGATGGTAGCCATGCTAGTCTGTTGTTGCAGCAGCAGCAGCAGCAACAAAACCAACAAATGCAGTAACACTTTAAATGCATTATGGCATCAATTTTCCTGGTTCAGTTCTTTTGCCAAAATAAACGTTAATGTTTTCAAAACAGTTTTTATAAGTATGAAATGCACTCGGGTAATCTAGTATGTTTCTTCTGTTAAATCAAAAACAATGAAACTTTTTTCCTCTTCTTCTATTTTAGAGTGCTACCAGCAATAATTCTACAACTGTAACCTGTATTGATAGAAATGGGGTAAGTCTGAATAATTCAGGGCCACAGGCAGAAACTGTGAAACTGTTCCACAGCTTTTTCCATATCATTGAGTGCTTAAAACAAACACAGGTCATCGAGGTTTATCTTTAGATTTGGGATGGCTGTGTTGTGCTATTAGAAGCAGTGTGCCACACACCTTGTTTTAATCAATGCTTTCCCCTAACCAGCAGGGGTTTCCAGTGAGAGAAGACAGCTTTATCCAGCGATATAGTTCAGATCCAACTGAGACATGCCTGAATGACAGCCTGGATGACAGCTTCCTACCTGCTCCTGGTGAGTACACAGAGATCGCCAAATCTTTGTGTTAATTCTCAGGCAAGCAGATTTAGTCTTTAGAGAGGGCATCTGTTTTCCTGTTGTATATGCGGAGAATCATGACAAAATTCACACAACTTTTCTTGTGTCTCTTTTTGCCATTCCCCAAATAGTTCTGTGATTTTCTTGCTTTGAACTGTAAATCAGTGCATAGGCAGTTATGAGGAGTAGTAACACAGATATCTTGGTCACTGGATCAACATGTTATGTTCCAACACACAGCATCTGAGCAGGTTGCCTTTGAGATGCGAGAGGGAGACTCTCTGGGCACTTGCATTAAAATAAGAAAAACAAAGAAATAAAGGCTCAGAAGCCTTGGCAAAAAAACTCAAAAAAACACAAGACCTACCAAACCTATTGGCAAGCAAGCAGGGGGTAGATATATCTGCGATTACAGGCATGTTGCTTCTGATTGCCCAACAATGCCTAGAATTGGTCTTTGACATCATAAGTTCATGTGCCTAACGGGAATTTTGATGTGCACACAGTTGTATGCTAAAAAGGCATATTAAATGTGCACAGCTTATATGGAAGGGGGAAAAACTAATGTGAATAAAATAAAGGAACCAAAAGCTGCAATGAGAGTACATTGTACATATTAAACAAAACCCAAAAGGCATATTAAAAGTATCTTATTAAGTTCCAAGTGAGAGGATTTTAGGAGTAGCCAAAGGGCTCACAGCTCAGTTATATGCAAACTGATTTAGGTCAATCCTGTCAGTCCCATATGTTGAATCACAATTTGGCCACAGAATCATTTTGTTCCCTAAAATGCTTTGTCATGAGAACTGCAATACCCACAGGAAAATTTTGTTTTCTTGTCCCTGGATTAATTTCCCCTCATGCTCCTATATGAACATGGTTAGCTCTGGTTACGCTCCAGAATGTTCTGTCCGCCTTTCACCTACTGAAGGGCATATCTAGTTCTTTGAAATTATTTCCTTATTTGACTGAAGATAATGTTAAGTCATGCATTTGCCGATCTTAATTCTCTTGCAACCATTTTCAGAATACGTGAACCAGCTAGTGACCAAAACACCACCTGCTTCTGTTGTGCAAAATCCAGTCTACAACAATCTCTCTCTTACTATTGAGCCTAAGTCTGTGGCTGATTCAAACCATCAGAATTCCCGCAGTACGGGACTGGACAACCCTGAATATCTCAACACAAGCCTCTCTCCGTTTGCTAACACAGTTTTCAACAGCTTGCCCTACTGGGATCAGACAACCAACCACCAAATAAATCTGGACAATCCTGATTATCAGCAAGACTTCTTGCCCAAGGAGAACAAAGCCAATGGCATCTCTAAGCTTCCTGCAGATGAGAATCCAGAATATCTCAGGGTAGCAGCACCAAAAGTTGAATACATTCAAGCCTCGGCATGACTACCAAAAGAGACCTCTTGTGGCACCAGAAATGCAGGTGACGTTGCTGGCCGCTATAGAAACAGATGAGAGCAGCTGCAACATACCAACATGCGCATTTTTCCTTCTGTATGTGCGAGTTGATTTCATCCAGTTTGCTTAGGACTTCTTCTGTCTTTATCAAAGACGTGATATGGAAAGAAAAGGCAGCATCCAGCAAGCAAGAAATTGTTGTTGCATTCATTTATTTTCTTTACAAACTATATTGGATTACAGCCTATATTTTGTAAACATTTGTGATATTTTTAAGAGCTTTTGTGAGACCAAGAAGACCAGATATTGAACTACTTCATGTCACATGGATCATTTGAGATGGAGAGAGGTGACACAAGATATTTCGCTGTCTCCTAAGCTTGTCTGTCATAAGATTTAAAGATTGGTCCGGGTTTTCTTATACAAATGAGAAGAAAAAGGCACTTGGGGAAAACGTGGAGATTCTGCTTAAGATATTTCTCAGAAAATAAAACAGGTTGCAGAGAATGTGATCAGCCCCGGTCAGCTTAGCAAAAGAACATGCCTACAGCACACACTGCCACCTGAACACTACTGTTGGGAACTCACTAGACTGTCTCTAAAATGCTCACCAAAGGCGTGGATGGCATTGGGAGGGGGGTTCTTGTCTTCTGGCTCCAATATTTTCTGTAGAGTTATAAAAAATGAGTTTTAAAGGTTTGACTAAAAAGCTTTAAATGAGGAGGGGTGCTTTTTAAAAACAAAACACATTCCCAGTTCACTGCCTTGATGGCATTTAGACAATTAGTATAAATTTAAACAGTGAGGAAATGCAAAGGTTGCAATATGGCTGAAGTAGTCTGAATATGGGCACACTATTCTCCTGCACAAGCCCTGTAGGAATTAATACTTTCACTAAGCTCCCATTTACCTTAATAAATGAAGTGTGTGCAGGAGAAGTTCCTATTGAGTTCTAATTTACTGGCGTGAGTGGTGGAGAGAGAATCAGTTACAGCCCTACAATGATTTTTTTCTTGAATAAAACACCAGTTAATGCACAGCAGTTATATTAGGAAAGCAGGGGTTTAGGATTAATCACCTGTACTTGATCACTAAAATTCTACTCACAAATGCACTGATAATGCAAGAATTTCAGACCAATCCAGTGATTATATGTGAAAGTACTATTAGTCTTGTAAACTTGTGGATTCATTTCCACCTTCTGCAGTGCAGCCCCAAATCAGCAGCCAAGCTGATTTTGAAATTGAAATTACCTTTTACCTGTTACACATGGAAGGTGTTTCAACAGATCGCTTTCATTGTTCTGCTATCCCTCATCAAGCCCCAAACTCATATAATATGATGACAACAAGTTTGCATTGAAAGTGAGAGGGAAATTAATAGTTTTTCTTGAGCCACCTGGCCCTTGTAGGACCCATTCAATGCAAAATAACTTGCGTGGCTCATGTTGTGATGCAATACGGTCCATAAATGAGAACACTTCATGTACAGTAGCTTAAACTTGTCTCTCTGTTATTAAAAGTAGAACTCAAGCAGACTCAAGCCATTTTCTTTGAACTTACGTTACTGTAATGCTGTTCAAAAATGTGTACTGATTCTGACCCACCTGCCTTCATTCCATCATACAATTCCTCAGGCCGCGTTTCAATTAAATTGACTTTGGCTTCTGATTTGATTAGATCCACTGAGGTATCTCATGTTTTCTATTTAAAAATCCACCTAAACTCACAGCCTTTAAAATCATTTATCATAGAATCATATAATTCTAGAGTTGGAAGGGACCCCAGGGGTCATCTAGTCCAACCCCCTGCAATGCAGGAATCTCAGCTAAAGCATCCATGACAGATGGTCACCCAACCTCTCCTTAAAAACCTCCAAGGAAGGAGAATCCACAACCTCCCAGGGTAGACCATTCCACTGTTGAACTGGAACACAAACACACACACACACACACACACACCCCAGATATATAATTTAATTCCTTATTACTTCTGTTTTATCAAATTGTCAATTTATTTCCTAAAATGAGTAAATACATGAAGAAATCACATTTGTTCTGCATAGCAGTTGGTTAGGCCCTGGGCCTTGAGATTACTCTTCAATGCTAAACTAAAGTCCAGGTTATTGGACAAAGTTATTGTTCACAACAGTTCATTTGCAATGTGCCATCCCCCTCCTTCCACTCTCATTGGGGTTTCGGAGCTATAATGGCTCTTCCATACCCCCCCTCCCAGCTGCACCAGCATTTATTCTTCAGGGAACCTGGGCCAGTGCCATGGTATAAATAGCTGACTGGCATCTGTTCCCACGTTAGTTTGGGCTTCTATGTCAGTGGCATTTAAGGGAGCCACTCCCCACTTTCTCCCACACCACGGGAGTAAGGCTCTGCTTATTGCAATAAGGATGAATTGATACAGTGCCTTTCTCCCGCTTGTGATTTACATTACAAACCTCTTATATAAAGTTGGTACAGAACTCAGTCTTGTGAGCGCATCCAAAATGAGTTGGAATACCAACAAGCCTGAGGCAAAAATCACAACATTGGTAATGATCTAATTGTTGTGTGTGGAGACCAGTTCCTCTTCAAGAGGGGTTGTTAACACACAGGTACTAAAACATAAATAACACATGCATGTTATGTGAATTATTGCCAGGGGGTGGGCCGGGAGACCATAGCTTGCTTGCCATAACTCTATACATTGCACATTAGACTGCCCCACATGCATGTTTCCAGGTGGACGGGGTATAAATAATAAGATTATTAGTAGCAGTATTTCTTTCTCAAGTAGCCACAACTTCCATAGCACACATGCACCAACTGTACCAGTTGAATGAAAGCAGTTAAGTTTTGCAGGTAGTTGAGATGTCTTCCATGTGTGCACCAGAACATTATGCAGCATAAAAAAACCACATATATGCTGGTCATGTTCAGTGATTCCTACACTGGAATCTCGTATTAATTCCTGCACCAAAGGTGTTTTTAGATACACCGCATATGGTGACGGCAGCAGTGCCAGACCCATTGCATTTCCTGACAAGCATTTCATTTTTGAGACCTAGAAGTTCTTCCGTGCAGGCAAAAGCACAAAAACGGCCACCTGCCTCTTCAATGTCAGCTGTTGTGAACATTGCTCTAATTTTTCTATGATTTACATTTCTCTGTGAGAAAATATTTTAGGTGGGACAAGTGAGCATTGTCTTTTCTTTTTGCACCTCCTCGTTCTTGTCAAAATGTGTAGTAAAATTTTTGTGAACTTTATAAAAATTTCACTGTTGGGGTAGCACTTAAAAAGTTTTATAATAATCTTAAATCACCATGAATTTGTGATTTTTTTTTTCCTACTGAAAACTGATTTCATATTTTATTTCCCCAATATTTTTCACTTCCTTTGCTTTTGGGGGTTTTGTTGTTGTTGTTGTTCCAGCACCTGACTTTCTAGGATATAGAATTCTTAGGACCAAAGATAATGTCTAATTTTCTTGTTTTAAATAAAATAACATTCATCACTGTTTTCATAGGATCGTACTTAATAGTGAATCCAGGTGTTCTTGGGACAAAACAAACTCTCATTAAAACGAGTATTTTTAATATCTAAGGACTGGCTGAATATATATTTTAGCATTAAAATATGACCAGTCTGCAGATAACCAGGGGGATGCTATAGGCCTCAATGCTATATTCATTTTCCTGAGAACAGATCCCATTGAATTCAATAGAGGACTGACTTTTGAGTAGACATGCATAGGATTGCAGGCATATTCAAGTAACAAGGCCCATTTCTTTCAGCTGTTGTTGTTAGATTTACTTTTAAATATTTTGATAATGCATGGCATAGTGAAATATGACTGCTCATATACCTGTTTCTGCATTATATACCACATCTAGTTTGGATTCTACATATATGCACGCATACACTTTCACTTTTTTGTCGTTAATTTGTGTCCCACAAGTTCTATTTGGGATTTCCCATTTGAGCAATAAGAATTTCTCTATGACACAGCATAATTTGCTAACGTGTGTAAGACTCTCTTGCAAAACTAAATGTTAGTACAAATAAAGGGTTTGATAAGCACTGTTCCGTTTCAGTTGGAATTGTACGGGAGTAAGACATGACAGACTGAACCCTTCTGTCTTTTCAGTATCTGGGATCCAAAACTGGTGGCAAAACTCCATTAAAATGCATAGATTGCTTGTCTCCACTGATGTTAAACTATAAATGGATTTTGATGCCTTGCCGGAGCCGGTTTCCTTTATGCACAGAAAAGTAGAGGGAAATGTAATGAATACATGTCTTACACCTAGGTAGTTTCTATAAAAAAGAATGAAACACAGCTATTTTTAAAAAAACAAACAAACACCTATTTGATACATGGTTTGGCTAATTTTGTGTTGTTTTTGCTACAAACAATGAATCTTGAAAGTTTCTAGAATCAGATTTCTACCTATCCCCAGTCCCTGGATCTAGAATTGTGCAATTATAGTATATCATCTAGTAAACAAACGGCCAATATATCTTCCATTCAAGGCCCATTTGAAGCACATGAGAAATGCTTTGTGCATCATCACTTATAGCATCTTAGTAGTCAGGAAATACCTAATTTTCATCTTGCTGCATCCATTGAGTCTTGAATTGATTTACTGTGAACAATACAAGGTCAAAGCTGTGCACCACTTTGAGAAAAGGGAGACATGCATACATAATAGAGCTGGGTCTACCATTAGGCAGAGTGAGGTGGCACCTCAGGCAGCAGATGGCGAGAAAATGGAACATTTGTTAGTTATTCAGAGGACAGATCTATCAGTGCCATATGGCTTGTCATGTGGCCACTGACTAGCCTTTTGGCCTCTCATGCAGCAGAGGGTGCTCTCCTGACCCCAGTGTTCAAGTAAGGGTCAGCTGCTTGTCTGGCCAGCTTCTGTACATGGAATGGGTGGAGCAACACCTTGGTCCTTCACCTCAGGCAGCAAAATTTATGGGGCCAGCCCTGGCACAGAAGCAGATTTGGGTGAGTGTCTGCATGGTGATGCTCATCTAAGCCCCATACATGTCTCTATGAGAATAGGGGCCACATCCTCATCCAGAGTCTCTACTTACAGGGCTGGCCCAAAACATTTTGGCACCTGAGGTGAACCACAAAATGGTGCCCCACACACCAGGGAATGAGGGCTGAGTGAAGCTCTACTTTGGGTACAGAGGGAGGGAGGTCAAATCAACCTTACCTGATGGTTGAAAAGGAGTGCACTGCAGAGGCAGCGGGTGAGGCATTTTTGGAGGCTGAATCTGCTGCCCCGGTGGATCCTGCTGCCCAAGCCGGTCGCCTCACCTTGCCTCATGGATGGGCCAGTCCTGTCTGCTCATGATAAAGAGGCGAACTGGGGCGTGGGTGTATCAAAGATCCTGTGGAACTAGTCCCATATTTGTATTAGTTCAGTGAAGTTGCGATCAGCTTTATGTAGGGAATAATATAGATTATATTCAGTAGTGTATCTTTAGGTATAGGGTTCAAACCACCAATAACTATTCCACTGAAATACATGGAGGTAATGCAGGATTACTGGGGCACATGTCTACATGAACATTGTAAAGTTACTCACTTATGAAAGCACAGTTGTAAAAATAAATGCCACATTTTGTATTCCTAAATTGTTTTTAGTGTTGATTTTAAAACTTTGTATATTCAGTGAAATAAGATGTACATAATTATTTTCCATAGTTTTTTGTTTGTTTGTTTTTGAGGATGTATGGTGATATCACTCACTGTAATATATTGTATTGTGTTCAACGGGAAAGGAATATTCTGACTGGCTTGTAAGCGGAAGCTTTTATGGAATTACTCAGTGCTTTTTTTCCTAGAAAAATAGTGCTGGTACTCACCATGAAGTTGTTACAGTATGTGCCACACTTTTTAACAGCAAAAAGAGGTGCCAGGACTGCGTACCCTTGAGAACCCCCTGAAAAAAAGGACTGGTCTTTGATTTCCCTTGTGACTCTTGAAAATGGATCCGCATGGGAGCTAACTAGAAATTTTGAAAAAATTGACTTAGGTCAAATTATAAAACATATTCCATCAAAAATGGTAACATTTTTTTCTTAGTTAAATAATTAGGAGCAGAGTCTCCCCAGCCCAAAGAATGGTGAGGTGTCCAGCATTTCCCAGCTTTCCTGGCACAGAACTGCAATCCCAAGGGTTCTCTGGGAAGAGGGAGTGACTGTTAAACCAATTAAATCTAGAAATGCATTCATGAAGTGAATGTGCTCTCTGGGTAAGTCCCTGCTATGTAGAACTGGTCTATTTTTGAAAATTCTTTGATAGGTGAACTTTGTACAAAGATAAATAGGCACTTTATAAAGTTTTCTTTTAGACCCTCCTTTCCAAGATGGAGGCAGCATAAGCTATCATGATTGTTTTTATGTAATACACAATGTAGTCTTAAATCATATTCCTTCTTTTCAAACATGACTGTAATGTGTTTTTGAAGCATGGCCATTTTACTTAAATAAAGCCTTGAAACCTCCTATGTATTGTTTATTTTATATTTAGATGTATGAATGAAGAGCACTGTTGGAGACTGGGCCAGTAGTCATTTATGCTACTGATGCCCCCAGAGTAATCACCACGCTGTTGCTCTGGTTGATATTTATTATTATTATTATTATTATTATTATTATTATTATTTTAAGTTTTTGCATGGTATACATATGTGCTGACAAGGGAGCAGCCTGCACCATGAGGTGGAAGGGAGATGAACAAATGAAACTAACTTCTCCTTGTTGCCACAGCAGCAACCAAGTGGATAATGTTTTCTCCTCTGGCTTCTTTCACTCAACAACCCTTTGGCCTTCTGGACTAGATGGCCAATCCTACTCCCTAGAGTTAGTAGAGTTTTTAAAGAGCTAGTAGCCCCAGAGAATCTCTTACGTCCTGCTGAGCCTCCGGGATGAATCTCAGTCTTTGGGATGCCAGAGGCCTTCTTCAGCTGCAGTGTATCAGTCACTCCTGCTTTAGCTATTAACAGTACTAGATCTTTTCTGTAATGAATTTTATTTACAAATATTTTAACATGAAAAACAAAGTCTCTACAACTTCAATTTTCATTTCCTTCGACTTCCTTTCTGCGGTTACTTAATTTGTATCTTTTTATTACTGCATATCATTTTGTTTGCCTGGGCAAGGACTGTGTGTACCAAAACTAGTACAAAGATGAAATGTGTGTTATTGTTCCAACCACTTTGCACCACTGGGCTTTGGCTTCTAGAAGGTGGCCTGGAAAGGACTGAATTTTTAAAGAGGCCACAAGGTTTTATAACAGCCTTCCCCAACCTGGTGGCTTCCAGATGTTTCGGACCACAACTCCCAACAGCCACAGCCAGAACACCCAGAGCTGATGGGAGGTGTAGTTCAGATGGAGACCAGGTTGCAGGATGCTGGTTTAGAATATTGTTCCAGAAAGGGGCCACTAGGGGCGCATCGGAAGATGGCTGACAATAACATCTCTCCGACCCACGGGGTAATTAGGAGGCTGTGATGGGAGTAAATAGCCTCCCTACCTCCCCAGGATTGGGGGGGGCTGCCCTTGCCTGCTGTGCCCTATACCACCCCCGAATTTGAGGGGATGGGGGCACTAGGCATAATGCCCTCCTGTGGATTTCGGCACTCCTGGACGCCGTCTCTGATCCGCGCCGCTAGCTGCAAGAACTTCAAAAGGAACAATTAGGAAGAAGCGAATGCACATATTTCAAGGAAGGAGGGGGAGTAAAGACTGCTAACTGAAGAGTTCTCTGATAAACAAGACGAGTCGGAAGAACAAGAATCAATCTTGATAAGACAGCCAAGACTCAGTATGGCAAAGGGACTGGATGGGGGAGGGGAAAAAAACCTTTCTTTCCTCTATGTGATTAAACAAGAAACCCCCCCCCCACAAGTCAGAAATGCCGCTTTAATGGCTTAAGCTGTGGATTTACGACTGTGTGGAGATAAAGTTTCTAACCAAAGCATGTTTTAAGAAAAGTGTGGAAAGTTTAAGAGCTCTTGAATGACGCAGTTAAAAATACCGTCACCATATTGGTAAGCTCTGTCGGAGGACTTGAGTCTGGGAGGAGGAAAGAGCTGTTTTTATACTGTGGGTGAGACTCCTCAGTGGGACTTAAGAACGACAGACCCTGAGATTAATGATGGAAAGAGCGATGTTATTTATGAAAGTGATGATATATGGAAACCATCTCGATATGAGGATTGGTCGAACGGAAAAATCCACACAGGATATAATTGGTGTTTATCTGCTTAAGGAGATTATCAGAAGAGAGCATAAAGGAAAAAGAAAAAATGTACGAACAAGATGAGATGTGGAAACAGCAAGATAAGACTGGATAGAATTATGAACTTTATCTGGACTGATTTGGATATGAACGCAGTAGCAAGAAGATGATCGGAATCCCCCTTTGAAACTTGAAATATGGGTCCCCTCAACAAAAATTTAAAATTCGGCTTTGTAATTCGGAATTTATGTGATGTGATGTGATTTGATTTGATTTGATTGGTCGGTTAATAAAAATTATATTTTTTAAAAAAATAGAATATTGTTCCAGAAATGGAAGGAAGATACAGTTCCAACCAGGGAAGAGTGGCTGATAAAACTGGTGGACCATGCTGAAATAGCAAAACTCACTGGGAGAATCAGAAACCAAGAAGAAACAACTTTTAACAAAGAATGGGGGAAATATGCAAATTATTTGAAAAGTTATTGTAAACAATTAAATTCATTAGCAAGATTATCTTAAAACTCGTAGTTAAAACTATTGACTAAGAAAGAGTCAGTGCTTTTTTTCCCTAAAAAATTTTAAGGGTACTCTCATTTTCCTACTCATATTGAAATACTGCCCCTCAATGAGGCCAAACTTAGATTCACAAAATATTTAGGGGTATGTGTAGCCCTGCATCCCCCCAGAAAAAAAGCACTGGAAAAAGTGATAGAGTAAATGAAACTGGTCTGTTGAGGAGAAGCAGGAAGAAAATTATAACTGAAGGAATCATTAAAGGGGGGAGGGAAGTCAAATGAGATATTTGTATTGAATGTCTTATAAAAATTAAAAACTGGAAAACAAAATATTAAAAAAGAATATTGCTTTAGCAATACTATCTTATTAGAGCTACTCTTCAGGTGAAATAAAATGGGTAACTGTATTTAATGTGTCTAGGGTTGTTGGTTGTTGTTTTTAAAAGCAGCTTGTATGAGTGATCCAGGATTGGAACTAAGACATGTGGGAAGTGGGATTTAACCCTTTCCCCACCCCACACCAAAATCCCATCTTGAGGTTTCTATTTGCTAATAGCAACTTTTTACCTGCAGCAAATAGCAGCTTTAAGGGGGCAAATGTATTGGAACAAGGGTTAAAAGTCTTTCCCATTTGCCACATTCCTAATTCTGATAGTGTCTGCCCCCCTGTCCTCCTGCCTCCCCCCCCCCCAGGCCTGTAGTTCGTCCCTTAGGTTAGTATTCTGTCACAAGGTTTTGTGCAGCTTGATTTCCAACAATGGTCAGAGTGGCTCATTAAGCTGCCAATGACATGCACCTGTGTGTTTGCTATTTGCTGAACCTGTGTTGTCACACAAAGGGCATGGGAACCAGGAAACAAAAAAGTCAGTGCTTCCTATTGCCTGTTTTATCTGACTTTTACAAATGTTAAACTGCTCAAAGCTCTATCCCAAGTCCAAATTCGTAGAGGTGCAAGAAAGAGAGCTTGTGCACAGAAATCTAGCTTCCTATAAACTCAAGCAATTTAGTTCAGTCTGGTCTTGAACACAAAATCTATTTCCAGTGGATGTTTCTATGATCCCTCTACCCTGAGGCTTCCAGCAAAAAAATCCTGACAAGCAAGGTTAAGTTCAAAGCCCATAAAAACAAATACCCTATTAAGCCAGCAGGTTTCCAAAATAAATGTTTCTTGATGATCAAGTAGATTACAACAGATCTGTCATGTGAACTGGCAGCCTCAGAAGGCATATAGAAGACACTGTGTGACTCTGGCTGTGCTACAAGGATTTTGGTAGATCTCTGTGGTACATCTCTAGACTACAAAGACCACATAATCAGTCATTAAGTCTTCTGAAAGTTGGTTCTCATCAGATATACATTGGTGGCTAAAGGCCTGTCTAGCAAGCACAAATTTGTTATCGGTGAGAGTCAAAAGATGTAAGCAGATACTATGAAAGCTTTCTGGAATTTGAACCAAGGTGCAGAAATTAATATTAGCACAATGTTTTCAAATCAGGTGTCACAGAGATAATCATATGTAATCCATATCAAAAACAAACAAGCCCTTCTGGTTTGGTTTACTCAAAAGCCCTGCAATCCCTGGGAGGGGGGGGAGGAGGGTGAGGGGAGGCTTGCACCCAGTTGCACGCAGTGGAGGAAGGTACGCTCCACAGAAGTGCAGGGAGACTCAAGGATCCACTTGCCTTAAGATGATTCACGTCCCTGGAGCCTTGTATCCCTGCCCTTGAGATGCCCCCCTGCTTACTCTGAAGGGGAGCTAATTGCACTGGAGTCAAAGAGACGCTGTTCTCTCCCCCAGGATCTGGGGATATCGCCCTCTTCTAAAGTATCGCTTATCCCAAAGATGTTTAACCGTTTTGGGTCCACAGCTCCCTTGACCAACTACATCATTTCTGTCTTACAGTAACTGCTATTTATCAGAATAAGCAACCAGTTCAATACTAAATCTTTGATTTCATTATTATGTAGCAAAACAAGAGGCAGCATACTATAAATCCCTGAGAACTTAATATCTCATTTATCCAAAATAAAGCTTTTTTTAGAAGCGCAGATTTTCAACCAGCCTGTACTTTTAATAGAAGTACCGTTAATGCGCACACATTAACATGAGATCAGGTTTGTCTCAGTGCTGTGAAAAGCTTCCCCAGCTGATTTCTGCCCATTAGTTGTTGGCATCCGTCAGTCTGTCTCAGGAATCAGTGGAGGAACGCTCCTTTGAGGATGAAGTCAAACCATTGCTGTAAAGACCAATACAGAAGAGAGATGTTTTATTGCAGCGGGGGCAAATGAAGACAGTTGTGCTGCTTAAGATGAGTGTTTCTTCTCTCTGTGCTCCTCCCAGCCGTCATTCCTTCTCTGGTCACTGCTATTAATGCATGACCTGACTGACTGACTGTCCCCAGGCAAGGGCTGATGCTACCAGCCTTCGTGTCATGTTTGCAGACATCTTTGTAACACAGAGAGTTGGTCTGCCAGTGGGCCTCGTGCCTGAAGCCAGCTTCCTGTGGAGCACATCCTTGGGGATCCTGCCATCTTCCATTCTGTGCACATGACCAAGCCAGCGGAGATGGCGGACATACTGCCCATTAAGATGACTCCAGGCCAGATTCTCCCCCCCCCCCTCCCATAAGCACCATTGCTTACAGATATAATCTGAATTGATCTTATTAAGACTACAATCCTAACTACACTAATCTGGAAGTAAACCCTGTTGAACATAGGAAGATGCAAACATTTGTGGGATCAGACTGCACTTCTACCATCCTGTGAATGAAGGCGTATTAAACTCAGCAAGGTACACGTCTCAGTTGATATGAACGGGATCAAACTGCATGTATGTTCCTGGCTCTACAGGTTGGTACCCTCTGGGTTTGGCATGTGCAAACCATATAATCCTGATCAAAGGCTTCTATTTTCCTGTTGTCATTACTTGGGCATATATGTTTAATGACCTTACTGCCCAGGTACATGCTCAGAAATGTCATATGGTATAGCCATTATAGGACTGTAACACTTCAAAATGTAGTTTCAGCATTTGCAATTATCTCTCGTGCTTACCATATTAGGGAGAAGGCTTAGCTAGCATATTTCCCTGTGATATGCTAGCTTTCTAGATGCAGAGCATTTACTTGGGAAAAGATCAAACTTGTCATTCCCCCATCTGCACATAGGAGCCACTTCCTAGGGGTCAGGGTCCTTTCAAGCCACCAGTAATATATTTGAAACCAACCCCCCCCCCCCAGTTGATGGGCATAGCATTCAAATGGTATGTGTATGCCATGTTTTGTGATCAATTATGCAGGGCGGGGTTTACTTGACCCACCAATATCTTATTCAAGTTGGCACTCCTGTACCTGCATTCTATACTATGGGCTGTACTATGTAATCTTTCTGAATACAGTGGTACCTCGGGTTACATACGCTTCAGGTTACAGACTCCGCTAACCCAGAAATAGTACCTCGGGTTAAGAACTTTGCTTCAGGATGAGAACAGATATTGCACAGTGGTGGCACGGTGGCAGCAGGAGGCCCCAGTAGCTAAAGTGGGGCTTCAGGTTAAGAATAGTTTCAGGTTAAGAATGGACCTCCAGAATGAATTACCGGTAAGTACTTAACCCGAGGTACCACTGTATGCATTTAGCTTTAACAGTGCAATCCTATACATACCTATTAAGAAGTCAATCGCCTTGACTTCAATGAGAATTACTCTCAAAAAAGTGTACACGGGATTGCAGCCCAAGTGTTTGTGACCTTAGGCAACCTCAAGATTCCTTCCAGTTCTGCAGTTTCATGAGAAGATGACTCAAAACAGCTTCCAGCACATTTTCTGCTGTTTGTTTTAAAATCCTTTGTTCAAGCCTGGGAGCTGAGCTGAGGATGACTGAAGCATTTATACAAGCCAAATAACCTGCAGAGTAAGAATAAAGCATTTCAGAAAGCTGTCAGCAGGCTGTGTGAGTGTGTGTGCAAATGAAGAACCGAGAGAGAGAGTTTTTGCTTCAAACATAAATCTCCTTAGTCTAGTGCATTTTTTAGCTGAATGCTATTTTTTAAAAAAAACTATCCAAGGTAATAAAAGCGCTGTGCCAGGGAAGGGCTTACGTATAGGGCTCCAGGAAAGGGTGTCCTTCCCACCAGCCAGTCATGTTTATATAATGTTATGTTTGCAGACAGTTCATGGGCGTGGGCAGAGGGTGGGGGGTGGGGGCAGTAAAATAATCAGAATATTTGAAATTGATATGCTTGCTGAGGTCACTTTGGATGATGTTGTGACTCATTTTGCTCATCTCTCTTGCTCAGCCAGGCACCACTTGTACCATAGAGTGGTCATTCAGTGCCTTGTGTAGAGTAAAGACCTGGTTAAGGTTGACGATGACCGGGGAGCATCTCAATGGGCTTTGCTTACTAAGTGTGCACAGAAAAACTGCATTGGAAAAAAGGAGGGATTTGAGAAGGAAGTGGTGCCTCTTATTTTGCTCCATAATAATTAAACCAAAACTTAGTATTGAACTGATTGCTTATTCTGATAAATAGTTACTGTAAGACAGAAATCATCATCATCATCATCATCATCATCATCATCATCTAAACAAATCTGATTTGCATCTTCATGACTATTTGGCTAGGCAGCTGAATGTGCTTTAAGACTTCAATCTTTTAAAAATATATCTATTTGTATTTTCTTCTCTAGTAAGCAATAGGCCTTGTTACCAGAATGTTCCTTTCTGAAGTATAGGCAAACTGAAATTTTCCATTTAGAAAAGCACTGGAGAGGACAAGCCTATGATAAATTGGTTTTTAAGAGAGAGAATTACTGGGTTGCTGGCATGCACCTCTGCCCACAGGGGTGCTCCTGGGGGAGCAGTTGTTGTAATTAGCAATAATCAATGAAGATGTGAAAGGTTTGTGTTTTACTTCAACTGCATGAAGAATACAGGCTCTCTCTTTGTCTGCTGCAGTTTCCCCCAGAAAACGCATGATCTATTTAAGTTTTTTCTTCCGTTTTGTATCATTTTCACAAAAGTCTCACACAGCTTCAAACTAGCTAAAATAAAGGCCTCTCAGATCTTAAACTACTCTGGACCCCCAAACCTCTGGACGACCTAATGGAACAGCTTCATGTAAACTTGGACTTTACATAAAAGTACAGGGGACAAAGACGCCATTGCATGGATTGAAAAGACTGTCGTATCCCTTATATGTGTAACTGAGCACTTTCCTCTGCAGATATCATCTCATCAAGAGGTCTGCTCTGTACAGTACAGGAATTGGAACCCCAGTTCCAATGAGCTTGTTGCCATTACATATCACAGGCACTTTGCCTTTAGCATCTTTTCCATGCCTGTTGGTGCCCTTTCTCTTCCAAAAAACTTCTTAAGTGGAGATTTTTATTCCTGTTTTTACCCACACTGGGTTTAAATTGTATTTATATGTGTGTTTCCATTTTTAAATATATTTTTACTGTTTCTACTTTTAAATTGCTTAAAGGTATTTTACGGGAAGCAAATAATAAATTAAACAAAGAAATAGACCCACAGCCCCAGCTTCTGAATTCAGTTATCCAAGTAGGAATAGAACCACCTAAATGCACTGCCTCTGTCAAGATCTTGTATATACCAGGCCTGTTCTCAAAACTTTGGTTTAGTAAGGAGCTTACACTTCTAGCTAAAGTGCCAAAATCAGGAGAGAGCAGCTTCTCTTTCTTTCTGCTAGCGGCTAGCTTTTGCCAATTCATTGCACCTGCATGATCTAGTGCCTAGTCTGCTAATTGGCCAAACATTTCTCAGCCAGGAAGTCACAGGTTCATCTCCAGACTCAGAGTTTTGGAAAGTTATAGCATAAATTCCTGTATTGCAGGGGGTTGGACTAGATGACCCTTGGGGTCCCTTCCAACTCTCTAACTCTATGAAACATCTTCTGATCGGCAGGAAAGAATCAAGGCAGCTGCTGTGCAAAAGGGTGTAAGTCACTTCTTCATCCCACTTTCAGCCCCATTGTTTGTATTGCTTTCCTGATGAGACACCTGAGCAACATCTCCTTGAAAGTTGGACAAGTATTGGTAATGTATTAGGCTACTTAAACAGTTAGCTTTAATATTTTCTGTGGGGTTGTTTTTTATTTTATAAATGTTCTTAAATTCTTAACCAGTATTTTCCTTATTCCTTTATTCATGTTTTGTAGCAAGTTGTCATGCTGTGTTGCTATATTAATTATTAGTTATATTCTTCAAGTTGGTGTATTTACTTTTGAGTAAAGCCTCAATTCTATAAACCAGTGTCTCGTCTTTCTCTGTTCACATTGGCTGCTGTGTAATTTGGCTTATTTTGCCTGAGGCTTCAAATAGCAGAGAGGGGTACTTTTAGCTTTGCATCTTGTAGGTGTCTGGCATGCAACCTGAATCTCCTGGCTTAGGCTGCTTGGACAGAAACTGAAGTGGTGGCAGCTACTACCCTTGAGGATTGGTTTAACCCTGGGTTTAACTTCTGAATCCAACAGAAACCAGTGCTGACCTAGGTCTTGGGTCAAGCTGGGCTTCCTTAGCAGCCCCCAGTTGTCAGTCTATTCACCCTATTCAGAAGCATAAAATGTCTGTAGTATCAAAAGCTGCCAAGAAGTCCATGAGAATCAACAGCATTGCACTCTCTCCCAGTGTAGGTAATGCATTAAGGTGACCAATGAGGTTTCAGAACCAAATCCAAATCTTTAAATCCGACTGAAAGGCGCCTTGAAACCTTCTCATCCAAAATGTCTGAATTTATATAGCAACGGGTCTTGCCCAGAAGGAAACGTTGGCAACCAGCTGATTATTATTGAGATTGTCATGGGCATTAGTGTCACTGCCTCTTTTAATGGAGCTGAGAGCATCCTTCTCGCTCAAGGGGGTATCGCTCAAGGGGGACCATCGGCTGGGTGAGGACTGCAGGGCCTGCTCCCTTCCAGGGCCTTTTCCAACTGGCCCAGGCCCTCTCTCCCAGCTACAAAGGGACTCCTGCTGCAGTGAGGCCTCGGACCATCAGCTGGGTGAGGACTGCAGGGCCTGCTCCCTTCCAGGGCCTTTTCCAGCTGGCCCAGGGAGCGTGGCCCAGGCCCTTATTTGGAACAAACTTTTTGGGAAGGGTGGGAAGTGTTCTGCCATTGCTTCCCTGTTCCAGGTGGTTAATGTGCTTTAAGATGTCCTCAAGCAGTCAGTGGCAATTTAAATTTTTATTTCTTTTTTTCCTTTTTTCCATTGTCGGGGGTGGGTGGGATGGATATTTGGTTGGGGATTAATTTTAGTATAATTGTTCTGTTCCTTTTTGTTGTTGTTGTTGTTTTATTGGTTCTGTATAGTTTGTGTTTTGTTTTTAAGGGGCGGGATCAGGGCTGCCTGGGAGTGGGGCCCCAGCCAACACAATGGCTGGGACAAGTTCTGTTATGTAGTGAAGTTTCACCCTGGGCCAGCAGGGGGATACTGTAGATAGTTTTCACTCAGGTCTGTAGATAGTTTTCACTCAAGTCCACGTCAGTTATTTTAGGCGGGAAACTCTGGGTTGTTGTTGCTACAATGTTGACAGCCGGCTGCCTATAAAAGCAGGCCGGCTGAGCTGTTTGCTAGTCAGTTCTATTCCAGCTTACAAAATAAAGAGCTGCTTTGGAGAAATCGCTGTGTCGTCTGCTATGTCAACCCACAACTTAACACTGGCTACGAAGGTGGGATGGATGGACATCAGAGCACAGCCAGATGCGGCCAGCCTCTGAACCGAGCTGAATCACTGAGCTGAATCACAGAGCGAAATCACTGAGCGAAATCACTGGACAGAACCAATTCAGAGCTGACTGTTCTGGCTAGAGGACTGTGTTCCATCCATCGCCCTTCACGCCGGTATCGGAATCATGGCTTCACTTGTGCCTCTACCGCCGTTTGCGCCAGCCTCTGAATCATGGGACTCCTACCTCGCTCGGTTCGACTGCTACCTCCAAGCCAACGAGCTGACAGAAGTATCAAAGGAGCGGAAGCGGGGCCTATTCCTCAGCCTCTGTAGGCCTGAGGTGTTTGAGACGGCCCGAGCATTGGTTGCGCCTGAAGCAGTCCAGGCAACACCGTGGGACACAATCCAAGAGAAGCTCCGCAACCACTACGCACCAAAGCCGTCTAAGATTGCTGCCCGCCATGCGTTCTACCACCAGAACCAGGCAGAGGGGGAGTCAATCAACAACTACACCACCGCCCTGCGACAGGCTGCAATGCACTGCGAGTTCCGAGACTTAGACGATGCCCTGATGGATCGAATCGTCTGCGGGGTCCGGGACATCCATCTGCAACGGTGTCTCCTCACCAAGCCAGACCTCACGCTGCAGAAAGCCATTGAGGAGGCTGTGGCCTCAGAAGCTGCTGAACGCTCCGCCCAGGAGATCCGCAAGTCCAGCAGCCCGCGTCTTGCTAGGGAGCCAGTTCCGGTGCATCATGAAGAGGCCAGCAGTGATGAGGCATCCTCCAGTGAAGACGATGACGTGCACCAGACAAAGCGGGAGCGCAGGAAGTTCCAACAGAAGTCCAAGGGCCAATCAGAATGTGCCGGCTGCGGAGGCAACCATTCCCGTGCCAAGTGTCGATTCAGAGACGCCATCTGTAGGAAGTGTTCCAGAAGGGGCCACATCGCTAAGGTCTGCCGATCGGCTCCGTCTGACAACCCCCCCCCCTCACCGACTCGCAAATCCAAGTCTTCACTCCAGTCTGCCAAGGAAAGTTGTTTCGCTCTCACCAACTGCCGCTGCCCGTCTGGAACCACGATTGGCCAAACCGACTCGCCTACGCGACGCAAGCTGAACGTCACGGTGCTCATTGAATGAGCTCCATGTGACATGGAGATCGACACCGGGTCTGCCCTGTCCATCGTGTCTTGGAGCACCATCAAAAGACTGGTTACCCAGAGTGTCCAAAAGGCAACTCGACTCTCACCGCGTACACCTGAGAGACTACCAGGGAAACGACATTCCCGTGGTAGGCGTTGGCCGGTTCCGGATCACCTTCAAGGATTTTTCGGGCCTGCTCCGACTGGTGGTGATCGAAGGTCAGCGGCCAAGCCTCCTAGGGCTAGACTGGTTTGATGCCCTCGGCCTGGAAGTCACCGGCATCAACTGCATCTCTAATGCAGAGACTGAGGGTCTGGTCAAAGACTTTGCAGAGGTTTTTGACGGCACCTTGGGGCAATATACAGGTACGCCCATCTCCTTTAGCCTTGATCCACAAGTCGCCCCCATCAAGCTAAAGCCACGCCGGGTTCCCTTTGCTCTCAAGGCTAAGGTGGACGAACAACTGGACAAACTGATCGCCCAAGGAGTTTTGGAGCCGGTTGACCACGCCAAGTGGGAAACCCCCATCGTCACGCCTGTCAAGCCAGACGGGTCGGTGCGAATCTGCGCTGACTACAAGTGCACGATCAACAAGGCACTTCAGCAGCACGCTTATCCGGTTCCTGTTGTCCAACACCTGCTGCATTCCCTGGGTGAGGGTAAGGTCTTCGCTAAGCTGGACCTTGCCCAAGCCTATCAACAACTGCCCGTCGATGATGCCACTGCTGAAGCCCAGACGATTGTCACCCACCGAGGGGCATTCCGTTGCCGCCGGTTGCAGTTCAGGGTGAGTGTGGTTCCTGGCATCTTCCAAAGCCTTATGGAGCGTCTCCTGCAAGGGCTTCCGGGCGTGGTACCATATTTTGATGACGTCTTGGTGTCCGCAGACTCACACCAGCAGCTGTTCGAGCGCCTCCGTGCCGTGCTGACCAGGTTCCAAGAGGCCGGGCTCAAGGTAAAGAGGGAGAAGTGCCAGATCGCCGTTCCACAGGTAGACTTCCTGGGCTATCTTATCGACGCCTCCGGCCTCCACCCGACCACATCCAAGATCCGCGCTATCCAGCAGGCCCCCATCCCAAAGAACAAGACGGAGTTGCAGGCGTTCCTGGAGCTGCTGAACTTTTATAACATGTTCCTGCCCCACAAAGCCACAGTGGCTGAGCCTCTTCACCGACTCCTTAGCACAAAGACGCCTTGGGCCTGGGGTCATCGGGAGACGGCGGCCTTCAACGCGGTCAAGGCTCTCCTTTCATCGGACCGTGTGCTGGTACAGTACAGTGAATCCAGGCCGCTGGTCCTTGCCTGTGACGCCTCACCTTTTGGCATCGGCGCTGTCCTTAGTCACCGTTTTCCAGACGGAAGAGAAGCACCGCTCGCCTACTTTTCCAGGACGCTATCTCCGACGGAACGGAATTGCAGCCAGCTCGACAAGGAGGCACTGGCACTTGTGGCTGGAGTGAAGAGGTTCCATGAATACCTCTATGGCAGGACTTTTGACCTCATCACTGACCACAAGCCACTCCTGGGCCTCCTTGCCGGTGATCGTCCAACTCCACCGGTCCTCTCGCCACGCATGCTGTGATGGACTGTTTTCCTGGCTGCCTACCACTACCGGCTCGTCCATCGCCCGGGGAAATCGATGGGCCATGCCGACGCCCTCAGCCGTTGCCCTCTTCCAGCATTTGTGGAAGACCCGGCTCCAGCTTCATCGCTCCTCCTGATTGAGGATCTTCTGGCAGCGCCTGTATTGGCTGCCACTGTGGCCTCCGCGTCTGCCCAGGATCGCACCATCAGCCGGGTGCTCAACTGGGTGTGGAGGAGGTGGCCACAAGGGCCTTTTGCATCGGAGTTCCAGCCCTTCGCAACCAGACAACATGAACTCTCGGCTCATCGCAGCTGTCTGCTGTGGGGAGACCACGTCGTGATTCCCCAGGGACTCCGTCAGCGCGTCCTGGAGGCTCTGCACGTTGGCCACCCGGGAATTGTCAAAATGAAGGCGTTGGCTCGGTGTTACGTCTGGTGGCCTAATATGGACGATGCCATCACTGCCTGGGTGTCCGCCTGTCAAGCGTGCCAAGAGTCGAGGCCTGCACCACCGGCAAGTAAGGGACACACCTGGGAGACGCCAAAGACACCCTGGTCGAGGGTGCACATCGATCTGGCTGGCCCCTTTCACAGCCGGACCTTTATGGTAGTGGTGGATGCCTATTCCAAATGGCTGGAGGTGGCCCTGATGCCCTCCACCACTACGGAGGCCGTCATCCGGGTGCTGCGAGGCCTGTTTGCAATGCATGGGTGTCCTGATGTCCTTGTCTCCGACAACGGACCGCAGTTCACGTCAGGCACGTTTGAGCGGTATCTTTTGGGACTGGGCATCCGCCATGCCCTAACGGCACCTTTTCATCCATCCAGCAAAGGGCAATTGGGATTCAGGCCTCATCATGGGACTGAAACTGCCTTGGTCGCTCTGGTCGATGATCTCCGGCGGCTGGGGACAAAGGTGAGAGTTGTCTCCTAGTTTTGCTGGATCTCTCAGCGGCCTTTGATACAATCGACCATAACATCCTTCTGGACCGTCTAGAGGGGCTGGGAGCTGGGGGCACTGTTATACAGTGGTTTCGCTCCTTCCTCCTGGGCCGTGTTCAGAGAGTGGTGGTGGGGGATGAGTGTTCAGACCCCTGGGCCCTCACTTGTGGGGTGCCTCAGGATTCCGTCCTCTCCCCCATGCTTTTTAACATCTATATGAAGTCGCTGGGAGAGATCATCAGGGGGTTTGGACTGGGTGTCCATCAATATGCAGATGATACCCAGCTCTACCTCTCTTTCAAATCAGAACCAGTGAAGGCGGTGAAGGTCCTGTGTGAGTGCCTGGAGGCGGTTGGAGGATGGATGGCGGCTAATGGATTGAGGTTGAATCCTGACAAGACAGAAGTACTGTTTTGGGGGGACAGGGGGCGGGCTGGTGTGGAGGACTCCCTGGTCCTGAATAGGGTAACTGTGCCCCTGAAGGACCAGGTGCGCAGCCTGGGAGTCATTTTGGACTCACAGCTGTCCATGGAGGCACAGGTCAATTCTGTATCCAGGGCAGCTGTTTACCAACTCCACCTGGTACGCAGGCTGAGACCCTACCTGCCCGCGGACTGTCTCGCCAGAGTGGTGCATGCTCTAGTTATCTCCCGCTTGGACTACTGCAATGCGCTCTACGTGGGGCTACCTTTGAAGGTGACTCGGAAACTACAACTAATCCAGAATGCGGCAGCTAGACTGGTGACTGGGGGCGGCCGCCGAGACCACATAACACCGGTCTTGAAAGACCTACATTGGCTCCCAGTACGTTTCCGAGCACAATTCAAAGTGCTGGTGTTGACCTTTAAAGCCCTAAATGGCCTCAGCCCAGTATACCTGAAGGAGCGTCTCCACCCCCATCGTTCTGCCCGGAGGCTGAGGTGCAGCTCTGAGGGCCTTCTGGTGGTTCCCTCATTGCGAGAAGCAAAGCTACAGGGAACCAGACAGAGGGCCTTCTCGGTAGTGGCGCCTGCCCTGTGGAACGCCCTCCCATCAGATGTCAAAGCGATAAATAACTACCTGACATTCAGAAGACATCTCAAGGCAGCCCTGTTCAGGGAAGTTTTTAATCTGTGATATTTTAGTGTATTTTTGGTTTTTATGGAAGCCGCCCAGAGTGGGGAAACCTAGCCAGATGGGCGGGGTACAAATAATAAATTATTATTATTATTATTATTATTATTATTATTATTAGCATTTACCAAGTACTCCATGAGGAACAAGTGCACATGTGGTAGGCCTTCCTCGTCCAAGCATCTTGTCCACATTATCAGGCTGCAACAACTGGAAGTCATTCACCACTTCTGGATCTGTGAGTGATCAGGACACTTCCATAGACTCATCAGAAGCAACAGCTGAATGGTGGTGTGATGTGTGTGTTGCAATGGATGTGAGCAATGTGAGCCTCAAAATGTTTAATAAACAACAAAAATTTTATTAGTTATATGCTGCCCATTTGACTGAGTTGCCCCAGCCACTCTGGGTGGCTCACAACAAAATATAAAACACAATAAAACATCAACCATGAAAAAAATTCCCTTGAGATGCCTTCTAAAAGTCAAAATAGTTGTTTGTTAGAAATCTGACAGGAGGGCATTCAAAGAAGGCCCTCTGCCTGGTCCCCTGTAATGTCACTTCTCGCAGTGAGGACACAACCAGAAGGTCCTCAGATCACTTTGAATTATGCTTGGAAACATACTGGAATCCAATGTAGATACTTTAGGACTGGTGGTATATGGACCTGACAGCTGCTCTCAGCCATCAATCTAGCTGCTGCATTCTGTATTAGCTGTAGTTTCTGAGTAACCTTCAAAGGTGGCCCCACATAGAGCATATTGCAGTAATCCAAGTGGCAGATCACCACTCTGGTGAGACAGACTGTGGGAAGTAGGGTCTCAGCCAATGTACCAGATGGAGCTGATAGACAGCTGCCCTGGACACAGAATTGACCTGTGCCTCCATAGACAGCTGTGAGTCCAAAATGACCCCCTTTAGGGGCACAGTTACCCCATTCAGGACCCACTGTCCCCCAGAAAAGTACTACTGTCTTGTCAGGATTCAACCTCAATCCATTAACCACCATCCATCCTGTAACAATGTGCCTCTCCGAGAGTAACTTAACATCTGCAGATGGGCAAGATTGCAAAAGACCCCAAACCACCTGGAAAAGCTCTACGGGATGTCACTTAGAGCAGTGTTTCCCAACCTTGGGTCTCCAGTTGCTTTTGGAATACAACTCCCATCATCCCTAACTAGCAATACCAGTGTCAGGAATGATGGGAATTGTAGTCCGAAAACAGCTAGAGACCCAAGGTTGGGAAACACTGACTTAGAGGATGTGATAGTGCCAGAGAATGATTTATCATTTTAAGTCTTCCCACTCCCAGCCAAAAACCTTCTTTGCTATCACTGCTGTCATTAAGCAAGCCCAATATCTTCTTACTAATGTTCAGACTCAGAGTGAGTTCCAGCCATCTTTCCCAGCTGCTTCATTGCCCTCAGCTTGCCAGCTTTTCCAACGTTGTACAAAATGCAAAAATGATAAAATTTAAAAGCCTCATTGGATGTTGTTATTATTTGTGCTATTCCTCATTATGGTGAACTTGAAACCCAAGTTGACTGAAATAGCAAGGGCAGAAAGCTGTCATGAAGTTCAGCAAGCGCAACTCAGGCTTATCATTTCCTATTAGCATGCCGAGATAAGGCCAGCAGCTGCTCCTTCTCTCCCAAGTCTAGAGGAATGCCAGAAAAAAGCAATTAACTTCCCGGACATCAGCAGGCTTCTTGACAGAATGATCATTCTTGATTATGACAGGCAATTATAGCACAAGAATTTCTCTGGACTTTACAAAGCCAAGTCAGGGTCTTGGAAAGAAAGACAGAAACCTATAAAAATATATATTATGCTCATAAGACACAGGGAAATCATAGAATTGGAAGGGACCCTGAAAGCCATCTAGTCCAACCCCTGCAATTCAGTAATCTTAACTGGCTCATACATGACAGATGGCCATCATGACAATCATGGCCTCAATGACTGGAATTGTGGAATTGTGTTTATTGGTGGTGGAGTCCTTCTTGTCCTTCAAGACTAGGACATTTTGGAGCATCCTGAGAACTGGTGGCAGTGTAAAGATAAGAGAAACAGGCACACATGGATTTGCAGTGTAGTCAAGTGAGTCTGGGGATTCCTGATAAAGGTGGAGATTTGAATGATAGGAATATTTATTCTGGCAGAATTGGGAAGCAATCTCTTCCAATACGTAGAAGTCCTTTGGGGCCATGGGATGGACAAAGGGGGTGAGCCCCATGAACCAGGAGCAGCAAGGAGGCACTCTGACCTGGTGTGCTGGAGCTGGTCGTAGGATCTGGAGAGTCAGAATAGGGAAAGGTGGCACCCTGCAACGGGACAGGGAGAATTATTTTTTATAACATAATAACTGCCACTATCTCTGCTACATTTTAAAACTGATGGTTATTTTCAGCAAAAGTGTTTGGGCTCTTGGGAATCAGCTGGATGGGTTTGTCCCTCAAAGCCATTCGCATTTGACATTTCCAAACTACAAGAAAAAAGATTCCACCTAAACATTAGGGAGAACTTCCTGACAGTAAGAGCTGTTTGACAGTGGAATTTGCTGCCAAGGAGTGTGGTGGAGTCTCCTTCTTTGGAGGTCTTTAAGCAGAGGCTTGACAACCATATGTCAGGAGTGCTCTGATGGTGTTTCCTGCTTGGCAGGGGGTTGGACTCGATGGCCCTTGTGGTCTCTTCCAACTCTAGGATTCTATGATTCTATTCTATGATTCTATGACATCCCGGCTTTACAGAGGAGCATGGTCTGTTTCTTTGCTGCTCTGTACATATTACCACAAATCTCCAGAGCTCCCCCTTCACAAGGGAGCTCACCATGGGCAACATGAAGCAATATATTTGATCATGACTATGTGCCTCTGTACATCTTGAAGTTATTTCTTAAAAAATGAAATGAAGGTTGCGGTGCCATACACTTACTTGGAATTAAATCCTGAGTAGATTGCATTGTGAATTCATTACACCATTGCTAAAAGTACTTCTATGGAAGACATTAGCATTAATTCCTTTCCATGCTTGCAGCATTTTCTGAAGCCTGCTAAAACACACTTGAAGATTCTGCTTTTCTGGCTTTCTGCTGTGACCACAAAACTACTGGAATAAAATCTAAAATATTGTCATAGATTGGGGGGGGGGGCTCCTAAACCTGAGAAATTAATAAATGGTAGGATTTTGATTATTTGGAGTATTGAAGGGAAGACTGCAGTCAGTGGAAAAATACAGGCTAAGCTTCCTTTCCAAGCCAGGGCTTCACCTGGGATAAAGGTGATAATACATATGTGAATAAATCATAGCTCTTAAAGCTACTTCAATTCTCCAAAGGAGCACAGTGGGATGGCACCACACTTTTGTAACCATATTGTAAAACACAACTCTAATTTGAGCAGAAATACTCCAGGGCTGCCAGTGCCTTCTGAGAGTCAGTGGAGGCTTTAGGATATATGGTTTTATTTACACATATATACAAGCCAAGCATAGGATGGAGAGGCTCATAGCATTAGCACCCCAGAAGATATTACTTCTCCATTAGTCCCAGCTTTGAATTTAGCACAAAGCAAGCATGTCTCTGTGTATTCAACTTCCAGCTCAGCTCACACCCAAAGCTCAGGCTATTCTTCTCCTACCTAGCAGCTAGGGGAGTGGGGAGAGCACAGAGCGACTTCTCTGGTTAAGCTAATTGTGGTGCTTAGTCAGCCAAAGCCAAAGAGACTGGTTTGGAAAGCTTGCCATTATAAAGTCTACCCATCCCAGTGGCGTAGCGTGGGGGGTGCAGGGGGGGCCGGCCGCACCGGGCGCAACATCTGGGGGTTAGGGTTAGGGGGCGCAAATCCACGGGTTAGGGGGCGCAAATTACTTGCCTTGCCCTGGGTGCTGACAACCCACGCTACGCCACTGACCCATCCACAGGATCACAGATTTGGAAGGGGTACAGGATATAATCCAAACTGACCCCCCAAATTCATAACAATATTCTGACATCAAAAGCCCAGCAGAGGTCCCATAACCTGCAACAAGTCAGGAGGAAAACAAGGGACACACGGAGTTTATATGTTGTACGTTTCTATGTGTGGGGTTTTATGGGGAAGGGGATTGCAAACAGTGACTTCAGAAAAGCACAGGGTGATATTTACCTTAACAATGGACATTTTAGAAAACAAAAGTAGTTATTAAAAATACATTTTGGCCTTGGACATTTTTCATACATAATGTGAAAAAAGCCTTTTGTATCAATTCACTGCACAAGTGAAAGCCACAAGCCTCTGGTGCAGACCAGCAAAGCCACCTGAAGGGCAGTTGTTCAATCCAGAAAGAACCAAGAGATTGATTATTATATCTTGAAAATAAAAGATAAAAGCAGCCAGGTAACTTCTAAGGAGGACGAGTTGTTGGACTGAACCTGTTTGATGGCTGTGGGCCTGGCACGCTACATGGGGGGGGGGGGGGGATGTGGGCGTCTATGCAGCCAGCTGGCCAGGCTCCGGAGCCTGTGTCACTCCGGAGTGGAGCGTTCATTCGCCGGCACGGGGCGGCCAACCCGTCTCACAGCCCCCAAAGGGAGCGCGGGGCAGGCGAGGGCCGGCCATTGCCAGCGGGGGCCGCTTCTCCTCCCGCCAGCTCTTCCTTGCACCTGTTCGGGGGACCGGCCGGAGAGAGGCGCGCTGCTGTGCGATGGGCAGCTGAAAAGCAGCGGCGGCGGCTGGGGCTGGCATCTGGATGAGGAGCAGCCGGGAGCCGCGGCGGTGCTCAGCGTGGGGCGGCCCCCCCGGCGCCCCCTCTCCTCGCCCCTCTCTCCCGATGACTCCGAGGGGCCGGAGGGTCCGCCGCCCCCTCCCCAAGGAGCTGCTGGTCTCCTGCCTGGTCTTCGGCTTCTCCTTCCCCTTGATGGTCCTGATGCTCCTGCTCTGAGGAGGAGGAGGATGCCGCTGGAGCCCCCCAGCCCCTCGGCGGCGGAAAAGGCTCGGCTCGGCCGCCTCGGGGCTGCCTGACAAGGGCGGCGGCGGCCTGATCGCGCTCTCTCCCTCTCTCTCTCTCTCGCCGGGGGGGGGGGAGAGAGGCAAGATGCGAAGGCGGGCTTGGGGGCTGCCCTCCGGCCTTTCCCTGAAGGACTGATCCCGGGGGGGGGGGGAGCGTGGGCCCTCGCCCTCCTTCCACGGGACTCTTCGGAAGCCGCGCCGGGAGGAGGAGGAGGAGGCGGCGGCGGCGGCTCGGAGCAGCCATGGGGCGGCGCCCCTGCCCTGAGCCCCCGGGCCCGGCTGGCCTCGGCCCCGCCTGCTGAGCCCCCGCCCCGGCCCCGGCCTCTCTGGCGCCTCCTCCCCGCCCGCCATGGGCGAGGGCATGTCCAAGAGGCTGAAGGTGCAGCTGGGCGGCGAGGCGGAGATGGAGGAGCGCGCCTTCGCCAACCCTTTCCCGGACTTCCAGCCCCACGGGGCCGCCGCCGCCGCCTCCTCGCCCAGCGGCTCCGAGGGGAAGCGCGCCCGCCCGCCCTCGCCCGGCGACGGAGACCCCCCGCTCTTCGAGGCCGACGGCAAGGTGAGGGGGCGGGCGGGCGGGGGGCCACGTCGTCTTCCCGGAATGCTACGCGAGGGAAAGGGCCACCTGTAAATAAAGGGACGGGTCCAGAGTGAAAGCAAAATAATGGCCCGCCTAACCTATTATTATTATTATTATTATTATTATTATTATTATTATTATTATTATTATTATTATTATTATTATTATTATTATTATTGCATATTTCTTTGTTTCCCGCCTTCCCGCTTCCCTTCCCCCTCCCCCCCCCCGGCTCCTCTGGGCCTCGAAGCCTTTTTCCCTCACGGAAGTTGCGAAGAGTCGCCCTGAGGAAAGTGGCGGAGCTTTCGGGGTGGCTGCGCTCCGTCCGGAGGAGTTTTACGAAAGGCTGCCGAGCTTGTGGGTCTTTCGGGCCTCGTGAAGAAGCAGGCCGGCTCGGTGCGGCGGACTTGGGGGGCTGCTCCGCCCTCGCTGCCTCGGCTGGGCCTCCGCCGGCCTCGCGGGGCTGAGAAAAAGCAGGGGCCTCACGCAGAAAACTAGCCCCACCGTGTCTCTGAATAGAAGCTGGTTTTCTGCGTTTTTCTTTTAAATGTGCTTGGGGGTGTTATTGATTTGCTCTGCTTCGTTCTTGTTTGTATTTTGTGGTTTTTATTCCGTATTTGTATACTGTGAATAGCATTGAGATCTTTGATTTAATGCATAGAAAATAATAAATTTGTATGGAGGAGCATCCTATCAAGTGAGGCTCTTGCCCGCAGCCTGAATTGTTTCCACCCTGTCACAGGCTTGTTAAATTTGAGACTGGAAGGAAGAATATGGTGACATGTAGAATTGGGAAAGGTTGCAACAATATGGTAATAAGGCGATAGTATTCATTCTGTAGTATTTCAGGAGCTGGGTGCAAATATAACTGCTCCCTCGCTGTGGGATTCCCTCCACATGTCTGCTCAGAAGCAATTCCTGCTGGCTTGACAGAGTTTGGCAGTGAGGCTGTTCCCCCACAGTGCTGGGTTTTAGGTTGCGTTTCAACACATGGTATGATGGTGAGAGGTAGCATATATGCACCCAATGTGTGTTACGTGTTGGGTTTTTCTACTATGATTACCAGTGCTAAGAGACTGAGATAGAAAATCTATTCACCACATGGCTCCTGGAACCTGGGCTGCAGGTGCTAAAACAGAATGGCTAATTGCCATGGGGGGGGCCAATGCAGCAGCACTTTCTACTCATTTTTTCGAAACTCATGAACTAATACACAATTCATATCAGTGACACATTGTTAATATCACATTTTTAATAGCAATTCTTAACTGGACACCACAAACCTCAACCTCAACAATAGTGGGCAACCATAAGTATTTATAAATACTGGTATATATCACTGAAACTATGATCACACAATATTGATATTACATACACACATGCAGTGATGCAGTTGCATCTGGAACATGAGACTCTTAAACCTCAGGGTTGTGGGTTTGAGCCGCACGTTGGGCAAAAGATTCCTGCATTGCAGGGCATTTGACTAGGTGATCCTCAGGGTCCTTCCAACTCTACAATTCTATGATTCTAAGAGGGAGCATTCCTCAATAGAAAGGAAAATGTACAAGATAGCACACACTCTCATTTCACAGAAATCACTTAGAAGTTAACAGCATGGCTTGTCCACTGTTCCTTGTCTCCAGTCTTCCGCTCCTCCTCATTTCCAGTCTTCCTCCAGCTGCCATTCACTCTCAGGATGGCACAGGCTGCACAGAAGCTGGTGGTGCTGTCACCACCAAAGGGCCCAAGCTCATTTTTGCTGCTACCACTTACTCAAAGCTTCACCTGGCCACATTTTGGTACTATGCTAAAGTTGAATTGGTTCCCCCAATTCCTGCTGAAATTCCTAAGGCCATGGATGGCATGAAAGGATTGCTGACGACCCGGCAGTCTGGCCGCTAACCATCAAGGAAGCTGTAAGGAATAGTTTGGTGGCTACTGAAGTGGTAATGTGGTTTTACATCTGCGAAATCATAGGCAAACGTGGCCTGGTTGGCTGTAGTGTTTAAAAGTCTTTTTAGTTCTAATTCAGTGTCTTAATACCAAGATGAAATTGTGGTGGTCTCTACAAATATCGTTCAATTTGAGGCAAAATCAGATGGTGGTGATGTGAACGGCAACAAGGGTTGCTAAATTACTATTCAAATAAACGCTATACAAAGAAAAAAGTTACCAGCACATTTTGCCCCATAACTTCCTTTCTAGGAAGGCTGAGATGGACTTCTTTTTTTAAAAAGAAAGCTCAGTCTGGAGCACCTCCCCAGGGTTACTGGTGAAAGCTTTAGCAACCATGGGCAGAGCCAGGATTTTTGTTAAGGGGGAGGGGGAGCTTTTTTTAAGGAAATCAAAGTTCAGCTTTTCTTGGGAAATCATAGGTAAAAATACCTGTCCCTTGAATAGGACATGGGGGGGGGGACGTTTCTGCTGAGGGGGAAAGCTTCAGATAATTGAGTACTTTCGATACCCCCCCCCCCCCAGCTACACCCATGCAAGCAACCCCTGGAGCATGGGGTTATAGCCAAATAGTTATGAAAGTGACCTCAGGTGGTGTAAGTTGCTCAAAGCCAGCTAAATTTTTCAATGGTGCTATATTCTTTTCCCCAAACAATAGCTAAAAGTGCCGCATGGCGGTGCTCTAGAACAGAGGCTCCCAAACGTACCGTATTTGGCCTACCAAATAAAAAAGTACTCTGTGTCCCCCTGGAAATAAGACACCTTGAAACTTGAAATTACAACATTATTTATTAAAATCAACAGTGGTAACATTTGCATTACACACAGAAAATTAAGATAAAGAAGGATATTAGAATAAAAATTAAGAATAACATTAAAAATAATCATAATGAGATCATAATGAGAAGGATGAACCTTTAACTTTATGCTTTGTGTAAGCATCATTGCATGTTTCATTGGTGAAGTGCTCCTTAGTGGGTGCAGCACACATATTTTAAAAACCTGCTGTTCTGTGCAAGTCTGGTATGTATCAGAATATTTTTTTTTAAAAAAATACTGGTCTCACGCACAGGTAAACAAATACCTGTGCAGATCACTGCAGTGAACCTCTGAGTTCTTGAAGTAGTAATAGAATTGGAAGGGACAGCAACACACTGCAAATACATCCCATCAAGCACTGCCCACGTTGTGGTTGGGAAACACTTGAGAGAGAGAGGCAGTTTGTCTGAAAGTGCTTGTGTGTGCAAAAAAGTGTACAGGGCAAATTAAATTCTGTGCTGTGTATGTGCCCATTTATACGCTGGTGTGTACAGGGCCTTAGTCCTCATTTACAGTAAGGAAGAATGTTTTAGAAGAAAGACTCTTGCCAACTGTTTCTAGTTCTGGAAGGCAGAACTCTGGGCTTTCAGAACCTGTATCCTGCCAGCCCAAACACAGCCCTCTGGCCACACCAGCCACCAAGGCCTCTAAACCTCCAGATTATGGCTGCCACCTTGGGATTTTTAAGCAGACCGCAGTACCTGCTTGGACTCCCTGGTTGGATGACAAATTCTGCAGGTCTTAATCTGAAACTAACTTTGGGGTGGCAGAAGAAAAGAAAAGAAAACTAAATACTTGAATAACAACTAACCCCCCCTAACAGCTTCTCGGCCTCTTGGCAGGACCCACCACTGTGCTGACACCTTTCCTGAGCCATTTAAATTGTCTCTTGCATGTGGTGTTACTATAGTGGAGCAAAGAAACAGTGCAGCTGCTGCCACCTGTCACTGCACCAGTTGAGGCAACTGGGACTCAGTGGAGGTCATTTGGGAAAAGGCTCCCTTGAAACTTGCAGCCACCCTTGCCTAGGTTCTTGAAGTTACTGTTCAAGGTCAGTGCTTGGAGTGGTTTTGGAAGGGATATGACAAGCATTTTCACCCACATGGAGGTGTGCAGGTTTTTGTTGAAGGAGATATCAATGCTCCATTTTGAATGCTACTGGTGAGCTTAGGAGACACAAAGAACACAATGCATTTGTCACAGTGCCATACATTTTGGCTCAGCTGTGAGGCCATTGCCTATGACAGCCTTTCTCAACCTTGGGTCCCCAGATGTTGTTGGCTTGGCACTCAGTCTGTCATTGCCTTACTCCAGCTGCCCATAGTTGGATAAGCATGAGAAATGCTGCTCTTCCCTGTATCTGAAGCCATTGCTTGACTTAATCACATCACTAGAGCAGCACAGGATCATAATGTTTTGACAGCCTCAAATTGAGTCACAATGTTATGATGGGTGACTGAAGAGCATAATCAAGAGCTGCCTTCAAACCCTGATGATTCCGCCCCCCCCCAAAAAAAACCCGAAACAAGCAACAGAATGGACTTCGCAGACTTAGGTCTAATTAATTAATGAACCCTAACTAATTGTTTGTATGTGTCATGTTTGTGGGTTGCATTGCACACTCCATGTAATTAAGGTTTATTTTAGACTTTGATTCCCTGGAGCCAACTGAAGCCTAATGATATTTAATGGCAAGCACTGCCAGTTAGTGGGAATAGTTAATGAGGGCATCTTCAGATGATTTAGTGATGTTTGGCTGCTTTGTGGCCACTTGAGACTTGCTTGTAATTCACATTTACGGGAAACATATTTAGAGTTACCTTTTTGGTAAATCACATGGTGTGGTTTAAATGGCATCATACTTTATGCATAACAGTTTATAAACTTTCACAACAGGAACTCTTCACTGTCTTGTGGAACATCTTTATGCCATTGATTGGCAGATCAGATCAATAATTTTGTGTATTGTTTCCAGCAGTATTTATTTATGTATTGTGTCTGTGTACAGTACTATCCTTGCGCTATGAAGTTCAGGCGGTGTTATTTAGGGTTACCCCATCCTATCCATACAAGCCAGTGGGGTAGATTGAACTGAGAAACAGTAACTGGCTGAAAAGCATCCGTGGTGCTTCACGGCTATGCATGGATTCCTCATGCAACAGTGACACACTGACTCTCCACTCTGGGGTCATCAGGGCTATCTGTTGATGGTCAAAATGGATGAATCCTGCAACTCATTGGTGATGGCCCCAGTAATATCCCTGCAGAACTGCATCTAGAACCATTTCCTTGCAGTTTCCGGAAACAGTTGAAGATAAATTTGTTCTGATAGGCATTCCCAGCTGGAGAAACGGGTCTTTCCCAAAAATGTCCACTTGTTGGGGTTTTATCCTTGTCTTATTTGTGTGTGTGTTTGTATGTATGTGTGTGTTTTGATTATCTTAAGTGTAAATTTAGACGGTGAATAATAAATCAGTTGTGCTTGTGATGATGACAATAATTCTATTGGTTGCGGAACACATGCCTCTTGAACCTGGGCTTTTAAAACTGATGCATTCATTTTTTGTGTCCTCTCAGTAATGTGTTATATGGAATTACTGGTTTTGGGGTTATGGGTGGGGTTGTTGTTTGTTGATTTGCTTGTTTTTATGTGCTGTAACAACAAGTTAGGTGTAGCTCATAGAATAGTCCATTTTCTGATAATGGGCTTCTTGATCAGGGAAGCTCTTCCAAAATGGAACATAGTTTGTTCTTTGTCTCTTGAGTCCATAGATGACTTAACAAATATATAGCAGTAGTCTGGCTAGTAAAACTTCTCATGGCTAGAACATCTGTGGGCCCATATTCATGACTGAGACAACTGTACAATGTGAATTAACCTGGTTAATTGTGTTTTGTTAAAAAGAAGGCTTTTAATTTTCCTGCATCATTCCATACCTAACTTCCTTATTAGACATCTTGCCAATGTCCACCCTAATGACATAATTATGCAAGTGAAGTTATGATTAGTTCTGTATGAATGAAAATGGGTTCTTTGTGAGCTTCCCCAGTCTTGTGATGGAATTTCATTTCAGTCACTCTTTACTCTTCTTGCTGATTGAATGATCTTCTATTAAAACCTGATATATAACCAAATGAAGCTAGTATTTGGTGAAATTTTAGAACTTGACTCCACACAAACCAGAATATTTCTGCTTGATTTTAATTAATCTGCAGCTGACCCAACTCACTTGCCTACATCAGTAGCATTTTACAGGCACCTGGCTTACATTTAGGGAGAGCAATGGTTAACAGCTTTGGGACAGCATGGCCTATGATTGTGTGGAGGCAACTGTGCCTTCCTCTGTCTTCCCAACTGCAGCCCCGTTGCCTCCTCATTTTGCAGGAGAGAGGTAAACAATTGGTTCAGGGGACCTGCATTCTCTCTTCACCTCCCCATAACCAAAGTAGACCCAGCACTAGGATGGGTGGAAAGGCTTAAACCTCTGTCCAGCCTGGTACCCTGATGGGGATTTAAATTATTAAATTGCCCTTCCACAATCAAATCATTTCATGGGTGGGGAGTAGAGGCAGATCCGAGGTGGGAGATGGAGATGGTGGTGGCCACACCCATGCGTGGCCTGTAACTACCAGAGGGTTGGCCAGGGCAAATGAGGCTCTCAGGCCAAAAATGGTTGCCCCCACTGCTCTAGAGAAGTGAATGGAGTTAGTCCTTTCCCAATGGAAGAAGGGAAATAGGCACCAGTCAGGATAACTCTTAAAGAGGAAACACATGCACACCATGCTCAGCATCTAGGAAGAGTTGTATTTTCCTGTAGGTGAGCAAAATAGCTTGAGGTGGCCCTGTTTATGCACAAACGTGTGTTGAACAGCCTTAATTAGCTGTTTAGGAGTTTTGTTGGTTTTTAAATTATCTCTCCCCCCCCCCCCTACAGATCTGCCCTTATTTCAGTAAAAGGATCACAACTAAAATTAAGGATCTGCTGCAGCAAATGGAAGAAGGGCTGAAGACTGCAGATCCTCATGACTGCTCTGCATATACTGGCTGGACAGGTAAGGTACCCAAACTTCTTGACAAAGTTCATGGAATTACTTTTGGAGTTGAATTGTTAAGATCCTCGCAGATACAACAGCTTACTTTGTGATCTAGTGCTGGGTTCTAGGTTCAGGCTTCGTTTCCATTGATATTCCATTGATAAGTATATTCACATCATTTTAGTCTGCTTTTCCATGAAACCACATTCAGAATGTTTGACAGCATTATAGGGCTGGCATGTACTCCCACTTTCCACCCAGTTGCTCTCTGGAGCTAGAAAGTGAAGACCATCTTGCTGCAGGTTTCTTCCTGCTTACTTTCCCACTTAGAGCCATTAACAATTAGTTGGCCAGGAAAGCGCTTCCTTGGTCACCTAAGAAAACTATTAATCCTGTTTTCCAAATTCTTAAAATAAAAAAACGCACCACCACCAATTACTACCGTTTTGAGCATAGCCTGGCCTGCTTCTGTGAAGTGTGTGGTCTGGTCTGGTGCCACTTGTAGTTTTCAATTTACCCAACACTTTCTACCATTATTTGTATGCTTATGGGGGCGGGTTGAAAAGGTTAACTGGTGGATTGACCCATTTGGATGAGATGATTGGTGGATTGAGCCTTTTAATTAGGCAGTGTGTATGTCACCATTTTGTTATCTAAAGAACAGAATGCTATATTGGGCATAGAATTCAATCTCCTATTAATTCTTGCTTTCGTATTTTTATTTTTTGAAAATGCAAGTTTGTAGTCCATATGGCAGCAACAATTTTTTTTATTTATTGAATGTGCTAGTCGCTTTATCTTGCCCAGAGCAACCCAATGTGACTTACAGCCAACCATACAAACAGGCAAAAAATCACATATAGATACATTAAAACCAAGAGGAGAAAGAAATATGTTAAACAAACATGCTTCCCACTTGTAAAAGGACACACAAAGCTAAAGACCAAAGACCTGGTTATAGAGGAAAGTTTTTGCCTGCCAGGTAAACCCTCTCTGGGTAGAGTATGTGGCTACTAAAATCTCAGGAGCCAGATGGTGGTTGAATAAGATGTACAGTGGTCCAGGATTTTGGTGCTCTGCATAGCTCATTATTCCTCCCCATGATGTACAAACTGGAATAAATAACTCAGAATTGTAAAAATAGCCATCATGAAATATGTAAAGTAGATGATGCAGATTTGCTTAATTTGTATAGTTATTCAGGTTGCAGAACACAGCTTTTTTGGGGGGGGGTCAGTGAATTTGTACTGGCTGTGTGCAAAATTTGTTAATTTGCACTAAGTGTACATAGATGTGGATACTTCTTCATTCCAATTCTGTGCTTATGGCATATTGCAATCAAGGTGGACTTCAACTGATAGATGCATTATCCTATTCTATAATAGATGTTTGCACCACATGCTCCCCAGGTTCCTTCCAGCTTTGTTGCTAAGAAGAATTAAATATGAAAGAGGATTATTGGCCCACATTCAGTTCTGGAAATGGGAGTTCAGTATTTTTCCTCTTTTCTTCTTAATGGCTCTTGGAAGGATTCAGAATGTTCTGGGCAGATGGTTCTGTAGGAGGAGAAATGACAAAAAGGTGACATTTGTGATTGGTTTGTTTTAAAAACCTAAAAATGGGGGCAGCTGTGTGGCACTAAAGGTTGTTTTTTTTTAATGCCGCCTCTCACTTGCTGTTTCTTTAGAAGCAGAACAGAATTCTGACACTGGGATTGACAGAATTAATTGCTAATTCACACTAGGGCAATTAAAACAAATCAACCTTCCACTTAAAATAGCAATACAGATGGATGAGTAATATCAGTTCCATGGAGAATGGCTTGGGCTTTATTCAGGAATGCTCAAATACGACAGAAAAATAAGCTTTAGAACTGTTTTTGTGTTTGTTAAATATAAAAACAGTTGTATATGTTTTATTTTTTCCACACATTTCTTTCCTGCCTTTCCTTGAAGAAGCTCATAGTGACATATATGCTTATCCAATGTATAGTCACAACCATCTTATAAGATTGTATAAGATAAGAGGGAGACTACTCTAGTGAGCTTCATAGCAGGAGGAGGATTTGAACCCGTTCCTCTGGTCAAGATCCAACACTCAGGCTCATATCATGCAACCCTCTAATTTAATCCTAAGAAAAAAGTTTTCATTTTCCCCCAACAGAGATAATGTAATTCAGCGAGATTCAGTATTCACCTCTGCTGCATTTCTTCTATTATACAAGATGCAAAACAATTATTATTGAAGTACAGTGGTACCTTGGTTCCCAAACTTAATCCATCCCGGAAGTCCATTCCAAAACCAAAGCATTCCAAAACCGAGGTGTGCTTTCCCATAAAAAGTAATGCAAAATGGATTAATCCATTCCAGACTTTTAAAAACAAGCCCTAAAACAGTAATTTAACAGGAATTTTACTAATGAGACCATTGATCCATAAAATGAAATCAATAAACAATGTACTTCAGTCATACAATCAATCAGTAGCTGAACTGGGTTCCACACAGTTACAAAAAACAAAAAACAAAAAACAAAAAAAGAGTCACAAAAACCCAAAATAAATAGCAAAAACAGACAGACCTCAGCGTAACACTCAAAACAGAAGTGTGGCACTCAAAATGGAGTACGTTCGGCTTCCAAAAAATGTTCGCAAACCAGAACACTTCCAGGTTTGCAGTTGTTTGAGTACCAAGGCGTTTGAGAAGCAGGGTACCACTGTAATCTTTAAAGGGTGAGAAAGAGGGATGGACATTGAGATTGTTATATAAATCATTCAAAGTTCACAATGTCATACAATATATTTTGCCTATTAGACTCTGTCTTACCAGGCTGGGGGCGAAACATGTGGGCAGGGGCAGAAATCCCTCACTGTATCTGTGTCTGGCCCCCTGAACTTTTTCCAGGTTACATCCCTCACTGGCTCTCCTTCACATCCAAAGTGTTTTTGCCTGGCTGGAATCTGTCTTGCTTGAACTCTGATAATGCCTCTTGCTTGTCTAGACTCTAGATGGAGGATGGAGGGGCAGGGCTTATTTCTAGAAGCTAGCCTACTGTATAATTGTAAAATTTACATTGTTGCTCTACCCACTTTTGCCTCTGGCTCCACCAACTACTGGCAAATGGCTCTTGGAAGGTAGACCGGAAGGAAAAATGACTCTCTGACTAAAAAAGGGAATGATGTATCTCAACCAAGGAAGAGGAGGAAGAGGAGAGGCAAGGAGGGGAGGCGAAGAGCTAAATCAAAGCCCTTGTTCCTTCTGCTCCACCTGCTATATTCCAGAATCTGGGGTTGATGGTCAGCCAACCATTGGGGGGGGGGGGTTGAAATGCCAGGTCTGGCCAGAAAAAAATATTTTCCATGATTTGATTGTAGATGAGGGAGGCAACTTTGGGTGTAAAACTGAGACCTGAGCAGATGAGCGCAGTGGTCTGTGCTAACCCAGCTGTGTCTGCCCAGGTGCAGCACCAATTCAGGTCAGAGGAGCAGGTGGTGGTTGGTTGCCATCCATCTCCCTTGCCAGGAGACCAGTCTGCACTGTGTCTGGGTTTGAGGGGTTGTCGGCCTTTGTAGTTGGGATTGACAGAATTGTGATTTGATCAAGTGTATTAGTTGAACACTATTTGATTCTCTAATATATTGTACTGATGGTTTTCATGTAGTATTTTAACAATTGTGACTCTTGCTGATATCACTCTGTGATTAGGGGCAGAATACAAAACGTAGAAATAAATAAATGGTCAGACCTGGTTGGCACCCTCCCTCCTGACACCCACCTCATTTAAGTTACTTATCTGAATTCAGTGGCACTTGCATCTCACTGCTCAGGATGATCCCATGTGTCTTTAATGGGAGTTAGGCAGTATTATTTCATCCCATAATTAAGGTTTGTTTAGTGGCCAGCATAAGTCGAATCAGGTTAGTCTTTCCCTGGTGAATCAAGACCACAAGTAGCAGGCTGTGCTCAAGGTGAGCTGTAGAAGCATCATTTTTTATTTTTCTGGGCTTTGATTTAAGAAGAGAAGGGTGGGAAGAAAAAAGAAAAGGCAAAAAAGGAGAGTGAGACCCATCTTGTACTTGGTGGCTAAGTGAGTCCTGGTTTCAAAAAGGTATAAAAAGTCCTGTCATCATTTATTTATTTTTAAAGGACTATTGTGACTCTATGGGTCAGCAAAGGAGAGGGAATAAGTCCATTTAATTTTTCTTCTTTCTGGTGATTCCAGGGATAGCCCTTTTGTACCTTCAGCTGTACCGTGTGACGCAAGAACAAAGTCATCTACAGCGATCCCTGGATTATGTGAAGAGGATCCTACGCAATCTGAATGGAAGAAGGGTTACTTTCCTCTGTGGTGATGCTGGACCCTTGGCAGTGGGAGCAGTGGTGTACCACAAGCTGAAGAATGACACTGAGTCCAAGGAATGTGTGACCAAGTGAGTACCTGCGATGGGCTGGGGACAAACGCTTAGAGATAGGCTAAGCATTCTTCAATGGGTCAGTAACAGCAGAGCAAAAACCCTCCTTGGGAGACCAGACGAAGGAGCTGGAGAGGATTAAGTTGGTTTTTCTTATGGATATCTCAGCCTCCAAAGAAAGACTCTTAATGTGCTGCTGCCAGTTAGCCACCCTAGCAATATAGTAAAATCAGAGAATTAACATAGTAGCTATCAAACCAGCATAAAAGCATTCCAGGTGTTAAAAGTTTAAAAGCCAAAGGAAATAAAAGGTATTTGCCTGGTGCTGAAATAATAAATCAGTCTATTCATTCTATGATACTTTTCCTCATCAAGTGTTATTATTATTAGTAGCAGTAGCAGTAAAAGGTAAAGGGACTGCTGACCATTAGGTCCAGTCGTAGCCAACTCTGGGGTTGCGGCGCTTATCTCGCTTTATTTACAGCTTCTGGGTCATGTGGCAAACCAGATCAGCGCACGGAAACGCCATTTACCTTCCCGCTGGAGCAGTACCTATTTATCTACTTGCACTTTGACGTGCTTTCGAACTGTTGGTTGGGAGGAGCTGGGACCAAGCAACGGGAGCTCACCCCATCACGGGGATTCAAACTGCCGACCTTCTGATTGGCAAGTCCTAGGCTCTGTGGTTTAACCCACAGCGCCACCCGCATCCCGTCTTAGCTATAGTAGAAGTCTCTGAAATCAGGAATTGGTGTGAAAATGAGGAATCAGCCAATAGTGTTTATCCCTACCCCTGATACATCTACAGTTGCAATTGAAATTATTCCACCCCCATTGCAAATCGGGTTTATTATCGAAATTTACGGACTTTTAGCTGTTTGCAATGAGCAAATCAAACAAAAACAATTGAAATAGCTCGGTAAAACGAATGCTTCAAGTGATTTCCCCAAATTCAGCTGTGAAATGCAAGTTATACTGGTTTCTCCAGTCTCACTATTGTTCAACCCCTTCATGGCAAGTATCTTTTTGCACTTTCAGTTGCAGCTGTATAGGAGAGAGAAGGGTCACTTTTGTTCGCAGAAGGCAAAGCACCTGCAAAGTAGCAAGTTGCCATGCTAGGGTTATATATAGGGACTCAGTCAGTTCCCTGCAGCTAGGAGAACTTACTACTGGGCAAGCAGGTGGAGGATCTTTACAAAAAGAAGATGCCATCTCCACCCCACCCACCCCCCACCCCCCATAGCATGAGAAAGGATCCGTCTTGCTTATTTTGGTTTGGTTTCCTCTGATACTTCCATCCCTAGAAAGAATAACATTTGATCCAGAGGCTTCTGGGATACTTCTCTGCCTTTCTCCTCCCGTTTTGGACAAGGCTCTAGTGACCTTTGGCAGGTTATAAACACACAAGTGGTTTCTTTTAGCATTCTTTGCCCTGGCCCTACCTGTTCGCTTTTCCCCAGCATCCCTTGCTATACCCAGAGCTCTTGGGGGCTCTGCCCTGCCTACAGCCATTGCACTGCAGTTTATATTTAGAAGTTGCATCACTCTCCTCCTAATCCACAGTCTCTGAAAGATTAATCTCCGTCAGGGCTTTTTGATATGACTGTTTGCATTTTAAATGGAACTTTCTTTCCCTGCTGAGAATAAAAGGCAGGGCTTCTTTTTTCACATTTTGTTTCAACCAGGCTGCTTTGTGGAGTGGGAAGCAGAGAATAAAAATGAGATTAAGACTAAGATTCTCGTTTGCTTAATTGAAAATAAATGTCATTGGAAACAGTTGGGCTTACTTCCTAGGAAGGGGCTGCCATCCAGAAAGCGGGGGGGGGGGGGGAGATCTCTCTCTCCTTTTTCTGAGCAGCTCCCTTCCCCCTTCTAGGTTGGTGTATCTTAAGCCACTTTTGAAATGGAAGTGATTTGGAGCAGTTTACACTGTGCCTAAGGGATAGGTGCTGCTAATTTGAAAGACAGATAGATGGCTTCATTTCTACATATTCCTAACTTGGTTTACTCTTACCTTGATGACTGAAGGCTGAAATTTGCTTAACAGCATGGGGGTGGGCGGAGTTCATTAATTCCATTTGACGGCCTGGAAATAACCTGTTTCCAGTGCTCAGCGTTAGCTCAGGATGACAATCTAGGTGCCACATGAGGCCTGAAAACTAGGTTATGGGTGCAATAACAGAATGCCTAGGATGCCTAGGCGCTGCTGTTTTTTGTATTACAAGATTACAAAGCTGGAAATGAATGAACTCCAGCTAAAACCTTATCTTCATTTTTCATATGGTCTCGTCCTCATCAATATTCTTTTGTGGGCCCCTTCTTCAGTCTTCAGAGAGTGGCTGGAAGTGGGGAGGCAGAAAAAGGTTCTCCTTTCTTTCCACGCTGCAAACAAGCTCTGGATTCTCCCTACACCCCCTATATAACTTTCTAGCACAACAACTAACACATATTACAGGCCTACACAAGTGATGGAAGAGACACACACTTTGAGTGTACAGTTCGCACTTAAATATCTTACTTCAGTGCCATCATGTGGGGCAAGATAGCGCCAAGGTAAGACGTGCTTATCAGAGCTCTGCATATTCCCTTTCACTTACATGACGGGGGTTTGCTTTCCTGGCTCCCCCCACCCCTTTTGTTCTTTTTAAAATTCCTTTTATTGCCCAGTCTCAAATCTTGCATTCTTGGGCAAAGTGATTGAGCGGGTGGCTGCGGAACAACTCCAGGCACGCCTGGAAGATGCGGATCATTTAGATCCCTTCCAGTCAGGATTCAGTCCTCACCATGGGACTGAAACTGCCTTGGTCGTGCTGGTTGATGATCTCCGGTGGGCTAGGGACAAAGGTGAGAGCTGTTTCCTAGTTCTGCTGGGTCTCTCAGCGGCCTTTGATACCATCAACCATAACATCCTTCTGGACCGTCTAGAGGGAGCTGGGGGCACTGTTATACAGTGGTTCCACTCCTTCCTTCTGGGCCATGTCCAGAAAGTGGTGTTCAGGCCCATGGGCTCTCACTTATGGGGTGCCACTGGGTTCTGTCCTCTCCTCCATTAAAACACTTTCTATAATGTTTGTAGTACTGGTTTCCACCATGGCATCCCTCCCCCCAACAGCCTTAAAAGCTATGATGAAGGTAGAATTTCACAGATTGGCTGGTTAGAGGACAAGGCAGGCTGTAAGGATATGGTTGTGCTCTCTGACTGATGTGTGTGAAGCATTTGAGAAGGCAAAAATTAGGAAATATGCCACTTCCCGGGGGGGGGGGGCGGCTGTTCACAGAGTTGTCTCAGGATAAGCAGCAGGAATCGCACACGAGTATGTTTAGCTCATGTTAAATCATCTTACCACTTCAGATGTTTCTTGAGCTTCACAGTGGGTTAAAAGTGATGGGGTCTTTATCTGCTATAGGGTATTGACTGCTGGATGGGGGCGAGCCTCACTCTCCCCAGCCCTCGCCAGGATGGGGCTTGCCTCTGCGGGTGGGGAGCGCTGAGTGGGGGCGGGGCTTGCAGCCCTCACTGCCCTCACCGCCAATGGATAGGAGAGCACTTGCGCCCTGAGTGCGGATGGGGATTGGAGGAGAGCACTCGTGCTGAGTGGGGACGGGCCCTAGGTGCAAGACATCATGCCCATACATCTAAAACTGGTTGCAATTGGACCATGGCAAGTTGCAAAACTTGCCTAGTCCTTAGGGAGTTTCAAATGCTGCTACTACTGTATATAAAGAATGAGAGTATAATAGTCGGGAGCATGTGTGATGTTGAGTGGCTAAAGGTTGATACGCCTCGTTGAATCTTAGACAGTTGATTTTTTATTTCACCAGTCCAGATAAGACTGGACAAAAAAATCTGTTTCAAATATTGGAGAGACACTACTGAACTAGATGAACCAATGGCTTCTTGTGTTCTGGTGGAATTATTTTGGCCTCTTTCTCAAATTATTTGACCTAGAAAAGCCTAAATTACCTCAGCTTTAGTTAGCTTTGCAAGCTCACAGTGGTTTTTGCCAGCTCACCTGCCTACATCAACCTGCTATGTTAGTTGCAAAAAGGGAGAGCAGAGTCTTTTCTGTGTACAGAAAGCTTACTTGCCTGATCACCCGGAGGCAGTTCCTATTCACTGTGGCAACCTATTTACAAGCTCCCCATACTTGGGAACCCTTCAGTTTCCCCTCCAATTCTTTCTCATTCCAGACTTTTGCAGCTCCAGAGAATGGTCCTTGCCACAGATTCTGACCTTCCAGATGAGTTGCTTTATGGAAGAGCTGGTTACTTGTATGCCTTGCTTTATCTGAATACTGAAATTGGACCCGAGGCCGTGCCACAGTCTGCTATCAAGGAGGTAAGAGAGAAGCGCTCTTTTCCAGCCATTGGCTTTGTACAGAGTTGCTTGTTTGGTGCCTTTTGTAATGGTTCCCACCTTTTGCCTGCATTTAGCTATCTCCATACACGTCCCATTTGTTGTTTCAATCTTGCAGAACTGTCTCCTGCCTTCTTTGGGGCTTTCCACATAATGCTTTTCTAAAAGCCTACATTTTCTTCTTAGTGCTATACAGGCGGTGCTCGATTTGCATGGAGGTTACATTCTGGACCCACGTGTGTATCAGCAGGGTCCGCATAAGGCCACTCCATTCCGCACCTTTTTGTGACATTTTTGGGTCACTTCTGGGTTTGGCACAATGTGCATGGTTGCAGTCACAAACATATCGGACACACCTAAAACGGTTGCTGTCTGTACTTGTGCCTGTACTTATCCATGACTAGTGGTCCTATATCCACACTTAATGGAAGCCATTATTGCAGAAGCCCTCTTGAAAGATAACTGAGTGCTCCTGCATTTCAGTTGTACAGCAGAGAAGGCATGCTTGGTCTCTAATGAAGTAATAGTATTTAAGCAGTAGAAAAAACACACCTCTGACACTTTTGCAAGCAGCTCCCACTAATGCAGTTGCTCCACATGCTGGGGTCCCTTTCACTAGCAACAAAGCATTGCTTTTTGAAATGTAGTAACAGAAATTCTACCTGGAGGAAGTCTTGAATACCCTTTGCAACCTATGCATTTATTGCAGGTTTGGGTGACTTTTGGACCTCCAGTGGCCAGGGAGGATGGGAGTTGTAGTTTAGGAATATTTGGAGGACCAAAGGTTCTCCACACCTGATTTCTTTCTCCACACTCTTTCATTTTTCTGGCTGGAACAAGAAGTTCAGAGTAGTCTCTGAAAAGGTTATTGCAAGACCAACTCCCACTGGTCACATAAAGAAATTTGTGAAATTTTTAGGCTTGCATAACTCCACTCTTATGGCTTTGGCTACAGAGTGTACTGGCCAGATGTGAGATGTTCTCTCAGAATAATGGAATGCCTGTTATTCTATCTGTCTGCATCAGGTCGTGGATTCCATCATTGAATCAGGTAAAAACTTTTCCAGAGAGGAACGAAAGACAGAACGGTGCCCATTATTGTATCAGTGGCACAGAAAACAATATGTTGGTGCAGCCCATGGCATGTCTGGGATCTACTATATGCTTATGCAGGTAATGATAGGAGCCAGCTTGGAAAAGGGGGGTGGGGGTGAGAAGGAGACTCTCCTGAGGGCAACAGTGAGAGAAGGGAACTTGTCTTAAGAAGATAAGAAGCGGCTGCTGGATCAGGCCAGTGGCCCATCTAGTCCTGGATCCTGTTCTCACAGTGGCCAACAGGCATCAATTTACACTTATTTACATTGTTTATGTTGAATTGCACTTGCCATTTTATTACCCATTCACTCAGGTTGGAGAGCTTGTTTTCACAATCTCTTCTTGTTTGAATGACCCTGAACAATTTAGCATCATCGGCAAACTTCACTGCTCACCCCTAATTCTCAATTGTTTTTGAACAAGTTAAATAGCAGAGGTCTCAGTGTTGATCTTTTTAAAATAAAAAATAAAATAAGGTGTTGAAGTTTTTTCATAATACAATAAGATAAAAGAAACTAAATAAAAACAAAAACAGAGAAAGAGAAAACACCAAAGGAAAACAAAAAAGTAGAAGAAAAGAAGAGAGAATAAGAGAAGAAAAATGAATAGAATTTCCATTTTTTTGTCAGTTTCATAAAAGAAATTAATCAAAATATTCACTATAGAATATTTTCATGCAACTGATCTACTTTCTGTTAGGCGATATTTCCCCAGTCTTCTTGACCCAGATGTCTCATATTAATCTATTTTCCTTTTTACACAAAAGTCCAAAAGGCATTCTCTAACTATTGTTTGAATAAATGTCAGCAATAGTTTTTCTCTAATCAACATATCAACTTTCTCTCCGATAACTTTAACAACCATTTCCCATTGTGAGATGTACAAGTTCCCTGTCAGTGGGAAAGCTCATGTATCTCTTGGTATGGGACATGCACAAATGGGCACTTCAGAAGACTTAGTGGCAGGGTAAAAAGAGGATGCCTGAGTGAGTGTTACTCTCTATTGGCAACTCCTTGTAACATGTGATGCCAACTTCTAAATATAAAACAGCCACAGTTGTCTCCCACCTTCACTGCATCCAGTTAAACAAGGGTAAAATTATTTTCCAGATACATCAATGTGAATGCACATCAGCATGGATTTGTAGTAATATGAAAAAAATTGCTGCTTTTTATTTTGAAAAAAATACTGTGTGTTTGTTGTATATTTTAGCCAGTGTGCAATGTGGATCAAGAGACTTTGAGAGAACTGGTGAAACCAAGCATTGACTATGTGCGCCATAAAAAATTTCGATCTGGGAATTATCCATCATCTTTAAGTAATGAAACTGACAGGCTGGTGCATTGGTGCCATGGTTCCCCAGGAGTCATCCATATGCTCATGCAAGCATATAAGGTATGTCCTTGTTTGGCTCAATCATGAGGCATGGAAGAATGCATACAGTGGGACCTTGGTTCTCAAACTTAATCCGTTCCGGAAGTCCGTTCCAAAACCAAATTCTTCCAAAGCCAAGGTGCGCTTTCCTATAGAAAGTAATCCAAAACAGTGGTACCTCAGGTTACATACGCTTCAGGTTACAGACTCCATTAACTCAGAAATAGTACCTCGGGTTAAGAACTTTGCTTCAGGATGAGAACAGAAATCACGCGGTGGCAACACGGCAGCAGCGGGAGGCCCCATTAACTAAAGTGGTGCTTCAGGTTAAGAACAGTTTCAGATTAAGAACGTACCTCCGGAACGAATTAAGTTCTTAACCTGAGGTACCACTGTAATCCGTTCCAGACTTTTAAAAACAACCCCTAAAACAGCAATTTAACATGAATTTCACTATCTAATGAGACCATTGATCCATAAAATGAAAGCAATAATCAATGTACTGTACTATAAAATAAATAAGACCGTATCGTAGATGATAAAAAATAATTTATTTATTTTCTTACCTGCACTGATTATAGTCATTGTTTGGATGGGGGCCTTTTATCCATTTCCACAATCACACAATCATTCAGTATCTGAACTGGGTTCCACACAGTCACAAAAACAAATTAACTGAAAAAGCCTCAAAAACGCAAAATAAATCGCAAATACAAAAGCGCCAAACTTAATCCTTTCTGGAAGTCTGACTTCCGAAAAGTTCGAAAACCAAGGCACAGCTTCTGATTGGTGCAGGCGCCCTGGAAACAATAGCTGACAGCCACATCAGATGTTTGGATTCCGAAAAACATCTGAAAACCGGAATGCTTGCTTCTGGGGTTTCGGCGTTTGCGAACCAAGGTACTACTCTACTTCAAAATTGAAAGTTAGGTTTCCAACAGGAACACATAGTATGAGTTGCATGTTGTCTACACTGCTTCTTAAGACAGAATTTCTGTACTGCGTGCATTAAGAAAATTCTTAGTTCTGTAAGTCCAAGGGGATTTCTAAGGAGAAAAAAAAATTAATAGCAACACAAGGTACTTTCCTGATGCCATATGGCAAACTGCTTTTGAAGTTGTGGAACTTTCAAAATTACCGTATTTTTCTGTCTATAAGATGTATAAGGACACCCCCTCCCATTTGTAGCGACTCAATTTTAAGAAAATGAGCGGAGATGGCCCAAAGTTGTTGAGCTTCTCCCCCCATGCAACTGTGGGCAGGAAAAACTCCCTATATCATTTCCCATGCACAGCGGCATCGGGGGAAGTTGTGCAACCAGTGGGCAGGTGGGCACGCCACTTCTCCCCCCGCCATGCCACTATCCGTGTACTGGATGACCTCAGTTTTTTGACATGATTTTTGAGTCAAAAAACCTCGTCTAATACATGGAAAAATATGGTAGTATGTGGTGTGTCACCTGTTCAGATTTAAAAGTATGTGTTGCTTGACCCTAAGCAGCTCTTAGGATCCTTTTGCTTGCCCAGAAACAACATGGCAGGCACCAGCCCTTTTATTAAAAATAGTCAGTTCTCAACAGCCTGCTGAAACAAAAAGGTCTTTATTTGCTGGCTGAAGGACAAGGAGGGAGCCAGTCTAGCTTCTCTAGGGAGGGAGGTTCAAAGTTTGGGAGCAGCCACCAAGAAGGCCATCATTAAAAATAGTGAGTATTTTTAGTTCACTGCTGTGGCTAAACTTGTGTTCACATTTCTGCAGGTTTTCAAAGAGGATAAATATTTGAAGGACGCAATAGAATGTAGTGATGTCATTTGGCAGAGAGGATTGTTGAGGAAAGGCTATGGCATCTGCCACGGGACAGCTGGCAATGGCTACTCCTTCTTATCCCTCTATCATCTCACTCAGGATAAAAAGTACCTCTATCGAGCTTGCAAGGTACTCCTTAATTTTATTTTCTGATGCACATACTGGGTGATACTCAACGCTAGTTATACTTAGAAAAAACCCATTGATTTCACTGGACCTGCTCCAGAGTATGACTTAGTTCAGGAGCATCCGATTTAGGGTTCCAGCCGTGCTTTTCCCCAGTTACTTTGGCATTTTATGCCCACTGAACGAGTTTGCTTCTCAGTGACCTATGATTGTAGATGGGGGGTTTTATTTTCTAAGGACGTTCTGCATTTCTGAAAATTCTGACACACACACACACACACACACACACACACACACACACACACTCTCTGGTTTGCTGATACCTCCCTACATAAGTCTTCAGGCTACATAAGTATTCAGGCTTGAGTTTGCTGTTACGGGAGAGTTATGAGATAGGGTAGTGAAGCTGACTTCCAGGGTTGAGGCGGCCTCTGCTGAGCTGGCATTCATGGAAAGAGCCCATCCCTGGACCAAGACCTAGTGGCTGTTAAGTGGAGGAGCCATCAGTGAGGTGGGTTTTGTTGGAGCAGTGACAGCACTTCTGTAGAAAACCGTGAAAATGTTGTTGCTACCAATGTGACACAGCCTCTTGAACAAAGATGGTGAATACATTAGTTGCTAAGGGATTTGTTTACCATCTTTATCCAAAGCACCCTGGTGCATCAGCAGCAGCACAACCAGACCCCTTCACCTGCCCCAGCTGCAACAAAACATGTCTCTCCTGTATCGGTTTGACTCCACATACACTCCTCCTTCTCCCAAGACAAGAAGGAACAAGAAGCTGCTTCAACATTAAGCACAGTCATTTATTTACAAGACAAGCTACTTCTTTTCAAGGTGCTATCAGTCTTTGTTGAACTGGTTCTGAACAGCTATTTCTCCCTCTCTTGAGAGTTTCACGTAGGAAAGGGCTGCTGGTGGGATTCATTCTGTGCTCAGGGCTGCTGAGTGCACTATTCTCCCTTCTGATGTAAGCACATGGCTTACATTGCCACTTAGTAGATACTATCTCTTCATTTCACTGTGTCCAATGAGAGAGAGAGAGAGGTCAGTTCTTTGTAAACCTTAATCACTGCAGATTGGATTTTGGATAATCTGCACATGCAATTTCCTGAAATTTCATCAGAAACTTTATTAGGGCTGAAGTTAGATTTCTTAATCAGCTGACTTTGAGCTGACTTCTTGCACACCACAGTATTTCATATCTATTAGATATACATCTTTATTTACTTTGGTTTTCAATATTTTAGTCATTATTTCTTCATCCCTATTTGCTGCCTTTCCCCCAGTTTGCAGAGTGGTGTCTGGATTATGGTGCACACGGCTGTCGTATTCCTGACCGACCCTACTCACTGTTTGAAGGCAAGACATTTTTTATTGTTGAATTCTGTATTCAGTAACATGTATATTATAAAATTGTTATATGATTGAATTCAAAGCTACATGGTTTAGTTGGACTGTAAATTCACTTAAGCTGATATTGGCCTGGTTCACATGTTTTGCCAAGCCAATCCATGTCTGAGCGCATGAGCCTGTGGACTCCAGGAAAGGAAATGGTTCTGCCGCTGTGTTAAGTCAGGGTTTGGCTTAGTGTGCCATCTGAACCTGGGCTTGTGCTTTAGCTCTCCCAGACAAGCCATGAACAGTAATCCATAGGGCAAACCCTGCAGGGAGCACATACATGAGCTGAACCACAAAGTTCAGACAACATGCTACACCCAGCTGTGGTTTAGCTCAGTGTAGCAGCAGAACTGGGAAGAGCAAAGTGTTTGAAATCTCTTCTTCTGGAGTCCACATGCTCACATGTCCATGTGTGAACCAGGTCCAGGTCTGCAGTCCTCAACATGCTTACATGGGAGTAAAGCCCAGTGAACACTGTGGGACTTACTCATGAGTAGATATGTATAGGGCTGCACAACAAGCCTGCTTAATGAAATGTGCATGGTTCCTGCTTAATATTCATGGCCACCCTTTGAGTTCTACAGCCCTGTTCACTTTTCCTGTTGAAATACGTTGCCAGAGCAACTGAATTACTATTGCTGGAAGATCTGATTTGTTCTATGCTGTAATCTGTTTGAGGGTCGAATTTGGCAGATAGGATTATAGATCTCAGCAATGCATAGTCTCTGGGTGTTTAACTTTCTCATAGGCATCTTACCATGGAAACTCAAAAATAGACCATTGATGCTCAGCACTGAAGGTTGTTTTCAGAAATGACTCATTTGCCATCTGTTGTTAACGCATGGAACTGCAGAATTATTCAAGAGTATCCAAAGTTGTGCTGACATTATCACTGCATTTCACACATAAGAAACCTGCATTTTCATCCATGGAAATGTTCTTCATGTCACAAAATTATAATACAGAGTGCTGCATTTCATTAAGATGACCAACTTTTCTTACCCAACAGTCATTTGTGAAAAATGGGGACTTGAGGGGTATGTTCAATGCCCTGTTTTTCATACTTGGCTAAATTAGGATAGTTTGGTTTTACCCTAATGCTACAGGAACACACCAAAGCCAAACGTGCTTTACAAATGCAAATACAGCTTTTCTCTCCAGGATATAAGATGTATCTTCTGAATCAGTCCTGGTGAAACAGCTTGGCTGTGTGTGATCCTCTGGCTTTCTCCTGCAGCCATCTGAATGTTCTCCTTGCCACCACTAAAAGCCAGTCTCCTCCCCATTTCCTGGAGCTCACGTCCCCTGTGGCAGCCTTCTGAGAGTAGATGCCAGTAGTGTGTCTTGTAGCAGATACCCTGGTAGCTGTGCTCAGAGGCCAACCATAAAGCGTGCCAGGTGCAGTCCCTTTGGAGGCACTGTGAAAGTAATAAACAGGCAGATCCTGCCTTCCCTTATGGACTGGTAACTTCTGTTTTATGTGTATTTAATATGCAAGGCTGTTCCAGGGGATCCCTTGCAGCTCTCTCATGGCCAAAGAATCCAGGCTTTCTGTCTTTGTGCTTTTTTGAACTTGGGATTTGTCCGCTTCAGGTATGGCAGGAGCTATCCACTTCCTCTCCGACATAATTGACCCCCAGAACTCCCGCTTCCCAGCATTTGAACTCGGCCCTCAAAGGAAAGAAAGCAAAGAGGAGCAGAACAGCTAAATGGAAACTGGAGATAATGCCCAAAGCAACATGACTGCTTAGTGCCTCAAGTGAAACTGAACCAACGTTGGGAGTCTGGAGGAAAAACTCTTTCTCGCCTGTTCTCCAAAGAACCACGCTTGTCGTTGCTGCATGAGCGAGAGAATTCCACATTTCAATGTTTCATTCTAAGAGATGCCTTGAGCTGTGGCAGTGATCAGGCTTAAGTTCATTGGGACTCTTGCTTTTTCAGTTTTCACAGTTGTCCTTCCAGGTCTTTCTGGGTGTGTTTGCATGTTCCTTGGTGTTGTCCGTAACTGTAAAGTTTTTTCCGTTCATTGTGAAGCTGAAAACTGGTCAGTGACATCTTGTCCTGCTTGTTTTTCTGTGCATGGCTGTAATGACAGCACACACCTCTCCACCGCTGAAACAGGACCTCACATTTGGAACACTCTCTCTGCCTATTAGCTACCATGAATGAATGAGGGAGGCAAGCCCAGCCAAATGCACAGCTTGGTTGACCCTTTTCTTCAAAGTCATTGAACATTCCTTCCACCCCACCCCAAGACATCAAGAGCATGGTCCAGTCAGAGTTAAGAACCTTTTAAAAAAATAAATCTATTGATTTTCTTGAAGAGGTTAACCGTATGATTAAAATTCTGCCGTTGAAATCAGTTACCCGACGTCTGGCCAAATTATTCCCCAAATCTATCTCCCCCTGCCCACCATGGGGACTTTTTAAGGTTTTCAATATACCTAAAGTGAATCACGAATGTTGCACTGGTTTCCATGGGAAAAAATTAAACAAGTACTACACTCTACTGTCAAGATGTGTGGGGCTGGATTGTGCCTCCAAGAGTGAAGCTCACTTCAAATTAAATAGGTGAGCATTACATCTTCTGTGCCTCCCACCCTTGAAATAAGTCTACAATGCACATTTTCAAAAGTACTTCTATGGGATTTTTCAGATTTGAAAACTCTCTTGAGTGCATTCTGAAACACAAGATCCTTTCAATGTAGGGAGGGGGCCATAGACATGCCCTAAGTAGCCCACATAATTCCACCAATTTTGTAGAGGAACATCATCCCTTCAGTTCTTGTGCATCATGGAAAGCTTTCTGACAAAACTAGGCAGAGCCACACAAAAGCAGTATTGGGTTCAGCCCCACAGTTTAGGGAAGGACTCTGGGAAATGAAATGGCTTACTACTGCTATTGAAGTTTCTGAGAAGGGGCCAAGGTATCCAGTTCTAATTAGTAGTAAGACTGTCAATCTCCCTGCTAGGTGACATAGACAGTCCCATTTTTGTTGCTTCACCCTCTGAAAGGTTGCTTAGTTGTTGTTCCTCTGTTTGAAGAGCTACATAGTGAGTGTGTCACTCAGGCCCTGAGTCACAACTTTGTTTTGTTTACATTTTGCTCTTCCACATCTTCTAAAAGAAATTTTTGACAATTTGCATTGCTGGGTGTACTTTTTATATGAGAGAAATTTGGCTTCTTGAATAGCTTCCAGTCACCGTTGCTGAGAAGTGAACCCCACTTCCTAGATAGGATGTTTAAAGGTTGTTGTATCAAATTGTTCTGAGTTTTGTTGCACTGCTTTATTCTAACAGAAAAAGGACAGCCTCTCAACATAAATGAGAGTGTTTTGGAAGAAGGGGTCGTGGATTAGGGGGAAAGTCAGTTATCACAATGTTTTGCTGTTAAAGTTGTTTTCAAAAAAAATAAATTTAGCAAAATACAGATGTGTTCTGAACAATTTTTTCTTACGTACCTGCCTATGTGCTCTGACAACAGACAGCATTAGTTGAAACTACATGTTACACATGACATAGATCTGCCACTAGCGCCACCAAAACTGGCAGCACTGCGCAAGCTCCCCTCCATCCACTGGGATTTCTTACAGTGTTATGTGGCATCATCACACTGAGCTTATCACCACTTTCATGGCTGACAAAGACATGGAAACTTCCAACATGATGCTATTGTAGTGCAACGTATGAGATTTACCGTATTTTTCGCTCCATAAGATGCACTTTTTCCACTTAAAATCTAAGGGGAAATGTCTGTGTGTCTTACGGAGCGAATGTGTGGTCCCTGGTGCTGGGGGGGCAACCCAGGCTTCCCCTGCCAGCCCCGACAAGCTCTGGGAGCAGCGGGAAGGCTGCACAGCCTTTCCGCTGCTCCCCGACCTGCTCTTCGGGGCTGGGGGTGGCAGAAAGCCGGGATTCCCCCACCACCAGCCCCACAAGCTCTGGGAGCAGCGGGAAGGCTGCGCAGCCTTCCCGCTGCTCCCCGAAAGGAACCCGAAGCCTCTGCAGCGCAGCGGGAACTCCCAGATTGCCTTCACTGAAGCCTGGAGAGCACTGACCCCTCTCGCTCTCCAGGCTTCCAAGGTAGCTGCCTGAAGCCTCCAGAGCACAGCGGGAAATCCTGCTGCGCTCCAGAGGCTTTGGGTTGCCTTCACTGAAGGTGACTGAACGCACCTTGTTTTAGAGGGGGAGAACAAGAGAGAAAAATTCTCCCCCTCTGCGCAGCGCCCCTTCAGCAAAGCGACAGGAGAAATGGAAGGGGCTCTGTTTCTCCTGCCGCTTCACTGAAGGGGCACTGCACAGAGAGGGGGAGAAATTTTTTTCTTGTTCTCCCCCTCTAAAACAAGGTGCGTCCTATGGTCAGGTGCGTCCTATAGAGCGAAAAATATGGTTGCATATTATGGTTGACTGTGGGAGATCCCAGCACTATCATTTGGGACAGCAGCCTTGTTTCATTCTTCTGTAACTACAGCTGTGTAACTTGATCCACTCCATGTTTTAAGTCCCACTGGGTTGGGTGAGGCTTGCTCCCAAGGAACCCTGCACAGAATTGCAGCCTTTTCCCACTAAGTGATTTGTGTGAAAGGTATTTGCTATTGGTGAGATTGAAATGGATGAGCCTCCCTTTTGGAAATGCCTCCAGGCTTTACCTGCAGCCTGTTGTCTTTGCTCAATTTTGCTTGTCACTTTAATTTATTCACTTGTTTTAAAATACTTGGTGTGTTTTGTAGTGGGCCCTAAGCGAGTCAGCACTGGAAATAAGGCCCCTGAATTGAATAGGCTTTCTTGTTCCCAATAAGAAAATTATTCAGACAGTTCATTTTTGTGACAAAAAGCCTCTCACTTCAGATGATTTGCCTTAGAGCTTCTTCATACTTGTCACTCATTTATAGCACAGTCAGTAGAGCATGAGACCCTTATTCACAGGGTTGTGGGTTCAAGCCCCACGTTGGGCAAATTCTCCCCATTCCAGCGTATTGGACTAGAGGACCTTTGTGGTCCCATCCAACTCTCTTATTCTCTATGAAGGAGGGATTCACTAGGGCATGTTCATAAATCTTAAAATTGCTAATCTTCAGTCACACAGGATAATTCTCTTGAATCAACATTTGTGGATTGTGACCACCTACACCATAAATCAATGTAACTCCTGCTGTCATAACTCAGTTTGCCCTCCTTCCCACTTAAGGGACTTTTGTGTGTGAGAGAGGGGGGTGACTGTCCTTAGAGATTTCACCCAAAACTATGATTCCCAGGGCTTCTCATGGAAAACCCAAATGCTTAAGCTGTTTTCTAAACCATTTTGTAGCATAAAAAAGGTAAAGGTAGGTGTAACCTATAGAAAACAAATGTGCTTACAGTTAAGGGTGCCTTCTAGGTATATGTTTAAAGCACTTGCACAGGAATGTGCATCAAATCTTTGTATATGTCAACTCATAAATAAGTCCCGCTTGGGTCAATGGGACATTCCTAGGTGTGCATAGGATTGCAAAATTGTTTGTCCATAAATGAAGTGCAATAGGCTGAATCCTTGCACACCTATTTAGAAATCTGGCCCTTAAGATATAGAGTTTCAGGGTTGTTGTTTTTCAGGAAAAGGATTGCCAGATTATTTGAGTTCATTTCCTATTGTAATTGGGCCATAGTCCAATAAATAACATCTTTGTATTTTCAGTGGGTTTTCCAACTAAAATTGAGTCCATGATCTGTCTTGCTTGAACTGATTGAGTTATAGTACCTAATTTCCCCTTAAGTGATACTTTCTGCAACAAAGAATGGTCTTGAAAATATATTTGGTGGTTCAGAAATCATTTTAGGAACATACAAAATTGCCTTATACCAAGGGAACCAATTGGGTCATATAATGTAACAATGAGGGTTGGTATACAAATTTAATTAATAATAATAATATTGACACTGATTGTCAGTGATTCTCCCCTGCTTCAGCCCTACCTGGAGCCTTTTTCAGCCCTGCCTGGAGATTGAATGCTGGACTCTCTTGCATGTGCTTCACCACCAAGCGGAAACCGAAAACCAAACCTGAAGCAATCTAACCAGCTGTTTGGCACAGGGAGCTGGATTTTGTTGCCTTCCACTCTGCTTCCCCATAGATAGCTGGTCAGTGGCATTCAGCATATCTAGCCAGGTCTAGTATGCATGCACAGCCCCAGCTGGCAGATCAGGCATATCCATGTCCCAGCTCACAAAGGACCAACGCCTGGCTGTAGTTATGTACAAAAGTCTTTATTGAAGTTCAGTTTCCATTTCAAAGCCGCAGCGTGCAACTCTACGTCTTAGAGTCTAGACTGGCGAAGTTCCGTCTGACTCTCCTCCCCTTCCACACCAGTTTAAGACTCTAGCCTTGCTCCACCTCTTCCTTAGCTCCTTCCTCCTCTGGGCCCTCCTGCCCGCTGGGGTTTCATCCTTTCTGGACTCTTCTGACGCTGACCCCCCTGATTCTTGCCCCTCCTTCCGGCGGGCTTTAGGACCTGGTTCCCTATCCGGGCTACCTGCTGTGCCGCTCGCCTGTACATTTGAACTTGGCGCGCGCGCCCAGCCGGCAACCTTCCTCTTGACCGTTCCCTCGCTCTCCGATGGAGGCGTGGCCAACCCTGACTCATCTTCTCTCGCTGGTGGTGAATACACTGGCCCTGATACCTGGGACTCCTCCCCCCCACTACGCTCTGGTGGGGAAGCTGGTCCTGATTTCCAACTGCTGCTCTGGGAGTCCCCGCTGGCCCCTTGCTTCTGGGGTGTCCCCCTTGGGGCCCCCCTTGCCCTGGCCATCGGCGCCCCCTTCTGTGAATCTTCCGATTCACTGGAGAGGCTCATGGAATCTCTCGGGCTACTGTCATCTTCTCCTACGCTGCCCTTGGATTGCTCCCCCTCGCTCTCCATCTCCTCCCCTCCCTGCGCTCTCGCTGCGTCCCTGACAACATGTTTCCACAAATGGTTAGGAAGACAGGAGAATTGCTAGGCACCCCGTTAATGGGTTGTGGCTGAGAAGTTGCACACAGCTTACATGCTTATCTGTGCCACACTACATTTTGATAATTCCAGCCACATAAGATACTATACACAGGGACTTATATTAGTCTTCCAGATCGTGGGTGGGAAACCGCAGGCTCTTGGGACTCTACTCAGGCCACACCTCTCACTGGTCCTGCCCTCCCCACCCTCCGCCATCCATTTTTCTGTCTGGCTGGATATGTCTTTGAATTGTAATAATGCCTCTTGTGTACCTGCATGGTGAGATGTCCACGTAGAACCCTTGGCGTTTTACGTAGCAAGACTGCAAAGGTAAGAGAGGGATCTGTTGCCCTAACCAACCAACCAACAGCACCTGGTCTACAGAAGGCTGCCCCCCTAGAAAATGCAGCTCAAGTTGAAAAAAGTTCCCCACTTCTTGTTGTAGATTTAGACCCTGAGAAAACAATTACATTATAAAGTAATAGAATGTGGTGTATTATTAGGCAGGCTAAGTTAACATCTAAGGATGTGTGCAAGAGAGATGCATATATTCTCTTTCAATTTCATTTGTGGTGGCAGAGAGTGAAAAACACCAGGATTCCAGAGTCTCCATTAAAACAAATGACAGGCAGTGAGTTTGTAAGATATAATTAAACACTTGGCAAAATGGGAAACTGCATGACATGAATGGCTGTATGGCCAAGAGGAATTTTTCCTGTTTTTTTCCGCAGCAGCCCTTGCCATATCGAAGTCCCACAGCCAGCTCCTCTCATTGCTTTATTATTGGAAATAACATCATTTTTCAGTCCACAACTGAATTATGGATTACGTGCTTTAATTCTCGTGGAGGGCATTGGCTAATATTAATGAGGCCTATTGCCTCAGGAGGGATATGTGAATACAGTGACTCATGAGGCCCACTCTACTCTCCTGATTCTCTGATAATGGAAGCTGGATATCATAATTCTGAAGGGAGAACGAAACCAAGACAAAGAGACCTGCACTGTGGCAGGTCTCATTAGCAATCAGAGCCACATCCCTGGCAGCTGGTTTGCAAGCTCCTATTAGCGCTATACTTGCCCTAAAGGGGCTCTCCTCTTCTTTGGCAAAGGTGCATTAATTATCATGCGCTTGACAGTAAATCCAAAGGGGTGCACTGCTGTCTATGAAGCTGAGGTGGAGACAAAATAACAAAGCCTCTTTGTGATGAACCTTTGGCACCTGGCAAGCAGGCTGTAGTTACCTGGACTGCCAGATATCTTGATTAGAATGTGGTTAACTGGCATGAGATGGGCTCTGCGAGGGCTGAAGCCATTATTGAAAGAGCATAGCTCAAGGCAAGGGCATTAATGCCCATCTGGTCATTCAGATTACAGTGGTGCCTCGCAAGACGAATGCCTCGCAAGACGAAAAACGCGCAAGACGAAAGAGTTTTCCGTTTTTTGAGTTGTTCCGCAAGACAAATTTCCCCATGGGCTTGCTTCGCAAGACGAAACGTCTTGCGAGTTTGTTTCCTTTTTCTTAAAGCCGCTAAGCTGTTAATAGCCGCTAGGCCGTTAATAGCCGCTAAGCCGCTAATAGCCGTGCTTCGCCAGACGAAAAAACTGCAAGACAAAGAGACTCGCGGAACGGATTAATTTCGTCTTGCGAGGCACCACTGTAGCACAGCAAGGTATATGATGGGCCGTAGGTGGAGCTTCTGGTCAATTGTGGGTCAAGCTTCACAGAAACATTGTCTTACCTCAGACAACATTACTATACACAGGTGAAAATTAGCAAAGATGTATAGAACTGCCTCAAATGTTTGTTGGAAATGCAAGGAGAAAGAAGGCACATTCTACCACATGTGGTGGATGTGCAAGATAACAAAAGCATTATGGGAAATGATGTACAATGAGTTGAAAAATAACGTTTGTTACAGAGGCTTTTTTGCTAGGTGTTCTAGGTACAGAAATTCCAAAGGAGCAGAAACAATTATTCATGTTTGCGACGACAGCAGCATGGATACTATTGGCCCAGAGATGGAAAGAAGATAAAGTTCCAACCAGAGACATATGGTTGATGATGGTGGACTACGCCGAAATGGCAAAATTGACTGGGAAAATCAGAAACCAGGAAGAGAAGAATTTTAAGAAGGAATGGGAAAAAATTATAATGTATTTAAGAGAACACTGTAAACAACTAAAAACTATGGCAGGATTTGAGTAATGCTTGTAATGTATGAAAAACTATGGTAAAAATGGATTATTTTTCTTAAAGAAAATAAGAGAAGCAGTTGGGGCAAAATAGATTGATAATGGTAAGTAACCATGGAAGGGCGGGGGGAGTTGAAGGATTCAATGAATCCTAAATGGTGATATGGATGTTTTATTTGAATTTGAATTTGTTATGTAAAACTTAATAAATATATATATATTTTAAAAAACTATACACAGGCGAAATGCTGACTAGCTGAGAAGCTTCCCTTTGCTGCTTTTTGTGACCCATCACTGCACATCTCATCCTGCAAAATAGTCAGGCCACAGGGAAGGGATATAATTAAGCACATCGTGGTTGCTAAGCTACAACATTGCTTGAGCCTAAGTGCTTCTGTTTTGACCTGTAAGGCGAATGCACAACAATTTCTACCACCTTTTCCTGAGTGCAGCAACAATACATTCAAATGGAGATTTTTAAAATCACAGTTGGTATCTGTATTGGATGCTGTCAGGGCTGAGAAGGGCTGCTCTGAGGAAGAATGGTGGGAGCCACCCCCTCCTCCTGATCCTGAATCTTCCTAGGAGAAGGAGGACAGTATAGATTTGGAACAGTAGTTTGCAGAGGGGCGTAGCTCAGAAGGCAGAAACTGGGAAATACTGAATGGGGAACAGCTAGGAGAAGAAACACTGGGGGAGAGAGGGTTAACAGATTCACAGTCTCTGGACAGCATTCACCCCACCCTTCCCCAAAGACATGGAGAGCTCAGAAAGTGTCAGAACAGAAAGCCCTGAGGCTACAAACTCTGATTACAAAATGTAGGAGTGACGTAGATTAACAGGGATGGAGCACTGCCATTTCTAGGAGACGTGTTCTTTTTTATCTCACTGTGATTATTAAAGGACTAACTGGTAAGATGTTCCTTTCGTTTGATCTTTTTTATTTACTGCCATGGAGAGAGGAAGCCAATTGCCTGAAGCCTAACAGATGCATAGGAGCCAACTGTTGTTGTTGATTTATATACCGCCCTATAACTGCAGGTCTCAGGGGCCGAGGGGTCTTTGCACCCCCACTAAAATATTTGAGGGGGCTGCCCCCCAGTTGATGGGCATTGCCATTCAGTGTGGTCATCATGTGACCAGTTATGTGGGGCGGGGATTACCTGCCCCATCCCTAATATTTTATTCAAGCTGGCACACCTGAGGGGATGTGAATTGTTCTCATGTATCTCCTACTGATGTTGTTTTAAATGGCTCATGTCTATATATAATGGGTTTTTCAAACTGTTTTATATATGCAGCTGTTTAACTGTTCTAGATATAGATATAACTGTTTTATACATGCTTTTATTATGGTGTAAATTGCTTCAGGGTGCCTCAAGGGAAGCAATTCATGAATGAAATGAAAAACAACAACATGGTCAAAGAAAATCGAAGTTTGCTTGGGGGGGGAGTAATATTGGGGTAAACTTAGAACATCCCTGCACCAATTTGTGGACACAATATCCAACTTTCAGATTGGGAAAGGTTATGAAAAACCAATTTCAGTGTATTGTACACTGAAAGAAAACTATATGAAAGTGACGTACCGATGGTATCTGACTCCCAGTAAGTTAGCAAAAATGTATAAGTCATCTACAAATATCTGTTGGAAATGTAAAGAAAAGGAAGGCACCTTTTATCATATGTGGTGGTCTTGTAAGGTAATAAAAGCATTCTGGGAAATGATATATAATGAGATAAAAAAAATGTTTAAATTAACTTTTGTTTAAAAAAACAATAGAGGCTTTTTTATTAGGAATTATAGGTGCTGATATTCCAAGAGAGCAGAAAAGACTTTTGATTTATGTGATGACAGCCGCTCGGATGCTATTAGCCCAGAGATGGAAAGAAGATAAAGTCCCTACCAGAGAAGAATGGTAAATTAAACTATTGGATTATGCCCAAATGGCAAAGTTGACTGGGAAGCTCAGGAACCAAGAAGACCAAAACTTTAACAAAGAATGGGGGAAATTCATAATTTATCTTGGAGACCACTGTAAGCAGATGGGAAAAAAGCAGGATTTCAATAAGACTTGTAATGTAGCAAGTATTGTGGAGACAATGGGGTTATATAAAACATAGATTATTTGAAAAGATGCAGTAGAAAAGGTTTAATAATTCTTTGGAGGAAGCCAGGGTTGTTTAAAGTGGTATGATACTGCTTTCAAGGCAGCATGGCCTCCAACATGCTGAGTCCCCAAACCGGGACACGTGTCTTGCCGTCCATGCTCCCCCATGAGTCACATGACTTGCATGAGATCATGGAGCCCAAAAGCATTGGTTTTGGGGTGCCGAACAAGATCGTGATCCCAAAAAAGTGCTTTTCCAGGAATATGCAGAAATGGTGAAACTTACCAGAAAATCAAGATAACAAACTTTATTTATAAAAAAATGGAAATAGTTTATTGGATATTTACAGATAAATTGTAAACAGATAAAAACATTGGCAGGATTAATTCAATAACCTGCAGTTTTATAAGAAATTGGCATGTCCAAGCTGACATGTTTAATCAGAGAGAAGTCATGGTCAAGATTGGAAACTTTTTGCGTGAAAGAAAAAATGAGCTGGTCTGTAGAAAGTGGATTTGTTGCTCAGGAGCTGCCGGCCTCTGCAAGGGCTCGAAAGGTGTCTGAAGGAGCTCCCCTGAGCTCGCCCAGCCAGTCCCCTTCGCCAGCCATCAGCGGCTCCCCAGATGGGCTCAAAGGGTGGACCCCGGAGGCAAGGAGGTGGATGAGGAGGGAGGAAGGTGAGTGGCGAGCATCAAGGTTGGGGGCTGGAGGGAATTTCAGGAGCTTATTTGTCAGTTATCCGGAGCTGCTTGGCAAAATCATTTGGACAGCATTTGAGCTTAGGTCCCCTGTCTTGAGGCTGCCCTGTTGTGGTCTCTCAGACCTAAGCTCAAATGGCGTCCAAATGAAAACCAAAATACAGTCATACCTTGGGATGAATACGCTTCAGGCTAGGCATTTTCAGGTTGCACTCTGCGGCGACCCGGAAGTAACGGAGCTTGTTACTTTCTGGTTTCGCCATGTGCGCATGCGCAGACTGTCAAAATGAGGGCAGAAGCGCCAAAACATGACCCGCAGGCGCGCGGACATGGGTTACGTTCGCCTCGGTATGCAAACGGGGCTCCGGATACAGAGATAATTCAAACGCTGCCATAGTTGCAACACCATGGTTATAATTCTGTAAATATTTTTTAAACGTGTCACATTTCTGAATAAAGTATTGATTTGCATTGCCTCTCAATCTGTTTGTCATCTGAACCATCTCTACATATTCTAGAAGTTTATTTAACCACTCTGTTTTAGAAGGAACCCTGTCCTGCTTCCAATTCATTGCAATTAGGGTCCTTGCTGCCGCACTGGCATACAAAAATATTTTTTTTAGGCCTTTTGGTATTTCGTTATCTAAGATGCCAAGAAGGAAGGCCTCTGGTTTCTTTGGGAAATATACTTTCAACATTTTTTAAAATTCATCATAAATGATATTCCAGAATTCTTTAATTTTTTTACAGAGCCACCACATGTGATACAGATTACCTTCCGACTCTCCGCACCGCCAGCAGGTACTCAGAATATTTTTATACATCTTAGATAGCTTTGACGGTGTTAAATACCACCTAAACTGCATCTTCATGAGATTTTCCTTGATATTATATTTGTTTTCCACAGGTTTTCCCAATCGCTCATTGGAATAGAGTGACCAACATCCTGGGCCCACCTAATCATTACTGATTTAACCTCCTCCTCCTTGACTTCCCAGTCAAGGAGGAATTGGTACATTTTTGAAAGTATCTTGATTTTATTATTTAACAAATCTCCAATTTGGAGGGCTCTTTGGCAAAGCCCTTCTTTTTATCTTGTTTGAAAGTCTCATTTAGTTGGAAATACTGTAGCTATCCTGAAAAATGTTCTTTCATATCATCATACTGTTTTAACTTTAATTGGTTGCTTCCTCCATTAGTAATGACTTAGACGTGAGCCAGCCCTCCTGCATATTCTTTTCTTTACTGCGTTGGCCTCCAAGGGGGAAATCCACCATGGTGTTTGGGGTTCAATCATAGAATCATAGAATCATAGAGTTGGAAGAGACCACAAGGGCCATCGAGTCCAACCCCCTGCCAAGCAGGAAACACCATCAGAGCACTCCTGACATATGGTTGTCAAGCCTCTGCTTAAAGACCTCCAAAGAAGGAGACTCCACCACACTCCTTGGCAGCAAATTCCACTGTCGAACAGCTCTTACTGTCAGGAAGTTCTTCCTAATGTTTAGGTGGAATCTTCTTTCTTGTAGTTTGGAACCATTGCTCCGTGTCCGCTTCTCTGGAGCAGCAGAAAACCTTTCTCCCTCCTCTATGTGACATCCTTTTATATATTTGAACATGGCTATCATATCACCCCTTAACCTCCTCTTCTCCAGGCTAAACATGCCCAGCTCCCTTAGCCGTTCCTCATAAGGCATCGTTTCCAGGCCTTTGACCATTTTGGTTGCCCTCCTCTGGACAATCAAGTCCTTATATTTTGTCCAGACCATGTATAGCACTTTTCTAATAATATGATTCAACAATCCCTTACACGCCTTCGTCTTGTCATAATTGAGGTAGGCATGCCAACCGAAGCAGTTGTCATGCCCTTCCAGATCAAACAAGTTCGTATTTTGAAGTAGACACCGATCTCTTATCCAGACAAGACTGGCTGCCTCACAGTAAAGCCACAGATTACTGAGGCCAAATCCTCACCTCTCTTTAACGTCAATCAGCAATTTGTGCTTTATTCTAGGTCTCCGACCTTCCCAACTGAATTTAGATATGTCCTTCTGCCAGGTTGTTAAGCAGCCTGTTCCCCCCAAGATTGGAATATTTTGAAAAAGGAAAAGCATTCTTGGGAGGATATTCATTTTAATTATCAATATCTGTCCCCCAAAAGATAATTTCAGTCTATTCCATATCTCCATATTTCTTTTAATTTCTGACCAAGCCTTATCGTAGTTATCATGGTAGAGATTTATATTTTTTGGTGTTATCAGTATTCCAAGATATTTTGTTCCGAGATATTTCCCATCACAGCCGAAGATTTCACCTCCATCAGCATTTTATAATTTTTGGCCCCCAAACCACTGTTTGTTATTAGGCAGGTTGTCAGCTGCCTGCAATACCATACAGGGCCCAGGATGTCAGACAAAAGGATTTTTTAGTGAAAATAATGAAACCATGGAAGTTTCCAGCCACAACCTTGTTGGACCATTAAACCCTGAGATTAAGAGTCTCATGCTTTGCTGGCTGAGCTACCCCAGCTGCTTGCACATAATGGGAGAGTGCAGCAGAACAGCCCCTCTCTAGAGAGGTGGCAACCTTACAGCCCATTATGCAGGAAAATGTAGATTGATGTCAATGAAAGCTTCTGCTCAAAGAAAGCCTTCTTGGTTTTTTAATAGCTGTGAATCAAAGGATGTCGTGGGAGTCTACCCCCACCTACCAGGATACTGACGTGGGTGATTTTTCAAAACAGGGACACTCAGGTGGGGTCTTCCATGCCAGGTGTTGGGGAGTCTATCCAAGAGTTGGATCTGAGCACAGAGCACAGGCTTCCCGTCTCCTCAAAGCCAGTAGCAATTTGTGCTGGCTACCCACCAACAAAAATCAGAGACAGAAGAGAACCTGGAGTTCTTCATCCGCCTCTGCTCCTTAGAATGAAGTGTTCTGTGAAAGACAAAGTTGTGTACACTCCCCCTCCCCACATCATACCAGTGCCAGGTATGTGCGGAGGTTGCATTCGGATACCATCTGTGCTTGCCTCTCGGCAGTCAGAATCTCCCATTCCAGTGGAAAAATTAACTCCCTCACTATTGCTGCTGTAAACAGTTACTGATGCAGCATAAAGGGATAACTGAAGAGAAGCAAGATCACTGTTATTTATTATTTTTATTTATACAATTTATACAGATTCGCCAACTTACTGGGAGTTAAATACCAACGGTACATCATCTTCATATAATTTTATTTCAGTGTATAACAGCGCTTTGTGACACTTTCATTCCGGCAGGTGATTGAGCTGAAAGCCCTGATGCCAACTGCCCATAAACCTTAAGAGAACCTCTATGGCTCCATAAGCCTCAGGTTTGGAGAATGCAGGCATCGTCCCCCCGACCTCACCCCTAATGCCATGGGCCCAGCAGCATTCCAACTGCTGTTTGGTTGCGCTTGTTCAATGTGATTTTTGTACTTGCAGACGTTTTCATTGCTAAGGAGAAGAGATGATAAGAACATAGGAAGAGCCAATGGCCTCTCCATTCCAGCATCCTTGTTCTCTTCCTGGGAGAGAAGTCATAGTGTTCCTTGCCTCTCAAAGCCAAACTAGGCAAAATCTAGGTAAACTAGGCTAGAGATCCGTCTGTGATTGGATCCCTTTCCTAGCTTCTTTCAAGCAGTCACTGAGGAAGAGGAGAGATTTGGACTTGAGTCCATGGCGCTGGAGGACGAGGAGGGAGCTGAATCATTTCTCTTTCCCCTCTTTTCCAATGCAAATCTTCCCCCTCACTACCATTTGCCCTGATGTAAGGAGGTGAGGCTGTGGCTCGGGACAGATCACCTGCTTTGCATGCAGAAGATCTTGGACTCAATCCCCTAGGTAGGGCTAGTAAGAGACTCCTGCCAGAAAACTTGGACAGCCACGGCCAGTCAGTGTAGTGTAGTGGTTAAGAGTGGTGGACTCGTAATCTGGTGAACCAGGTTCACATACCCACTCTTCTACATGCAGCTGCTGGGTGACCTTGGGCCAGTCACACTTCTCTAAAGTCTCTCATCCTCACTCACCTCACAGAGTGTTTGCTGTGGGGGAGGAAGGGAAAGGAGATTGTTAGTTGCTTTGAGACTCCTTAAAGCAGTGCTGTCCACACTTTTTTTCAAAGAGGGCCAGATTTGATGAAGTGAAGGGCTGTGGGGGCTGACCCCTTCGCTGGATGGACTTGTGGGAAATTGCAGTCAAATATAACTAGCAAACATAGGTAATGCATGAAGGGGGAAAAGACCACAGAGCTGTGTTCCTAGACTCAGTTAGGTCACGCCCCTCACCTGGAAGGAAGGAAGTCAAGTTTCCTCCTTTGTTCATTCTGTTTTTCACCATGTGAACTGCAAGCTCAGACCATATGTTTAGAGCTATTTCACCAAATTTTTGTATCCCAAAATTTCTGCCTGTTTACTAGCTGCTGCATGGATAAATGCATGAGCCCATGGGCTTAACCAAGGGAGGGACAGCTGCCCCCCCAAATAAATAAAATCAATAAAAATACATAGCGAACTGAGGTTCTGCCCCTACCTCTAACAAAAGGCCTGCTCCCCCTAACAAAAATCCTGGCTACGTCCATGCATGAACCTGCCTTTTGGAATTTTGTAAGTAAAGAATTTTAAACTTACTAACGTGTGTGGTTGTTTAATGCTAAGAGGGGTAGAAATGGAGCAGCTCTGGTAGCCTAGTGTGACTTTAAAACTCTGCTGGAGGCTCTCTCTTATGGGAGAGCATGTTTAGCCCCACTCTTTGGATCTATGATCCAGCCAAGTCTTTGATTAATTAATACCACATGGGTGATCTATATCTATTTTCTTCCGCAGGACCCAGGCTCAGGCTCAGTATAAGGTAGCATGCTATGTTCCTATGTGTTTGCTGCAAACAATGCAGAAATCATAGGGGAAATGTTCTGTAACTCCAGGAAAGCCCAGTTTAATGAGAAGGCTGACATGTTTATTCATTTAGGCTTAACTAGTTCCTGTTTTAACTAAGAAAATGTGGAAGGCAGCTGCAATGTGGAAGGCAGCTGCAATATGTCAAGCAGCTGGAAACTACCCAATCAGAATTATTTCAGCTGAGAGAACGTTATGAATTCCCAAACAAAACAACAGCGCTTATTTTTTCTTTGTTTATTAGATCATCATATGATATATGTTTTTGGCAAGAAAGAGCCATTTTACAATCCTGAAAGAAGATAGATAGATAGATAGATAGATAGATAGATAGATAGATAGATAGATAGATAGCAATTATATATATATATATATATATATATATATATATATATATATATATATGCAGGTTTTGGTGTCCTCGGGTGTCTTCCCGTGTAAAAGTTGGGGTGTCTAGGCGACGTTTCGACGAGGTCTCACTCGTCATCTTCAGGCTGGTGCTTTCGGCTTCTTGTTACTGGAACAGAGCAGGATCTCAGTGTTTGAGTTCCTATAAATACTGTAGAGGGGGTGTGGTGTATAGCCTCCAATGTTCTGGGCAGAGAGGAAGTTCCCAGGCTAGTGTGCCTTTTCTTCTTTTGTTCCTTAATTACTTGAGAGATATCTTGAGTGATTTCTTGAGTGATATCCTGAGTACCACTTAGGTGGGTCATTAGGTGTGGATTAGTTGTTAAAGTCTTTGTGTCTTGACCTCTTGAACTTTGTGAAGAGTTTTCCTGAGAAGATGGCTGTACTGTACTTAGTTGTGCTCTGGCTTGGCTTCGTGTATAGGGGCGAGCTGTGGTTTTGTGGCTTGTGTCAGCCAGATCTGTGTAGGGATTGCAGGGGGGTGCAGCATCCGGAGGTGCCACCATGGATTGGCTACTGGATGGTGTCTGTAATTCATCTGTGGAGAGGGTCTGGGTTTGGGTCTGGTGTGGTTGATTGGTGTTGGCGTTCTGTGTGCCTCTGGATCTGGTGTCAGTTTTTGTGGGGAGGGCTAATTTCCAGCACCCCCCTGCAATCCCTACACAGATCTGGCTGACACAGATCTGTTCCAGTAACAAGAAGCCGAAAGCACCAGCCTGAAGATGACGAGTGAGACCTCGTCGAAACGTCGCCTAGACACCCCAACTTTTACACGGGAAGACACCCGAGGACACCAAAACCTGCATTCCTGTACCCGTGAAAATCTACGAAAGCATATATATATATATATATATATATATATATATATATATATATATGGCAATTATATGACAAGAACGAGCCGTCTCAAGAACAGCTTCTTCTCCAGAGCGATCTCGGCCCTGAATGGGAAACCTGGACTTTGAAAGTCATCTAATCTTCCTTGCTGTATTATATTATATTGTTTTAATTAGTGTTTTTATAGTTGTTCTGATTTTGAGTGGAGTGCCCTATCTGGGTGGATGGAGCAGCCAAGTAATTTCGTTGTCCCTGAGAGGGGGCAATGACAATAAAGATATTATTATTATTATTATTATTATTATTATTATTATTATTATTATATACAGATATATTATATAATATTATATATATATATATATATATATATATATGCAGGTTTTGGTGTCCTCGGGTGTCTTCCCGTGTAAAAGTTGGGGTGTCTAGGCGACGTTTCGACGAGGTCTCACTCGTCATCTTCAGGCTGGTGCTTTCGGCTTCTTGTTACTGGAACAGAGCTGGATCTCAGTGTTTGAGTTCCTATAAATACTGTAGAGGGGGTGTGGTGTATAGCCTCCAATGTTCTGGGCAGAGAGGAAGTTCCCAGGCTAGTGTGCCTTTTCTTCTTTTGTTCCTTAATTACTTGAGAGATATCTTGAGTGATTTCTTGAGTGATATCCTGAGTACCACTTAGGTGGGTCATTAGGTGTGGATTAGTTGTTAAAGTCTTTGTGTCTTGACCTCTTGAACTTTGTGAAGAGTTTTCCTGAGAAGATGGCTGTACTGTACTTTGTTGTGCTCTGGCTTGGCTTCGTGTATAGGGGCGTAAGTAATTAAGGAACAAAAGAAGAAAAGGCACACTAGCCTGGGAACTTCCTCTCTGCCCAGAACATTGGAGGCTATACACCACACCCCCTCTACAGTATTTATAGGAACTCAAACACTGAGATCCAGCTCTGTTCCAGTAACAAGAAGCCGAAAGCACCAGCCTGAAGATGACGAGTGAGACCTCGTCGAAACGTCGCCTAGACACCCCAACTTTTACACGGGAAGACACCCGAGGACACCAAAACCTGCATTCCTGTACCCGTGAAAATCTACGAAAGCAAATATATATATATATATATATATATATATGCAGTACATTTGTTCAGAAGGCAAGCTTTTGATGAAATCCAGTCCCTTTGCCACGTACTGTCACATCTTAAATTATGTAACAAAACTAATTTTACTGATAAATTACCAAGGTATCAACATGTGCAGAAGCTATTCAAATGCCTGCTCAGAAACCCTCTTTGGAGACTTCCCCAACCCTTTTCAGTATTCCAACATGTACAGTTGAAGCCTGATAATTAACCAAATTGCCTCCAAATATTAGAACACTGTACCAAATAGATGCACAAAGCTTGAGTAATTCATCCTTAGCTGTGATCTTTGTTTCCTTTTGATGTTTTGATTCCCACCCCTACTAGTGTCACTCATTTTTTTAAAAAAGCTGATAATAGCCGGGACCCTCAACCTGCTCCCGTAGTGATGCTTCTGCCAAGCAGGAGAGAGGAGGTATCATTAGTGATACCCCCACCCACCTACAGTTCCTTGTGCTACCCCTCAAATCTGGTCCAGAGGATAATAGATTCCTCCTGGGCTACTTGAGAGTTAGCCTAAAGTGCTGTAGGATGGAGAACTGGTGATAAATCTCTCCCCTTTCTGCCTTCAGGACTCTCAGGTCCCCCTGGATCTTGGTTCTGCCTGTGAATCCAGGGAATCTAGTTAGCATCAAAACCATTGTGCTCAGAATCATTACCATTAAGGATCTGTTTCCATGCGGCTTCTTCCCATGTGGTCATAGCCCACAGCATACATTTAAAGCAGTATGATAGCACTTTAAACTGCCATGGCTTCCCCCAAAGAATTATGGGAGCTGTAGTCTATTAAGGGTACTGACAGTCAGGGGTGGCCCAATACATTTTGGTGCCCAAGGCAAAAACGCCCCCTCTGCCTACATCATGATAGAAGGCATGAAGCTCTAGCAAAGCCTTGATATCCTGCCAGGATGGATGAGAAAGCTTCAGAAAGCACTTCTCATGGAGGAGAACCACTTTCTGAAGCTTCCTTCCTGCCTGGCGGCAAAACTGGGTGGTAGAACATTTCCACTCTCAACTCTTTAATTTCCGCCGCCTGAGGCAGCTGCTTCATCTTGCCTCACGCTTGAGCTGGCTCTATTGGGAGTCGTTAGGAGACACCCTCTTCCCCTCACAGTGCTACAATTTCTCTCTTTTTATTCTTTATTGATTTTACATTGATTAATTATATACATTTTCCATTCGTTCTTCAAATTATGTTAACTTATACACGAATGTGAACCAAAATAAATCAATACTTCTTCACACGTGACGTCCCTCCACCTTATTGCGGCTTCTTACTTCTTCCTTATCTTTTAAACTGTGTTGGTTTCCTTATTTCACTTCTCTTGCATAATATATGTTATCTATCTATCTGTTATTTACTTTGCAAACTTTAGTCAAAACACATTAAAGGTTTTGTTTGAGAACAATGTTCTTCCAGGTACTCTTTAAAACAGGCCCACTCCTTTTTAAACTTTTGGTTTGGTTGATTTCTAATTACTTCTGTCATTTTTGCTAATTCCAAATATTCACACAATTTGATTTGCCATTCTTCCTTCATGGGTGTCCTATCCCCTTTCTGATTTTTAGCAATCAGCATTCTTGCTGCAGCTGTAGCCAGGGCCGGATTTCGATGAAGAGCAGCCCTAGGCTACTCCACTTGTGAGGCCCCTCCCAACCCCCCACCCTCACGACTAGAAGAAAATGGAAGAGTGTTATAAACAAAATTCAGTGAAGCCAAGGATGATGATGGGAATTTAATATTCTGCAATTCTCAATTTCTCCTCTAAAGGACATAAGATGTTATTGTTAAATACCATGGTGATTTTTAAAAATGCATAAAATTAACACTGAAAAACTTTTGCAATACCTGAACTTTGTAAACCTTTTGTATAATAAGCATTAGTTTTTAGGAAAATGAAGTTGTAATGTTATTCTTAAAAAACATACACCTTGAGTTTACAAATTATATTGCCTGGGACGTGTAAATAATATGACCATGATTACCTGACAGTGTGGCACTTTTAGAATCTACTTTATGTTGTCATTAAAAAGTCAGTTTTAAAATACATATTAAGAAGTAAACTACAACCATCAAATACAGGAAGGCTAAAATGTTTTTTTTCCTAGCCTTCCTCATAGCAAAATCATCCAAAACTTCATCAAAATTTGTTTGTCTAAGTTTGTCACTTTCAATGTGACATTGTGGCCCTTAATTCATTTTTAATTCTTTTGAGTCTTGAAAAACTCCTCTCTCCTGAGCAGTTAGTGGCCATAAGGCTAAGAAATAGCCGGAAGATTCCTAATGCTTCCACATTAGGAAAGCCCATATGAATTTTGTCCTTATATATAATTTGATAAAGTTCTGTATGAGACAGAGAATGCTCTGCTGTAGGTCTATGGCTTTGTGTCACGTACAGGTGAAAGTGCAAAAGTTCATCAATAGGTTTCAGGTCAATATCTTCTGGGTATGCTTCCATTAACTGTTCAACACCTTGCTGAATTTCTTGCTTAGATGCTGTCAAATTAGCAAGAATGGCAAACAATTCTGCAACATCACTGTGCACAGTACTTCTTTTAAATTGGCTTCAAGTGCATTTAATAATGGATAAAGGATTTTATCTTAAACTTATCTCTTGAAGAAAGAGCATCTGAGGCATCAGGTGCGCTTCTGTCATTTCTTTGCTGTTCCCTCACTCTTTGTCTCCTTGTTTTGTAGTTGACATTTGGCAAGGTGGCTTTTGCTTGTTTCTCAAGCTCATAAAATCATCACTAATTTTCCTTTAAAAATCCAGAAGTGAACTGTACAAACTTGTACAAGAACTCAGGTGTGATTTTTGAAAGGCTTTGCTGCCCTTGTGAAAATGACCTAGCACACGGGTCCAAAAATGCAGCATAAACAGAGATTCCAGTTCTTCCATTTTCTGCAAAAGATTGTTAGCTTGGAGCCTGGTCTCCCCCTTCCCATTAACATCAGAGTCAGGATGAGGTCCAGTTACCAACCTGCAGCCTGGCCTCCTGCCATCTATAGGTAGTTCTGGATCCCTCCGAGGATCCCTTCCCTGATCCTCAAGGCCTCTCTCTGCCTGTGGGGAATCTGCAATGCATGCTGCAGGCTCTGTGAAGTGTGAAAGATAGACTTCTCTGCCTGGGAGGGGTGAGGCCAGTGCCAGTCACATGTGCTTGCCTTGCTCTGTTCAAGCCAAGGAGGGAAGGAATGGAAGAGACTTGGGAGAGCTTGCTTACGTACTCTTATCTGCTCCATGTGGCCTCCCACTCACATGCTCCCACTGATTAATGTGTAGCACATACCACTACTGACCTGACCCTTGAGCTGAGGAAGGCTGTGCAGCTGGTTGTTGACTCTGGGCCTGCTGGCTCTAGATTCTGAGATGGAAATTTTTGGGGTGTGAGGATACTCAGCAGCCCAGCTTGTCAGGGCGAAAGTCCCTGCAGGTCTCTGTGGTTGGCAGAAGAAGGAAGTTCTAGCCAAATACAGGAGAAAAACAGCGGTCAGTAGACCACAATCTTTATTGTGGCACAACAGGTCTCCACACAGAGTAAGAACCCCGAACATGGGTTACAAGCTTTTTGAAGACCTTCCCTCCCTACCCAGAATACATTTCCAGAACCATCTGGAAATGATACATCACTGATACATCATCATCATCTCACAAGGATGGAGGGGAGTTGTGAGGTTACCCAAGTTCATCAACTTGCCCTGGTTATCAGATCATGTTCCTAACACCTTAAGTAAAGGTAAAGGGACCCCTGACCGTTAGGTCCAATCGTGGACAATTCTGGAGTTGCAGCGCTCATCTCGCTTTACTGGCCTAGGGAGTCAACATTTGTCCGCAGACAGCTTCTGGGTCATGTGGCCAGCATGACTAAGCCCCTTTTGGCGAACTAGAGCAGCGCACGGAAATGCCGTTTACCTTCCCGCCTTTGAACTGCTAGGTGGGCAGGAGCAGGGACCGAGCAACAGGAGCTCACCCCATTGCGGGGATTTGAACTGCCAACCTCCTGATCGGCAAGCCCTGGGCTCTGTGGTTTAACCCACAGCGCCACCCGCATCCCAACACCTTAAGTACCTGCCAGCTAAAAAACAATAAAACTATCTATGCATATATTTGCCTTCTGGCCTTCCCAAGGATGGGCTGTGGGAACACCTGGCCTCAGGAAACCCATCAACGGATGTTCATTGTTCCCCTCAAGGGAGGGGTGCTCTGTAATTGACTGTATATCCTAAGGATTATGGAGGGGGCGTATCCAAGTTGAGTAAGTGACCTCACTTAGAGGATTATGGAGGAAGGCGATGTCCAAGTCCGCCCTTCCTTTTGAAGCAAAATGTCATTGAAATGGAAGAATTGGTTATGGCATTGATTTTATGTGATTTTCAAAGGTCTATCACCATGATCAAGTACAAGGGGATACAATTTTGACACTTTCTTGCAACAATGCAACACGTTTTGCCAACAGAAACCAGATGGGATACAATTTGTGAGCTTTCTCCATTAACAGTGCAAAGGGGGTCCCCGCACCGGGGCAATCTAGAAGGATTGTATTTATATCTCTAAGATTCCAAGTTGGGCACCACTGGTTAGCCCTGAGTCTTATAGTTGCAGGGCCCAAGTTGTCCTGCCCTCGCATGAAGTCTTGGGTTTGCAATTTTGGGAGAGGGGAGCAGGCGGGCTGGGGGGATGGGTCCTAGATTTAGAGGCCCTAGGCTCCAGCCTACTTAGCCTATACATAAATCCAGCCCTGCTCCCTTGTTCCTCTGCTTATATTAGCAGGCTGTGCACAAGAGCAAGTTTTTATGCACCCACATAGCCCAGCCTATGACTAGCAATCCACATGATATTCAGAACCAGCTCAGTTTCGACTTGTGTTCACATGAAGTATAATATTCAAACCTATAGGGCATTTTTTAAAATACCATGCTTTTTGTTTTTTAAAAAACTGAAAATATTTGGGGGAAACATGCAAGTAGTCAACAAGTGACTCATACATTTAATCACAACTTCACTTCTTTTTATGCAATTGAGTACCAAACACTTTTACCAGACCAGCAATCTGGCTTCATTCAAAGAGGTAGTATGATCCACTATCAGTAACATGAAAAACCACATTTTAGTTTTTTTTTTACTTTGTGTTAAGTTGGATTTCAATGTACAACATCAGAGGTGATGGTCAAAGTGGGTTCTATCCAAGGTTAAAAAACAAATTGTCAGTTCTCAAGACACACTGAATTGTTATGGGAAGGGATTACGAGAGTCAGTGCTTTTTTCTGGGGGTACACAAGGGTGCGCAGTGCCAGCACCATTTTTTTCTAGAAGAAAAGCACTGGTTAAAAGTGTGGCACTCACTGCAACAACTTCACTGTGAGTAGGGGCACTTTTTTTTTTTTAAGAAGAGTTGTTGAACAACATCTGATGAGCACAATATTGGCTATACTTAGTTTAATGCTTACAGCATATTTTCTTTTTCTTTTATTTAAAAATTGGCACTGTTACTAGATCCATCAAAGACATGTTGGGAGTAATATAAAGCAGCCATTTTCAATTAAAGGTATGATCTGAGAAGCTGTGCATTGTGTGTTCAAGTGATCTGCATGGGCCACATGTGCAAATGAAAGGTGAAGTTTACACATTACTTCAGTTCAGTCTGAGTAACATTGAAAGCTGATTTCAAAACAACAGAGATTAAATCCAGAATTTAGTATTTACTGCACACACCTAAACAAATTTACCTTGATGCAAATCACCCAAAGTTCACGTTATTTATTATTATTATTTATTAAATTTGTATACCGCTGTTCAACCAAAGATCACAGGGCGGTTCAGAACATAAAAATGAGAACACAAAATACATAATAAAAACAGATACAAAAACTAAGCAATAACACCTCTCCATATCCTAGTTTATGTCTTTAAGATTACAACCTTAGGGCCATTTCACATTACATGTGTCAGACAATTCTGCCTTTTTCGTGAATGCTCCTGTAGAAGTGTCTGCAATGACACGTTCAGTACACACACTTTCTAGATTTGTAGGTACACACTTAAATAGCCTAGGTATACATCTAAGAATCTAATTTGTTAAAAGTCTTTAATTTCATAGAACCAGAGAGTTGGAATGGATCCAAAGGGTCATCTAGTCCACCCCCCTGCAATGCAGGAATCTCAACTCAAGCATCCATGTCAGATGGCCATCCAACCTCTGCTTAAAAACCTCCATGGAAGGAGAGTCACAACCTCCTGAGGAGTCCATCCCACAGTCAAACAGCTCTTACTGTCAGAATCTTATTTCTAGTAACTTGAGGCCATTGGTTCGAGTCCTACCCTCCAGAGCAGGAGAAAACAAGCTTGCTCCATCGTCCACGTGACAGCCCTTAAGACATATGAAGATGGCTATCATATCTCCTCTCAGCCTTCTCTTTTCCAGCCTACACATACCCAGCTCCTTCAACCATTCCTCATAAGGCTTGGTTTCCAGACCCTTAATCATCTTGGCTGCCCTTCTCTGCACACCTTCCAGTTTGTCAACATCCTCCTTAAATTGTGGTGCCCAGAACTGGACACAGTATTTCAGGTGTGATCTGACCAAGAAGAATAGAGTGGTACCATTACTTCTCTTGATCTAGACACTACATTTCTGTTGATGCATCTGAAAATAGCACTAGTTGGGGGGGGGTTGGCTGCTGCTGCTGCATCACACTGTTGACTCATGTTAAGCTTGTGGTCCACCTAGATCCTTTTCACATGAACTGCTAGTAAGCCAGGTGTCCCCATCTTATATCTGTGCATCTGGTACTTCCTGCCTAAGTGCAGAACCTATTGAAATTCATTTTGTTAGTTTGGGTCCCGTTCTCCAAGCTGTTAAGGTTATTCAGAATCCCAATTCTGTCTTCTGTGGCATTAGCCACCCCTCCCAATTTGGTGTCATCTGGAAATTTGATGAGCATCCCCTCAGTTCCTTCATCCAAGTCATTTATGAAGACATTGAACAACGGGCCCAGGACAGAACCCTGCAGCACCCCACTTGTCACTTTTTTTCAGGATGACAAGAATTCCTATCCTGCTTGGACTCTTTGAGCATTTCTGACCATGTGATCAAACCCAGGAGCTCCTTCAGCTTTTCGAAATTGGCCTTCGTAAAGTCCAGAGTGTGTGTCCAACTACACTCAGTTTCCCCTTGCCTTTGTATCATGAAACACAGGGGGACATAATCACTTCCTCCCAAGTTTCCAAGTGCTTCCACTTTGTTGATCAGTTCCTCCCTGTTGGTGAGGACCAGGTCCAAGATAGATGACCCCCTTGTTGCTTCTTCCACCTTCTGGGAAATGAAATTGTCAGTGAGACATTTCTTCAAAATGTATTTGTTTGATTACTGCACAACACTAGAACTCATTCAAGGTTCTGAGTATATTAAACCAAAGTTTGTTTTAAATATTGCTTTCATAATATTGCCCATTATAGCTCAGTCAGAAGAGTATGAGACTCTTAATCTCAGGGTTGTGGATTTGAGTCCCATGTTGGGCAAAAAGTTCCTGCATTGCAGGAGGTAGGACTAGATGACCCTTGGAGTCCCTTCCAACTCTACGATTCTATGATCACATTCAATAATAACTGTAAGACATTTTTCTAAGACAGAGAAAAGCCCACCTCTCAAGTCCCTTAAACATAATTGCATACTGATTCCCACTTTCCCTTAAACTGAAGACTGGGGTTCATTCTTGTGGCGAGTGCCTACACCTGGGGTCTCTGCCCGATACTTTGGTGTGTCGCCTGAGGGGCCTGGTTGATACAGCAGGTGAAGGAGGAGAGTGAACAAAAGTGGGTGACACATATGGGAGAAACAGCCACTGCCTGGCCTCCCAGTTCAGGAGCGGAAACAAAGCAATGGGGAAATCTGCAACCTGGCCACCTTAAGCAAGGTCTCATCTGCTCTGCAATTACAGCATACCAAGAGACTGAGAAGCAAGTGCAGGTGGAATCTTTGTAATCCAAACCCAGAAGGGCATAACAATGGAAGACAAATGAAGGACATTTATCGCAAGCAGAAACTATGGAAGATTCCAGTATTCTTTTTTAAATAATAATAATAAGCTCACCATGATATGGAATGAATCTGTTGTTTTCTAGTGGTCTTAATTTCTACATCATTTCTTCATCATATCCTGGAAAACTGCAATCATTCCCTAGTATTTGGTAACTCTTACATCTCCTATGAAGTTCATTTTGAATAAATCAGTCACCACATCAAAAACAACGAGTAAAAGTCACCTTGAAGCAACTTTACCATGTTAAAAATGAAAGACTCAGGCCCCAGAGGAATGCGGATAAAGGATACTAAACATCCAAATATTACCCATGGGTCATCTGACACATCACACAAAGAAAGGCAAAACCACCAAGTGTATACTCAGCAGGCTACTGCAACCAATCCTGGAGCTCTGCTGAGTGCCATTCACATCTGTCACACATTTTCAGATGCATACAATGAATATTTTCAGTGTACGCCTAAATAATGTCATGCAAAGGGGCCCAAAGTCAATAGGAAAACTCTGATTCAAAGACTTCCCATTTTATTTTATGAAGTCTCTTTAGAGAATAAATATTTTCTAGGCAATCAGTTCTTTTGTTGCTAGACCTCTGCTTATCATTGTTGGCGCTGAACATTTTTACCTTCCACACAATTGCTATGATATTCACACCATCAACAGTACATCACAATTTTAGTTCTTGGCAGAAAGACACTCCTTTCCTCCCAAAAACAACTGTCAGCAAAAAATAAAGGGAGCCAGATTTAAGATGCCAGGGTTGGACCACAGGCAGAGCTGCTATAATCCTGTTCCACCCAGTGTTTGTTCAAGTGAAGCAGGGGGGTGGATCTTTTTCCGCCTTGGAACCATTTCCCACACTTTATCTTACCATAGTTCCTTGGAGTCGGCATGATCCAGTCGCTTCCTTTATTAATAAACATCACTCATCTCACAAAGACCACTTGCTTCTGCTATTACCTCCTGTCCTGTGCTCCTGGTTTCCCATATTTAAAATACAAGTGACTCCAAGGTTTTTAGGCTGGTATACATTGTTTTGTGCTTATTACCATACTGTGCTGCATCAATATGTTAATACATGTCTTAAAATCACAAAGACCATTTTTTAAAAGTGTATGGGATTTAAATATAGGCTTCCAATAAAAAGCACTATAAAAACTTCCATTCTTGCTTTGAAGACATCAGAAAAGAAATCCCCCTGGGGCTGCACACCCATCAATGTCCAAACAGTGCTAACTAGGAGGAGAGCAAAGGTCAACAGAGCACTAGCAAGTCTTCTGCTGCTCCCAAGCCTGCTCTCTTCTGCCCAAGTCACTGTTCACTGCAGAGAAGAGAGGTTAAGTGGAGGATTTCACTGCCTGCTCGTATGGTGGTGGTGGGGTATTACAGTAAGAAGGGAGAGGAGGGTAAACTGGGTTCACTTGTGGGGACTTAGGTTGGACATGGTAAGTCATAGCCATGGGGTTCATCATAGCTCCTTCTGGGTCTGTGTAGTATGCCATCCCTGGCTGCTGGGCTCCTAAAAGTGGGAGACACAAAAGAGTAATGCCGGGCATTGGTCTGTGTTGTCAATATTTGAAAGGAGTCACAGATGATTTTCAAGGCACCAACTTGTTCACTTCAAATAAATCCCTTTCTTTATCTATAATACATATGTATTATATGTACACACACAAAAAATGGGTGCACCCCTGCTTGCTCCACTCTCTAACCCCCTTGATATTCCCCCACAGTAAACCCACAGAGCTTCCCCCTCCCTATCCCAGTGCAAATACTAAGCTTGCTATTCACCTTCCCAGCCCTATACTTGGAGGGCATTCTTGAAACCCCCCAACCTGGATCACTCAAGCCAAAGATGGGGTGGGGAGCTTGTACATCTTTACTCCTGATGCAATTCATTTCTATCATTTTCCAAATTTAACGTCATCCAGCAATAAGGGGCCACTTAATAATTTCTATTCGTTCTAATTGTTACATAGGAACAGTTCAGTACTTGCTGTTCTCTCCCATATTTCCTGCCACAGGAAGCAGCAGGCACAGGGAAAGAGAAAAACCAGCAGGAGAGAATTATAAAGTATAATGCGGTTTTAAGTGATCACTTGGCCAAACACATACGGGCGGCTTCCTGGTTTTCAGCATTCAGCAATGGCTATAGAATAAGTTACTCACTGGTCTGCCTAGATAAATGCTTGCATGCTAAGCGTCTGGTTATATTATCCTCAGATCACAACAGTAGTCTGTGGCCAATAATGCTTGTCTCACATAGCAGAACTAGTAGCAGGATGCAATTTCTGACCTGCCGCAGAGGGGTTAGGTGGCCGGGTATACGACACGTTGTATGTTGTTTCATCAACCAGCGGAGGAGGATACATCCGCCTTCGGATAAAAAACCCCGCCCCACAACAGAACAAAACTCCCATCATCAGAAGGAACCTGATCAAAGGGGAAGAAGAGAAGGAACAAATTTAACCAGAGTTTGCACAATTTGTAAAAACCCTAAACGTTTACTCAGTAGTTAATTGCAGATCTAAGTTTTTTGTTTTTTATTATTTTTTATTATTTTTTATTATTACTTATTATTATTATTTACCCACCCCTCATCCTAAAGTCTCAGGGTAGATTATGGCAATGAAAACACAGCATTAAAAACAAACTAAATCAACTTACAATCACAGAAAGAAGGTGGGTCCTAAAAAATATACCTCTCATGTGTCAAAGGTCAGGGTAAAGAGGGGCATCTTCGGCATTCACTGAAAATGGTATAGTGGAGTTGATAGATGCATCTCCGTGGTGAGGGGTCTTCCACCACCTAGGGACTACCACAGAGAAGGCCCTCCCGCAACTTCTTGGGGGGCAGAACTATAAAGAGGTCCCTCTCTGCCAAGCTTGACACCCAATAGGGTCTGTAGGGAAGCAAGCAGTCTATGTAGGGCTTTAACATCTTGACATCTTTCCGCAGGGCCTGCAAGACAGAGCTGTTCCACCTGGCCTTTGGCCAGGGCGCAGCCTGACTCCCTCCTTTGGCAATCTTTACAAAACTTTAGTTTATGGTTGCCATCAATTTTGATTTTAATTAATTTTTATAATGTTTTTATAATGTTGTACTGTTTTAGTGTTGTTAGCCGCCCTGAGCCCGGCTTCGGCTGGGGAGGGCGGGATATAAATAAAATTTATTATTATTATTATTATTAAACACTGATGTGAGCACCCTGAATTGGGCCCAGAAATATTTTGTGGCCAACAGAAGCCTTTTTTTCAAGGCTACCTGAAGAATAGGGAGTGTTTTTTTTGGGGGGGGTCACACCTGGGGAGAGAGAAAGGTAACTCCCCCCACCCATGATGATCATTGACATCAAAAACACCCCTAGATCACATGGGTCTGAAAGAAACCTTAGATCACCTACTTTAGGTAATGGGTGGTGTGGAGCCACAGCTGGGGAGGAAAAGATTAATTATTTCCTGTCTAGCTGTAACTGCCTTCCCTACTGGCAAAAACATCCCTGTGCATGATATGTTCAAATAATAAATCAGTCTATTCATTCTATGATACTTTCCCTCATCAAGTGTTATTATTATTACTAGCAGTAGTGGTAGTAGTAGTTAATTAGTTAGTTAGTTAGTTTATACCTTGCTTTCCCCCTGACAGGGACACAAGGCAGCTTATAGATAAAAGTAATTGCTGAGGATCTCCAGCAGAGAGACCCACCACAATTGCCCTGAACCTCAGTTCCCAGGATTCTCAAGGGGAACCCAATTATTGTTACATTCAAATTAAAACTGATATAAATTTGTAGTGTAGATATAGCCTTAGAGCAGGAGTCAGCAAACTTTTTCAGCTGGGGGCCGGTCCACTGTCCCTCAAACCTTGTGGGGAGCCAAACAATATTTTTTTTTGGGGGGGGGGAATGAATTCCTGTGCCCACAAATAACCCAGAGATGCATTTTAAATAAAAGGACACATTCTACTCATGTAAAAACACGCTGATTCCCAGACCGTCTGTGGGCTGGATTTAGAAGGCGATTGGGCCAGATCTGCCTACCCCGGGCCTTAGGTTGCCTACCCATGCCTTAGAGAATCCAATTAGAAGATGCAACCCTAAACATATCAGTAGTTATCACTGCCTTACCAAAAATACCATAGTCGCTGGATAGACAAAGTCCTTATGCAGCATCTTGAACCACAGCAATCTTCATAGGAGCGGCATCTGCATAAGAATAAAAAGAAGAGGACATTTGGAGATTGCAAAGAAGCAGCCTGGCAGAATAAGGCACCGACAGGAAAGGAAAACCTCAGTGGGCTAAGATTCTGTCAAGCCTCATGGTTTTAGCTGTCAACACATTAGCTGAAGAACAGACGTGGAAGATGCAACAATTCCAATGCAGAGAGATCTAAGAATGTCATTTGTGACATTATACGTCTGGAGGCTGTACCGTAGCTGTACTGTGTTGCTATGGTTGCACAAGACACAGCTGGGCTGGGATGCTCCCTTGAGACTCGAGAGCAATGCTAATTTGCGCCTGTAAAGAAGCCAACATTGCTAATGCCCTACAATTGTAGTCACTAATACAGAGAAGTCCTCAGCTCTGGATGCAACTGATTTTTATTTCAATCATATTCATGGTGTTCCACTTGGGATTCTCTAGGAGATAAAAAGAAATACACCCACAGCTTTGAATTCATTTCCTATACGTAGTTTCTAAAACAGGAGGTGACTCTGGGGTGGTTCTCACACACGAGTGCAACATCAAGCAGATACTTGTATGCAAATACAGGTCAACCAAAAGAAAAATGAAAAGGTATAGACTCTGAAAGGTTAAAAACACCAGAAACAACAACTAATGGAAATATTTACAAAATCAGATCAATGTTAATAATATGCAAAAATTCAGTTGTATATTGCAACGTATTTTAACGGACTGTACTATAAATGACTATACCAGCTAGTCACAAAATGCCTGCATGAAAAACCTTATTTAATTTGATATACTGCCAAACAGCAAATAAAACTGGAAATCCACACAATTTAAAGATGGCTGAACTCAGTCATGGCTCGCAGATCACTGGACCCATTTTCACAAAGCTCTTGACCAGGAGTCAAAGTAAAAAGAAACTTCAATGCTGGTTGTTTAACATATCCTGCCTTTTAACAGGATTGAAGGCAGCTAGGAAATGTCCATGAATCAAATGCAGTAAAAGAAGAGATTAACATAAGCAACACTTTCTCTGGAGGGAAATCAAAGAAACAGGAAAGAAAACAAGGTAAGTGAAAAGGAAATCTGTGCAGCACTGAAGTGGTGTCATCCTGAGGACTCAGGAGAAAAACAAAATAATGCTGAGCTGGAAATGAAATCCAAAAGTTATATCTGAAATAAAATATTTCTTTGAATTAGTACTTTATTTTTCACATTTCTATCCTACCTTTCTACTACAATGTTCAAGAGCAACTTTAGTAGTGAGTTCAAATGTATTTTAATTTGTGGGAAGAGAGTGCTAAGAATTAAGGTTTGACCTGTTGTTAGGAAGTGTTTTGCAAGACCAATTTACATCACTTAAAGTCTGATGCAGAGGCCTGCTTCACAGTCTAAGCATATATGGTACAAAAGAAGCACGTTTAGAAAGACATGTATCATACAGGTACACAAATTTGAAAGCCAACATTGGCTGCAGCTCCTTGCCATGAGCAAATTCTTCATTGTGAACGCTGGTGCGCTGCCACACAATTTGTGGAATGGCATTAAGACTTTCTAGTCCTACAAATAACTGGAACAGATGGAGAACAATGAATGTTTCAGCAATGATTAAACCATATTATTGTGTGAACATTGCAGGGATATTATTCCAGAAAATAAACAAACAAATGCGCACAAAGATCTGGTTCTGTATGCAATCAGGCTATGTTCAATCCAGAAGTTTAGTATTTTCTTTCAACCACAGGAACTCCTTCTGTTCCTGATGTGAACTCTGAAGCCTTAGGATACAGTGCCACACTAGACTGGATCCCAGCCTGTGTTAGAGGACATTTGGCACAGAAACATGTGTGTATACCTTTAAGAAGTTGGCTGCAGCTGCCCGTTGCTATAAAGGAAAAAAGCTGAGTTTTGTAGCCTGCCTGCAGGAACAACACCCACCAGAGTTTGTGTTTATTGTTTAGTAATAAAGTCTTCGTTTTAGTTTGGGTTATTACACCTATGTCTCCTGGAGTCACTCTGTCCTCTGCCACCGGCTGGAAATCCCCCTCCAACAGCCTGTTCATAAGATGCCAGTTCAAGCCCCAGAGTCCCTGACACTAGGCTAGTTTAAAAAGCATCTGTTCATGGAATACTCATAAAGTTCTCAGAAAGCAACACAAAGAAACCTGCAGATACTATTCGAGCATGAACATAAATCAAATAATACAAAGCCAAGAAAAGATGTATTAGGACTACAGAGGCTTGGGATGTCTCCCTCTCCCACATGTACTTGCAGGAAAAAAAACATGTTAAGAACACCTCATTTCTCTTTGTATACAGTAACAGGCTTTGAACAATGACCAAGCATACAATGTGGTGAATGAGTTGGAGAATATCAGATCTCAATATGTCACTGGTTAGACATAACAGAAGCACAAAAGCGAGAGGGAAATCTTCATTATGACAGCTCATTCACCCAATGTTTATAGATTAGATGCTAACACAACAGAACAAGACCAGGTCTCCTCTTGAAAGTGTTCCCAAGGTCCTGGAGGCCCAAAAGTGTTTGGCAGCCTGCCTGGTTTGTACATCAATAAAGAAAATACCAAAATGATAATTAAAAATCTGGGGAAGTAGGCAAAATAAAATTTGGAAAAGATTTCTGGATTTAAAGCAGAAAAGAAAGTCAAATATTTGGGACTTTGGCTGGTGCCTAGAAATGAGAAGTTATTTCACGATAATTACAGTAAAATAATACTGAATTATGGAACTGGATGAAGCTTTTGCTGCCTGGAAGAATATTGGCAATCAAAATGAATATTTTATCAAAGATGATATTTTTGTTTTAAGCGTTACCTGTGATAGGTGGTACTGATTGCTTCCAGCAATGGAGAAAGGCTATAACTGATTCATCTGGCAAGGGAAAAAGCACCAGATTAAATGTAAAATTCTAATTGATGCAAAGAGTAGAAGAGGGTTTGCTCTTCCAGATTTGAAAATGTATTATGAGGCAGCGTGTTTGTGCTGGGTGGAGCTGAAAAATCCAACTATTTTGGATCTTGACGGATTTGACCTAGTTTATGGATGGCATACTTACTTACAATACATTGCCCAGGCCCATTTAGTGCAAAGGGCAGCCTGTGCAGATGTTATTTTCTTGCTTTTTGTGGCTACATTTTGGGATGGGAGGAAACAGATGTATGGCAGAATCCTAATAAATTCAAAAATTGGTTGTTCCAATTGGGTAATCAGCAAGAATAAAAACTAATTAATCTCTTTAAGCCAGGGATGAAATTTGGGCACAGGAGGACTAAATAAAAAAAAAAAATTACTACTATTACTATTACCACTACTACTACTACTATCAACATGATGAAATCCCAGCTGTTTTCTACTCAGTCTATGTACCATCTCAGATTACAGGTAAGAAATAGCATGTTTGAACACTCTCATATAAAAAGTCTTCTGCATATGGAACACTTGCAAGTTAGGGACGCAATTGCTTTTTTATTATTTAGTTGTATGGAGCAATGGAGACAGTGTTTTCCTCCTGGCTGGGGATAGGCAATTTGTGGTAATATCACAAATTTTATGGTCTGGCTGGGGTTTTTTTAGTACACCTTTGCTTCTTAGGGGCCACCCCACATTTTCTTCAAAAAATTGCTTTGAACAGGTAACTACCATACAGTTATCAAAAATATCAAAAGTAAGGGGTCTGTGGTTTGGCTTTTGAAAAATAGGGGGTCCTCAGTAATTAGCTAATTGGGAATGACTGCTCTAGAATAAGTGCTGATATAAAGAGCTTAACAGGGGTCAGCAAACTTTTTCAGCAGGGGGCTAGTCCACTGTCCCTCAGACCTTGTGGGGGGCCAGACTATATTTTGAGGGGGGGAAATTGAACGACTTCCTATGCCCCGAAGAGATGCATTTTAAATAAAAGCACACATTCAATTCTTGTAAAAACACCAGGCAGGCCCCACAAATAACCCAGAGACGCATTTTAAATAAAAGGACACATTTTACTCATGTAAAAACATGTTGATTCCCGGACCATCCGTGGGCTGGATTTGAAGGCGATTGGGCCAGATCCAGCCCCCAGGCCTTAGTTTGCCTACCCATGGCTTAAATCTATCTCCCAACATTGTAAACACACAGACACACACATCCACAGATGAACACAGAGAGAAAAGGCGGACCACTTACATATAATATGTAGGATACACCCCTTCAAAGTACCAGCACTGCTTTTTGGCCTCTGAATACTGAAAAGAAAGGGAAAAGAGGACATTGTTCATCATTTAAAGCAGAACCTGCGAGTTATACACAGCATTTAACAACTGTATCTACAAGAAGTTTTAACAGAAAAGATGGCTTCAGTTCACAAATGAATATATTTAGGATAACTAGAAGCAAAGTGAGAGCTAAGGTAAATGGCACAATGGGGTTTGCAGGGGCTGGGTGCTTCATCCCTCCTAGACATGCTGACTCAACCTTGCAAATCCTCACCCCCCCCCCCAAGGTTCTTCCAGTTGCAGAGGCTGGTTCTCCGGAAGGGGGAGTCCAAAATGACTTGGGGATCTCTGCAAGGAAGAATATGTCGGCTGGGAAAGGCTCATTTCTGAGAGATAACGATCTTTGGAGCTCAATCGTTGAGCCGTGGCCTCTGATAGCTTTACGATCCCAATCAGTCGTTTACAGCGTCCAGCACACTTCCTTCCGTGCTGCGCAACAAATTCTGCTGTCTCTTTAGCCACGGCTTAGCAGAGTAGCATACAGCGGTGTAAAGCAGTCTTTTTCTCCTTTTCTCCATGCAAGCATACACAGACAGGTTCGTCTATTTACAGCTCTTTATTGGAACATTTCTCAGAAAAACTGTCCATCACTGCTTGCAGCCATGGTAAAACATGTCTCTCTCTTCTCAAACACACAGAGAGAACAGAAAGTACAGGAACAAGCTCCTCCTTAACTTCTAAGGCTGACGTCAGAAAGTGACGCACACCTCAGAACACTTAACCAGTTAAGTTCTGAACTCTCACACCCCCTCTTGCGTTGCTTTCTGACAAGACCTGTGTAACATCTTCAGCAACACCCTGTGAGACCAATCCCTTCCCCAATGCCTTGTGCCCTCCCTTGGAGTACCTGTTAGGCATCTGTGGAATCACCTCACAACTCTCAGAATCGCACTGTGCGAAACTTACCCACGCACCTGTGGCCTGGTACCTCTCAGGTGGAATACCCTTGGTTGTGCGACTGGATCGCCTGGGCACAAACTCTGGTGTTTCCTCTGGCTCACTGTCACCAGCAGATGTGTCCTCTGCATCACGGGATTCCCCCTCTGACTTAAAGCGTCTTTGAATCCTCTCCATTACACTTACAGGAGAACTAGGCTCACTCTTGGGCTGTCCTTTTCTAACAACTCGTGGAGACGCCCCATCCTGCTCCTGACCTTGGTCAGTGACCTGATCGTCATCAGCAGACTCAGCCTCTCCTTCCTCCTCAACAGAACTGTCCTCTGGATCAGAGAGACATTCTGAAAGAACATCACGCTGTGCAGAAATCTTTGGCCTTTCATCCTGCTCAAAGAACTTAGCGTGTTTACTGATCAGCACCTTACTCTGATCACCTGACGGGTAAGCAAACCTCCATGCACGAGCTTCTGGCTCATACCCACAGAAGATCATTTTCTGGACTTTGGCTCCATCTGGCCCTTGCAAAGCCTTAGGCACAGGGACAACCGCAAGAGATCCAAACTTGCGCAGAAAGTGAACCTGGGGTTTTCTGCCATTCAACAAAGAGTACGGTGTGTCACCTACCAGTGAGTTGTAGACACGATTCCAGGTGAAACACACACATCGGACTGCCTCCAGCCAAAACTTTGGAGGTAACCTAGCTTCTGTCAGCATCACCTGTGCAGCCTTAACCAGAGCTTCACTTCTCAGCTCTGCCACCCCCCTCTTATTGGGTGAAGTAACTATGTAACGTATTTCTCTCTTGTGAAAGAACTGCTGCAAAGCAGAACCAGTGTACCTAGCATTTCTGTCACTGACGATTGCCTTCACCTTGGTGGAGAACCTCTGTTCTACCTCCTCAACCCAGCTCCTGATCAGCTGTGCTGCATCCTCCCTGGATTTGAGACCATGAGTCCAGGTGTTCTGCGAAAAATCATCCTGAATCGTTAGCAGATACCTGGGCCCCCCTAGACTCTGTTCCTTGACAGGATTGAACAGATCTATGTGTACCAGCTCAAAAGGTTTAGTGGTTACCCGTTCCACCTTTGGGTAACTGCATCCTCTCACCTTCGCCTGCTTGCAAGTGGCGCAATTAACGGCACTTTTACAATTTCTAATTTTACATCCTTTGGTAACCTCGGGTAAAACCTGCAAATCCTCTACAGGACTATGAATGGTCCTCTGATGCCATGCGCAAACACATTGAACATGAGTGGGAACTGTAGCACGCTGCGCCTGTGCTCTCTCAACCTTCCCCTCACCCCCAAGAGACGTTTTAAGAATGAAAAGATCATTCTGCCCCTTCTTAACCTTGGCAAGTACCCTCTCCCCTTTGGAGATTGTGCAGACATCATCCTGGAAACAAACCTGAAACCCTTTTTTCAACAAATAAGGCACAGATAACAAACAGTGGTGCACCTCTGGGACAACACAAAAATCCATCTGTTCCTGCAAAACAGAAAGATAAACATTAGCAAACTTAGAAATTTTAGTTCTTTGTCCATTTGCAAACTTAACAGTCTGTCCTTTTGGAACTGCCGTGCAATTCCACATCTCGACTGCAGGGGTCTCTGGAACCATGTTGCGGTTAGCTGCAGAGTCAATGACAAGACTCAGCTCGGAATTTTCCACACAGCTGTTCTCAAACAAAGCCATGCTAGCAGTGACTTGATAAGACTCTTCCTGTTGTTTACCACGTCCGCCGGACTCAATCCCACACCTGCCTGCCTTTGCAGGCTGGTTGCCATGGAAACCCGGCTGGCTCCCATGTGAAGTGTCCTTGACAACATCCTGCCGTGCCTGTGTGCTCCGGTGGGGGCAACTGCGACGCAGACGTTGAACTCCAGTGGAAAAACACTGCCCGGGGCTCCTCCCAGCTGGCCTGGCCTTCCATCTCCTGGAACGGCGCCTCCCACCAGCCTCGCCCCTTCTGAAGCTCCCTCTGAAGCTCCTCTCCGCTCCAGCACTTCCTGTGGAAAGTTTCTTAAACTTGCCTTTGGAACTCTTCGCCCCCCCGATCTGCTCACCAGCGCTCCTAGAGGCCGATACATCGGGAAATGGGCCTGCCAGTCCAGCGTCTCCAGGGCTCTGGCCTTCTGCTGAAGCTTCACACAAGCCCTTCAGCACATCCCAGGCAGCCCTTGCTGACTTTACTCCCTCCAAGTGGGGTTTCAGCAATGCATGAACGCATGCTCTGAGCATATCCAGCTCTTGTCGCATTTTCTGCTGGCTATCTTCAGCCCCACAGCCTGCAACGCCTGCTCCAGCTGCTCCAGCTGCTTGCCAGCTAAGGGGTGTTGCTTTTGGCTCCCACTGGCTTGCTTCCCAAAGCCCAGGAACTAGGAACCAACCCCTTATTCTTTTGCTCCAAGTTGCCCAACTTTTTAAAGTGAGCTTTTCCACCGGAATGTCCTGGCTCTCTGCCATCTTCTCCCGTTCTCCCAAGGTGCCCCACAAGCTGTACTCACTCAGTACCAGCTGATTCCGGCTCCTGTCCGTGGAGAAACGGCCCAGCTGCTCCGGCTCTCCCTTCCGTGGAGGAACGATTTCAGCTGCTCTCAGCGTTTAGCTCTGTCTCTCAGCAGCTCTCTTGCCTCTCAGAAGCAGGCAAAAACTCCCTCTGCTTTCCGGCATCAGGCTAGACTCACGGAATGCAGCTTCCAACCTCCGGCTAGCTTCCGTGCCGACTTCAAAGCATTCCAGTGGCTCAAAGCCAACAGCTTTACGAGCGTTGACTGACCTCCATAACCTCTGAGAGATAACGATCTTTGGAGCTCAATCGTTGAGCCGTGGCCTCTGATAGCTTTACGATCCCAATCAGTAGTTTACAGCGTCCAGCACACTTCCTTCCGTGCTGCGCAACAAATTCTGCTGTCTCTTTAGCCACGGCTTAGCAGAGTAGCATACAGCGGTGTAAAGCAGTCTTTTTCTCCTTTTCTCCATGCAAGCATACACAGACAGGTTCGTCTATTTACAGCTCTTTATTGGAACATTTCTCAGAAAAACTGTCCATCACTGCTTGCAGCCATGGTAAAACATGTCTCTCTCTTCTCAAACACACAGAGAGAACAGAAAGTACAGGAACAAGCTCCTCCTTAACTTCTAAGGCTGACGTCAGAAAGTGACGCACACCTCAGAACACTTAACCAGTTAAGTTCTGAACTCTCACATCATTGACTCTCGGCTGCAAGTGCTTTCCTGCTCCTTTTGTTAGAAGCAGTCTTAGGAGGAGTTGTATCCTGGAAGGATACAGTGGTGCCTCGCAAGACGAAATTAATTCGTTCCGCGAGTTTTTTCGTCTTGCGATTTTTTCGTCTTGCAAAGCACGGACTTTGGAAAAGCTTCAAAAATCACCAAGTCTTCAAAAACCTCAAAAAAAAGCTACCACACCGCGTGCTATGAGTTGCTCCTCGAAGTGAATGCACGGTTTTAAGAAAAAGGAAACAAACTTGCAATACGTTTTCGTCTTGCGAAGCAAGCCCATAGGGAAATCCGTCTTGCGAAGCAACTCAAAAAACGAAAAACTCTTTCGTTTTGCGAGTTTTTCGTCTTATGAGGCATTCGTCTTGCGAGGTACCACTGTATTGACAAGTGTAATCAATAAATAAGAGGAAAACATGGTTCTAACTGTTGCAGAGGAGAGGGAATTACAGCAGAGGCATCTTGATTACCTATGTGACAATCTGCTCCTGTCAAAATAGCCTGTTCTATTAGACCTATTTAAATAACAGAGATTAAAAGTACTGCTCTATGTTATTACATAGCAGATGGTGAATACATTTTTGACCTAAAGCAATGGGGCTATGATTGAGCATAATGCATTTCTCACTCTTCCAGAAAGAAAAGGTATTCATATTTACCAAGCTAAGCTAAAAAAAAATTGTGAATAGGTAATATCTAAGGCAATCAGCAGACATGCAAAAATGAATAAAAGTGGGAAGAAACGAAACACAGTTTGCTTCAGCTTCAGTTTAAGGGAAACATGTCTGCTGTAAACAAAGACAACTCACAATTCACTTTTAAGTGGCTAGAGGGCCTATAAGGGACCGTTGCACTCGCATTGTTGTTTCTCCTAGAATGGACCACCATGCTGTGCCTTCACACACAACTGATGCAACAGCTGACTTGCACACACAAAAATTGTGTCAATGGCTGCTTCCCACCCAATTAAGTCTATTTCTTCTGGGTCAGCACAGGGGCTTTGAAATGATGAGATAGCGAAGCAATCAGGACCCTGGACAGCAGCACAGAGCACAAAGAAATATTGCCAGCCTTGGCTGATTGCTTGTTTTGAAAGGTCTGAGAGATGGGAGTTGTAGTCCAACAACATCTGGAAATATACAGGATTCCCACCCCTAACCTACAAGAAATCAGTATCCTCTCAGTCTCACTGTCCATCTCCAACAGGGGATAAGAATTCTGACATCTCACAGCATGTTGTTAGGATTACTAATCTAGCATATGTTAAGCACCAAAAGCACATATAAATGCTGTGTATTATTATTTACATATTAAAATAGACAATCCTGGTGATGTTCAAATTGCTTAACTTTGCAACCACTAGTGGCTACCACTAGATCTGATACTCATTGACTATGTGACTTGTTAGGGATTAGGCCTAATTCACTTATGCATAAATAAAGCTTCGTGATCAATTTATGAAGATTCATTTCACCTGTTCATGCTTGTGGTGAACTAACCATGTGAACCAGCTGTCCAGATATTTGGCCCCATGAATTCCCTCACTTGGTTCATTGCAACAATGCTGCTGAGGTGTGCTTATGGCAGTCAACTCATGCAATCTATCTACCATGTGAATATTAAATACAGACAGAAGAAGAGTAATAATATTAAATGAGATAAGCCCAAATTCTGATCACATCAAATAGCTCTAATAAAATGTGAACTTGGTATTGTAAAGAGTACTAGACATTCTGTTTTGGTGACTGCAACCTGGTTGAAGGAGTCATCTGGCATGTAGCTTATATATCTGAGCTTCTAACACTAGTATAGACAATGGTGCAGCAAATTCCTCCACTTTATTTACTAAAATAAAGCTAAAATATATATATTTAAGAACTACCAATAATATACTTTAACTGAATAGTTCAGGTACACCAGATAGCTACAAAAGATCACAGAGAGCAGGGACTACATATTCATACCACTGTTGTGATACATTCCATACCCATAGCAGAACCATCAAAGCTTCCAAGTTTTGAATCTGGCACAAAAGAACCACTACTGAAAAATATGAGAATTTAGGGATGAGTTTATATGGAGTCAAGGGACGCGGGTGGCGCTGTGGGTAAAACCTCAGCACCTAGGACTTGCCAATCGTATGGTTGGCAGTTTGAATCCCCGCGGCGGGGTGAGCTCCCGTCGTTCGGTCCCAGCTCCAGCCCACCTAGCAGTTCGAAAGCACTCTTAAGTGCAAGTAGATAAATAGGTACCGCTTTATAGCGGGAAGGTAAACGGCGTTTCCGTGTGCTGCACTGGTGCCAGTTCGCCGGAGCAGCTTCGTCATGCTGGCCACATGACCCGGAAGTGTCTCCGGACAGCACTGGCCCCCGGCCTCTTAAGCGAGATGGGCACGCAACCCCAGAGTCAGACACGACTGGCCCGTATGAGCAGGGGTACCTTTTACCTTATATGGAGCAGGACTGACATATTCTCTCCCCTGCTCCTTTCCCAAGGTTACCACAGACATTCAAAAAGCTCAACTAGTTTTAATTAAACCAATTAAGGTTTGCAAACACAATTAACAGATTATCAACTAAAACTGGCATGTAACTTTGAGGAACACCACACAGCTCACTGGGTTCTGGCATCTGGCAATTAAGTTACCAACACACGCCAAGGCCCAACCTACAGCTCAGACCAATTTTCAGATATTCAGCAGATGTAGAACAAATTAATCTGATTACTATGGATCATTTCTGAAGTAGACTTGGGAGGTTCCTTTTCGAAAGAAAAACAATATAGACGGGTTCCATTCCCAGTCCCCGCGTATAAGTGTGCCTAACCCCATTCCACCCTCTTCCAGATCCAAAAGGACCCACACATCAGTGACCAGAGATCAACTGGACATGCCTAATATGGTCACTGCCTGTACTTGTAAAGTAACTAAATTTACAATGTCAGAATTCAGTTCATGTAAACATGCACACAATTTAGCTTATATGCTTGCCTAAATATCACAGATATTTTTTCCCTACAATACCACAAGAATAAGCATGGACTGTCCTTCAGCTTTTCATCTAAGTCCTCAAGGATTACCCTTTATAGTACACAAAGGAGAAACCAAAAGAAAAAAGAAAACTGCCCTCAAATACACTGATATGTCTCTTGATATTCTCTCTGATTCTCTGACCTTTTGAAGTAGAACAACGGAGCTGAAAGCATCAGCTGAAAAGCCACAAGACAATGAGTACTAGCTGTGGGGTCACAATCCCCAAAAGGTTAAGTGGGGTGGCAGTGGAAAGATTTCTTTGATGTTTCTTAAGGAATCAGAAAAGCCTGAGTAGAGGACTTCAAAGACTTTGTCCCATTCATGTTCTATTTGTGTTTCCTCCCCCCCCCCCCTTCCATGAGAGAAAGGGGGAAAGCCCTGGTGTGATTGTGTGTTCTATAGTATGTTTTCCCCCTCTTGCTCTTAGCACTGTATATTATCCCCAGCATTAGCCATACTTGCTCAATACTTCTTTCAGGGCCAAAGAGAAAATGCTCATCTCAAGAGGTTTTTCTAGAGTATTTATTCCGGAACGCCAGTTATGAAATCACAAGCCCCTTTGCAGCTTCAAAGTTCTGACAGGCAATGCTTTTGCCCTTGCAGGAAAAAGATAAAAATCATAGAAAGCTTGACAAATAACAGGTAGAAGGGCAAATGATATCGTTACAAGTCTGTGGGGAGCCTGGACCCTGCTTCTAATTCCTGGACACCCTTTCTAATTCCTGGGTGCCAGACAAGCACAATATGGGCCAACTATTTGAATCCAAGGCTGCAGCAATGTGAGCCCCTCCACTGTACGCTCAAGTTGTATATATGTGTGAATAAAACATATATCATAAAGACACCACAGTCTCTGCTGTGCCTTATTTCCAAAAGCAAACGCGGACCCTGGGCAAGTACTTGGAACCCTTGGAATCCCACACAGCTTGGAGACTGGGGTGCTGTGCAACCATATATTGAAGTCAAAACAAAATAATTTTTTAAAATTTTTTTTAAAAAATTCCTTGCAGTAGCACTTTAGAGACTAAGTTAGTTAGTTATTGGTATGAGCTTGTGTGTTCATACCAATAACTAACTTAGTTGGTCTCTAAGGTGTAACTGCAGGACGCGGGTGGCGCTGTGGGTAAAACCTCAGCGCCTAGGACTTGCCGATCGCATGGTCGGCGGTTCGAATCCCCGTGGCGGGGTGAGCTCCCATCGTTCGGTCCCAGCTCCTGCCCACCTAGCAGTTTGAAAGCACGTCAAAGTGCAAGTAGATAAATAGGTACCGCTTTATAGTGGGAAGGTAAACGGCGTTTCCGTGTGCTGCTCTGGTGCCGTTCGCCAGAGCAGCTTCGTCACGCTGGCCATGTGACCCGGAAGTGTCTCCGGACAGCGCTGGCTCTCGGCCTCTAGAGTGAGATGAGCGCACAACCCTAGAGTCTGTCAAGACTGGCCCGTACGGGCAGGGGTATCTTTACCTTTACCTTTAAGGTGTTACTGGAAAGAATTTTTTATTATTTTATTTTATTTTATTTATTTTATTTTGTTTCGACTACAGCAGACCAACATGGCTACCTACCCGTAACTATATATTTAAGGCAAGGTCATGTGCCTTATGCTGTACTACTACTACTACTAGGAATTATAATAATAAATAAAAAAATTTCCACTAAGACAATCCAAACTGATGGCAATCCTGTACCTATAAAAATCATGCAATTATGCGCTTCTTGCATATAATGTATTTTGTTTTTGCTTAGTCATAGAGAAGCACAAGCATATATACAGGGCAATAAAACTGCATCCTTCAGCACTGATCACTTGTGATTTCTAAGCTCTCCAGTTCACTCCTGTCTGAATAATCTCCCAAGACACTCAACACGGTCTTCCTATCTAAGCTACAATGCTTAGAAAAAGTGAGTATTTGCTCAAAGAACATGTTTTTGGGAAACATTTCTAATTGAAATGCCGTATTTTTCGCTCTATAAGACGCACCAGACCATAAGACGCACCTCGTTTTTGGAGGAGGGAAACAAGAAAAAAAATATTCTGAATCCCAGAAGCCAGAACAGCAAGAGGGATTGCTGCGCAAGGAAAGCAGTGATCCCTCTTGCTGTTCTGGCTCCTGGGAGAGCTATGCAGCCTGCATTCGCTCAATAAGATGCACACACATTTCCCCTTACTTTTTAGGAGGGGAAAAGTGAGTCTTATAGAGCAAAAAATACGGTAGCTATTTTTTACTTAAACTGGAAGCTGGAAGAAGAGGATTCCAAACCAATTTTCCTGCACTATAGCCCATGCTCTCCAGCTCTGCCTTAGTGATCCAGATTATCAGGCAAGGAAGCTGTACAGAAGAATTGTTCTAGGGCTAGCTAGCATGGGCTCTCACCCAGGGGGACAAAATACAAACCACATAATTGTTTATGGTAGGATCCTTGCATCAATTCAAAAGAAGGGATTTAAAGTTTAAAATATCTTGGGCACCCTAGTTGGGGCCTTTCCAGGGCACAAACCCAGTTGCTTGTGGTTCTGCCAACTCCTTAGAGCTTCAGAGATTTGAATGATGCTGCCTTGAATGCTGCAGAGAGCCAACACAGATGCTGGAGCACTGATGCTCTGTGTTCCCCTCATCAAGAGGCAGGAAGTTTCGTTCTGCAAGAGTGCATATTGCAACAGTCAAGTCCTGAAGGCAAAACACAAACAATACATCTTCCTAGTTCTCAGCCTATCCCTTTCAATGTTCTTGCCATTAGGCTAAATGCTCTCCGTTCCTCCACTTGCAGTTGTTTAATGTGCTTATTATTCCACCCACAACGCTAAGACCAAGGAAGATTTGTTCTAACACAGCAGCATCCACAGCATGGAGCACTGCACTGCCCATGAGACCTTTAAACTAGTTCCAAGGCTCTCAATAGGTTACTGTAAATGCAGGGCAATGAGCAAAGAAAGGAAACAGAGAGACAGGGATTAGACCACATTCAGCATCTTGTGAACAAAGCATGCTTCTTATCAGCACAGCTGATGAGTCTGTCATGCATTTTCCATTAAAGACTTGAATACAGTCTGCATCCCATGTTCATATGACAGTGAAAGAGGCTTGTGTGTGACCAGCCTTTATCATTCCACATTGCCAAATCCACCCACCCTCTTTTTTAAAGCAATGTAGTAATCCACATTTTTAAAGTAGTTAACGCAGCCAGGTTTTGGAATTAGGTCTCAATCTTCACTCCTGAAAACATACTACAGAAAGTTCAGAATGTAATGGGAGCCACAATTCGAACAGCGTTTGGAGCTAAAACCTGCTTTGAGTACAATAGCTTGGCATCCATACACACTTTGAACAGAGGACAATACTTCCAGGTCAGAGGGCATGACTTCCAGGCTTCCTGGAATTAGTCTAGAAATTGTAGAGCCACTCATGGGTTCTACTCTTAAGGTAATCTATTCCCAAGACATTTAGGAATTTTAAGGTTAAGACCAAAATTTGGACTAAGAAACAAATGAGGAGACAGTGTAGTTTTAAAATTGATGAGGTGCATTCTATACGTCCTGGCTCAGTTAGTAATCTAGCTGCTATATTTTGTACTAACTTTAGTTTACAAACTACTTTCAAGGGCACTGTAGCCCAGTGGCATCTTACTTGTTAATTTAAATGATGGATGTACTGCCTTTCAGCAGAGCTCCCAGTTTGCAAAGATGTGGTAGAGCACACACTGGCCTCAATCCCTGGAATTCACAGGTAGTACTAGGAAGTGCTAGAGAGTATTGTAATCAGTGAATACAATACTCAACTAGCTGGACTATATTTTGGGACCCAGCATAAAGCACTGTTCTGTTTACATACAATACAAACTAAAATTACTAACTAAGAAATGCATACACGCTATGAACATTACACCAAACCATATTTCCACATCTAGAGATCTCATGCTTGTTGGGAACCAATCTTGTTGCCTAGGACTAGACTAAAACCAAAGAGAACATCTATATTACAGACATAAACATGTTTTAATATTCATTCCATAATTGAGCTATATTAACTATATTTTGGGATAGAGGATGGGGTAGATCTCTAACCAAACATTTATCAGTGTCTTAACCCATTTTCTATAGGATTTGAGCAAAAAGGCCCACCCAAATATTCGCCACCCTACTTGCAGATGGTGAATTTAGGAAGGAAATTTGGCAACAATATCTCATGAAGTGGCCAAACCTGTGCAAAAAAAAAAAATCACAAGCAACAAAGTTATGTTTTGGTCTATCATCTTGATTCAAAATGGCGCCAAGTGTTCAATAAGCAATGAAGATTGTTGCCCACCTTGGGAATCCTTATGTCAAGTTTCATGACAATATTTTAACAGGCAAGATTCAAAATGGTGACTGATGTCCAAACATCAATGAAGAACGCCCCCCCCCCCCAACTTTATGTCAAGTTTGGTGCCAATACCTTGAGAGGCATTCCAACGTATAGAGAACAAAAAAGAAAAAAAGATAAAAAGGACAGACAGAAAAATCACGTTCCAAAATATATAGAAGCATGAATTGTGCAGGAACTTAGGAGGAATTGTAACAGTTTTTCTGAAAGGCTCTGTAATGCATAAAAACATTACAAAATGAAAAAATAGTGAGATTTCCATTCAACTAAAATCAGGAGTGGGGGTTGGGTGGGGAAATATGCACGTCTGACCCTCATTTCAATGGGAAAGGCTTCCCAACACGAGCAACAGAATGACCCCTATGCACTTGGGTGTGTCTCAAAACAGAATCTGTGCCCACCTCATGTTGTAAAATACAGCTTCTATTATATCAATTCCATTGCTGCTAAGGGAAAAATGCATACTTGACAACATAATTACAGCTATCACTCTAATTACTATGTACTGCATTTACAAAGATTCACAGGCAAGGGGATAAGACCCACCATCTCTTTTATTTTATTTGCATTGCATCAAGAACCAGTTTTAATAAATTTTAGTGCTAGGGAAAGCCTGTGGACTCAGTGCAGATGTAAAACCAGGTATAGACAAGATATCAGGAACATCCTACATGTTCATGCTCTATTAATTCTCATTATGTGAATGCACCTGTGACTTTTGGTTCTGACAATGGTCTTGGTTAGCTCCAAACCAGAGTTTGTCACCTTGGCTAGAAGCAGGTTTAGCTAGCATAATTTTCTCCAGGTGCAACACTGCTTAGTTATCCCTTCATTAACACAGAAACATCTTTATGATTGGTTTATCTTAATAAGCTTTATGTGCTTAAATAGAACCATTTTCTATAGATAGAACATATCAAAGGTCAGGAGGAGTGAAATGGTCCAGCTTAAATACCTGATGAATCTGCAGTCCTGAGTCATTTAACACGTTTGTTATTATGCATTTATATGTTATTATGCCTTTCTCCCAAACTGGTGATGATATATTCAATCCGGCCTTAGATCTAGATTTTGATATTGCTTAATGGTTTCAATATTTATTGCATTTAACCTTTTAGATAGAATGCATCAATGAATGATTCCTGTGTGCCTGCATTTGCAACCTTCGTGCCTTCCTCCTATACTGTGTATTTCTGTGTAAACATTGCATACCAGCCTTCTTGCCTTATCTGACCCTGGAGGGGCAAATGATGCTTTGCTAAAAGTTATTTGTTGGATTAGCATCTGGGTGACAACCAGCATTTCTCCTTGAAGCTATCTGAGGCCTAGAAAGAGGAGATGGGAGACCCTCTTCCAATCTCAATGAAGGTCTAGTTGCCAAGGCAACTAGGTTAAAGTGTGATAGTTGAGAACAAATGGCTTGGGGCACCCCAATGTAAATGTGGGAAGTTGATAGCAATATGGAGCCATGAATGTATACATCCCATGAATTGTAACCTTTATTGATGCATGTAGGATGATGTTTAAGATGTTTTATGGCTCTTTATGTGCAGTGTTATATATAAAGGTTAAAAAAAAGTAAAAGACCCCTGGATGGTTAGCTCCAGTTGAATTCTGAAAGCATACCAATGAGAGCAGATCAATAGGAACCACAGCAGTGGGAAGGTAAACAGCATTTCCATGCACTCTGGCTTCCGTCACGGTGTCCTGTTGCACCAGAAGCGGTTTAGTCATGCTGGCCACATGACCCAGAAAGCTGTCTGCAGACAAATGCTGGCTCCCTCAACCTGAAAGCGGAGATGAACGCTGAACCCCATAGTTGATTTTGACTGGAATTAACCGTCCAGGGGTCCTTTGCCTTTACCTTTTACCTATCTCTTCTGGACAGTCCTTCCTAATTGATGGTTCGTTAATAAACTTGGTCCCTGGACCACTAAGCTTGCTATTTTTCTCCTGGTTCCATGCTTTATTTAACAGTGTTCCCTCACTTGGGCAAGAACAGGTGATGTAGAGGTAAATTTTTCCCACACTGGGATTCAACATTCAAACACATAATTATAAAATACAAAGTAATAAAAACAAACTAGTTAAAAGGAGTAGTTAAAACACACCGAAATGCATTTAAAACTAGCATTAAAGTGCAGTTTGCCCTGGCAGCAGCCCAGTGGCCAGCATTGTTTTCAAAGGCCTGTCTGAATAGGAAAGCAAAATAAAAAAATTCCTTCCAGTAGCACCTTAGAGACCAACTAAGTTTGTTATTGGTATGAGCTTTCGTGTGAATGCACACTTCCTTCAGATCTGGAATTTTTTTATTTTGTTTTGACTACGGCAGACTAACACGGCTACCTACCTGTAACTTGAATAGGAAAGCCTTAGCCTGCTGGTAGAAGGACAGCAAAAAGGGAGCCAGTCTAACCTCTCATGGGAGGAAATTCCACAGAAAAGGCTCTCTCTCATGTCACCACCAACCATGCCTCCCATTTTGATGGACCGCATCCAAGAAGGTGCTCATCCAAAAATTTTAACACCCAGGATATGCGAGCCCAAGCCATATAGGGTGTTATAGGACATAATCAGGGTTGAGTGATATCTGTTTTCAACAACATGATATATCACCAGCTAAACATTGTGATTTAGTGATATATCATGATGTCTGAAACATGGAACTATGTAGGGTGGGGGGATATAGATTGGGCGAAGGAGCAGTCAAGGAGCTTAATAGGTATGTGCTATCTGCGCAGTGGATTCCTCCTCTCAAAGGAAGGCAAGCCCTTGCATTTAGAGAGCGAACTCCTTCCGCTCCTCCCTGGACAGAGAGATGGAGATGGAAGAAGCAGCCAGCTACGATTCCTGCACTGGATAGAGATACCACAGTTATTGGGAGGCACCAAGGCTGGATGTGGAACTGTTCTGCCATCAGAGGGGAAAGGGAGCCAAAAGGGAAGGCAGCCAGCCAGCTAGCCACCAGAGGCTCACAATTACACTGCCCCCTGGATTTTTTAAAGGCTGTGCTTCGCAAGACATTGCCAGCTCAATTATTTTGAAACGGTTCTCACGATGTGGTCTACAAACTGGTTTTGGATGATGTATTGATACATTGCCAAGCCCTGCCAGTCAGGGGTGTGACTGCAGCATTTTGGAACCTCTGAAGCCTCTGAACATTTTTCAAAGACCGCCCCATGTGGAGCTTGTATCACTAGTCCAATCAGGATGTAACAAAGGCATGCATCTCTGTGGCCAGATCCAACACCTCAAGGGTGCTGTTGGTGCACGAGACATAATGGTACAAACACACTCCTGGCCACCACCAAAACCTGGAAACCCAGGTTCAGGGCAGCATCCAGGAGTACACTCAAAACCTATTGTAGTACAGAAGAGAAAAAAAATTTGGGGGGTGGGGGTGGGCTAAGAAATAGAGACGTATGGTGCAGGAACATGAGCACAACCACAAATCAGCTTAAGAGAAAACACTGATTAAAACTGGCAAGAGATAAAATTGTAACACAAATGTTTCTATGGGGTTAGTGTAGCAATGTGGTCCTGCCATGAAATAACACGTAAACGTGGCCCTGAGAGAGACTTAGTATTATTATTAATAATAATAATAATAATAATAATAATAATAATAATAATAAAAACTATACAACCCCCTGGACGGTTAAGTCCAGTTAAAGGTGACTATGGGATGCAGCACTCACCTCAATTCAGGCCATGGGAGCCGGCGTTCGTCCACAGACAGCTTTCCGGGTCATGTGGACAGCATGACTAAACTGCTTCTGGCACAACAGAACACCGTAATGGAAGCCAGAGTGCTGCAGCAGTACCTATTTAATTACTTGCACTGGTATGCTTTTGAACTGCTAGGTTGGCAGGAGCTGGGACACAGCAACAGAAGTTCAACCCATCACGGGGATTTGAACCGCCGACCTTCTGACTGGCAAGCCCAAGAGGCTCAGTGATTTAGACCACAACGCCACCCACGTCCCTAATAATACACTATACACTAGGGCTAAAGCAAAACATTGAAGAGACAGAGGAAATTTGCTTATGAGAGAGGAAAAGGAAAATGAGAAAGTTACAGTGCGCTACCGATCTCCTGTTGGCTAGGAGACTGGGCATGCTACACCTGCAAATGGCCACGTGGCTAACACCCGTCAGGTAAATGCTGGCACTCGGTCTAATTAAGAAAACAAGCAGTATCTAATGGGTAGGGCCATTTTTCAGCTATACCAGCTAAACACAGTCTTGCAGATATAGCTAGGCCAAACCAAACTGGCATCTTCCACACCCTGGAATGTTTGGCACTTTAGCAAAGCACTGAAGTTAAATCTTCCTTATTTGGACACAGTTTATATTGCTCATTAATCTGACCTCCCAACTGTATACATACTGGGTTTGTCACACTGCGCTCAAGGAAACATTCTCACCCATTGCAAGCCTCTGCAGGGAACAGATTTACAGAAGCACTTTTGTTACATAATCTCTGTTTTACATAATCTGTACCATGCAAATCTCCTTACACAACATTAAATACAACGAGGGAGGGACGGTTGTTTAAAATAACTGTGCCACTCTACTAAATGTACAGTCTGAGTCTTCAATAAAGGATGTGGCTTTTGATCTGGAAAAATACTGATGGAAAGCCATGATTTGTGTCACCTCAGACTTGTATATTACTCGTCTCAGTTCCACAGTGGCAGAATGCAGCTTGGCACTATGCTGAAAACTACGCCAGCTTGAAGAGGGGGGAATTCTGTTTTAAATTCCTGCTTCCACAGAACACCTATGAGGCATGGAATCACCTCATTCTCTATCTTTGAATCCCTCCTCAAAACCCACCTTTTCTGCAAATCCTTTGCCATAAGGCCTTAGCTCTCTCCCCTACAGAATCTGGTCTAAAGATTTGTAACTGTATTTGCATATATTCTTCCATCTTCCTTTCTCTGTTGTCTCTGTCAGTGTTTACACTGAGAGCTTATTGAGACAGGAGTTGGTTACATCGCTCTATAAACAATGGCAGTTTTGTACTTCAGTTTCCCACAAATGACAGAACTCTCATTAGTGTTTTCCCTACTAGTCCCAACATGTAATCCAAAAGGTAAAGAGTGAAAGTTTTATTGGATCTATTATTACATTTTCTGCAAAATGTTGAAACTGAGCTTCACAATGAGAAACAATTAGCAAGAGCCGGATAATAAAACTGCACCACTGTGACTACAATATTTTGCCTTTATCAATGCTACTGTGTTCTGTCACGCATCTGTGTGGCTTATTTAGATAGATGACATTTAGATAGATAGCATTTTCATTTCTACAGTTCAACAACCAAATAAGCTAGGCATCTCAGGTACAGGAACAGGTTTTTAATGCACCATTATTTTCCTTGCCAGACATGCAAATGAGATACACATCCTTATACAATACATAGGAGCTCTGGGGCCAAATAGTATCTTCTATGAACTACTAAACGAAACTAAGACTAAGGAGGCTTGAGCAACAAACACACAAATGAGACTTGCAACAAAATGCCAGTGTGGAGTGCGCCTTTCCTCTCTTCCAGCCAGCCATGCCCTCTTCCAGGACACAGGATTCTGCTCCCCTCCCCTCTAGGTTTTCTGCCTGCCTGCCTCCCAATAGTCCCAAGAGTCAGACAGCATCCCATGGCCTATACAGATAACCAAGGGCAAATAAAGTGGAAAAGAAACTGGGGGAAAGGGTCTAGAATTTCAGGAAGAACAAGCTTCACATTTGGGCATGGGGTATAATGAATTCTTTTATTTAGCCAGTCTGCTGAGGAGTATAACAGGGTGCTAAAAGTAATATGCATTAATAAATCTTGACACCACTAAAAGTTGGAACTGCATTCTAGCAATTAGATACTGGACTAGGAACTTGATTAACTAAAAGCAATACACACGCACTTCAGAATTTTCGCTGTGGCCAGAATACGCCCTGGAGTCAAGGATCACCTGACCACCTGAGTCCCTTCTTTGTGTGCCTCCTCCATGAGAGGCCGGGAGGGTGGCAGCCATGAGAACGGGCCTTTTCTGCAGTGACTCCCTGCTTGTGGAACGTTCTCCCCAGGGAGGCTCGCCTGGCACTTTCATTGCATATCTTTAGGCACCAGCCAAAAACATTTCTCTATAACCAGGGCCTTCAGCTGATTAAACAATGTGTTCTTGAGGGTGGGGGGTTGTTGGTTTTTGTTCTTGTTTTTCTTATGTATTTTGTGTTATTATCTCGTGAATCACCCTGAGATCTGCAGATGAAGGACAGTATACAAATTTAATAAATATTAGTAAGTCATCATCATCAAGAGCCAGTGTGGTGTAGTGGTTAAGAGCGGTAGTCTCGTAATCTGGTGAACCGGGTTCGCTTCCCCGCTCCTCCACATGCAGCTGCTGGGTGCCCTTGGGCCAGTGACACTTCTCTAAAGTCTCTCAGCCCCACTCACCTCACAGAGTGTTTGTTGTGGGGGAGGAAGGGAAAGGAGAATGTGAGCTGCTTTGAGACTCCTTAAAGGGAGTGAAAGGTGGGATATCAAATCCAAACTCTTCTTCTTCTTCTTCAAAGTAGAAACCAGATGAACCTAGAGCTGGCTCTAAATTTTTGAGGCCCCTCCCAAGGCAAGGCCCATAAACTGACAGAGTGGCCCAGACTCCCCTCTGAGATGTACCCTATCGGGTGCATATCATGTCCTCTGCCTTCACACATCCCTCAAGCTGTCTGCACATGAAAGACTTCACTAGAGGAGGACACTCATTCATGTTAAACTGAGTGCTTGGAAGTTAGAAGAAGCACCACACAGCCTTGCACGGCCTCCATTTTACTTGGGCAAAGTCCCTTTCTGACTGCTGAGCATTGGCAAAAACGTAGCCATACTGACCTCAAGAACTAGTCCAGAAAGATGGCTCTATGACTGGATGGAATTTCATAAGATATTAAAAGAAATGTAATCAATAAAGACAAGGCATTGGCACTGCTACAAAAACAATGACTATGGAAACAGTAGAATGACTGCCCAAATCTAATTGCCCAGGTAGCCTCTGCGCGTCTTCCTTCCCCTCCACACACTTTCTCTCAAGTAAATTGCTTTTGTTTATAATCCTACTTTGCTCTGTGCCTCCACTCTAAAGCTACTCATGCATGCACTTTCCATGTAATCAGGTTTGATCAACATTTCTATAGTGCACTAAGATTTCTGCATGAAATGTATTACAAATGTACATTATTTCTAGCTTAAACGTTTAGTGTACCCATAATAATCTATCAGCTGTAACAGAAGAATACATTGACCCATTAACTCATTGATGCACTATAATAAAGCTACAGCCACAAAAACAGAATTAAGAAGATTGAATCCAGGGCTGCAAGAGCTACAAGAAAGTAAGAGCTACAAGAAAACTAGAATACTTGGCAGACTTACCATCGCCACTAATTTAGGATTGCCTGAGCTTCTTTTGGAAAAGTTGTTGCATTTTTTTTTAGTTTTGCCCAAAGCTATTGAGGGAAATCAGTAAAAATGACAATGGGTTGCCAGACTGCAGTATTCCTTTTTTTAATTTTTTTTGAATTCTCTTTATTAGTTTCCGTTGAACAATCAAACACAAATAAACACAGAACAAAATCATCACAAAAAAAGAAAACAAACAACAGAACAAAAAAGAAAAAAAGACAAAGACATCATACAACTAATTGACTTCCCTCCACCTCAGTTTTGGATTATTGAACAAAAGATTTTTTTCCTGCAGTTTCGATTTATGACATCTGCACGTCGTAGGGTTATATTGAGCCTACTGTGATCTTTAAATTTCTTAAATCTGCTTCGATATATGTTATGAATTTGTTCCATTCCTTAATAAGCTTTGTTTCTTTCTGGTCTCTAATTTTTTGTGTCATTTTTGCCAATTCTATGTATTCGAATAATTTACTTTGCCAATCTTTTACCGTTGGGATATTAGTTGTCTTCCAATTTTGTGCTATCAATATTCTAGCGGCTGTTGTTGCATACTGGAATAATATCTGATCCTCTTTCTTAATTTCATCTCCAATCAGCCCCAAAAGAAAAGCTTTAGGTTTTTTGACAAAGGTGTATTTAAATATATTTTTTAGTTCATTATAAACAAGCTCCCAAAACTTTTTAATTTTTTCACAAGTCCACCACATATGGTAGAAACTTCCTTCCTTATTTTTGCATTTCCAACACACTTTGCCTCCAGTCTTATAATTTTTTTCTAATTTTACAGGTGTGATGTACCATCTGTACATCATTTTTTCCATATTTTCTCTTAGTGCAACACAAGCTGTAAATTTCATATCTTTGTTCCAAAGCTTTGTCCAACTGTTGTATTGCAGATTATATCCCAAATCTATTGCCCATTTTACCATAACTTCTTTTAGTGTCCCTCATCTTTAGTGTCCCATTCTAACAATAGGTTATACATTTTTGATAAGAGTTTGGAATTTCCTTCCAGTATTTCTATCTGAAATCTAGATTTTTTTTTTTGTTCATCCCTATCTTTTTATCTTCCGTCCACAGAGCGTTAATTTGATGAAATTGTAGCTAGCTCGTTAATTTATCTCTTAACTCTTCATATGTTTTAATTTTCCATCCTTTTTCTGTTCTAACCAGTAGATCTTCATATGTCCATCTTTCACCTTCCATATTTTTGTTGTTGTTGTTGTTAAAGCAGTATTCCATGTATGTCTGGGAAATTCCGGAAACATGGCAACCCTCCCACCAAAAAAAATAATCCATTGGTACTGAAATGTTTTGATCAGTTATTTTGCAGACTCTTTTCCAAATCCACAACTTTATATTTTCATTTTTCAGTTTATATACACCACATTTCATCCTAAACCACCCTCATCTTATCTTTGATAATTAAAAACTTTTGCCATGCAGTTGATTGGCTGAAAATGTTAGGTGATGCTTGTGTCTTGCAACTTTCTTCCACTTATTAACACTGGGTAGGAGGCTGACCAGGCATGGAAAAGGCCTTTAGGCTGTCTGCCCTTCTGTGCATTTAATTTGTGTGAGTCTAATTGGCTGGCCTTCAACCGTATAAAGCTGAAACCACACATGTTAAATGTGCATAAGTTGTGTAAGGAGAAGGAGGAAACAAGATGTTGGGCTGCTAATTTCAGTGGCTGCCATGAAGCTCATCGTGCCCTTGCCTCCCAGTGACAACCACACAAGCCTGCAATAATTCCCCATGTTGTCCTTCAACTACAGGATGGTCCCAGTTTTGCAACTTGCTTTGCATTCATGCCCACCAGAATTATAACACAGGTTCAGCCATTGATCTCACCCCTTCCTTTCAGGCTTTAGGAAGGCTGTCTTGCCTTGTTTTAATATTTCAGTGCAGCATGTATATACTCAGACATAAATGTCCTGTTTCATTTCTGTTTCTAAAAGATAGATAAAACTGCAAATACATTTTCAAAGATGTTCTGGGCTGGGGCTAGTGAAATCAAGTGTGCCAGCCAATGTGCATCATCCACAGTTCATTTTGCCCTGTTTCAGCTGAACCATGCTGGGCATTGGCAGAATTGTTTTTTCAGAGTTCACTTTGAGACAACGAATGCTATGTTTGTATTGGATGCTATGAGAAACCAGTCCCACTGCTCTTAGAATTTTGCCTTTCTCTATTCTTAATACAGCCTCTGACCAGTTTTGGACCATCTTGATCAAATTTTGATCACACAGGACAGAATAGAAAACATTCAACTACAGCAGCAGACTGTAATTAATATTAATACAATATGGGAATGGTGGGGGGGACCTCTGGGGAAAATTCTTCAGAAAATACTGATAAACCACCTCTTTAGCTGAAGTAAATCAAGTGAACATTCAGTGTAATCTTTTCTGCCTTCACAATTTTTTTCTTCACAAGCACAGAGTTGCCCTGTTTTCATTGTTATCTTCAGTTCTGAAAATATATGCAGGTGTGCATTTCCAAAATCTTGGTGATGGCAATGTTTGAAAGTAAAATTAATCTAGTGCATTTTCATTCCCCCACCAGCAAAGAGGCCGGCCTGTTTGACATACGGTAGCTCTCACCATTTCCAAAAGAGCAAGACTCCATTTCAGAAATCAGCAAAGCCCGGCTGCTTTGGTTGGGATTTGTATTTCCTTCTACATCACCTAGGCAACCAAACACTTGGTCTCCTGCTCTCTGTATTGCCAATATAGTGGCTGTCGTCCCTTCCTGTTTGAGCATTCTTAACCATTACTAATTTCTGGCCATTACCTCTTCCTGTAACAATTACCTCTTCCTGTAAGCATTGGTTTTAATTAGAAGGAACAATGAAACAGGTTATAATGGAACAATTGTCAGCCTGGATAACTCAACTGAGTAGAGCAGGCTTCCTCAACCTCAGCCCTCCAGATGTTTTGAGTCTACAGTTCCCATCATCCCTGACCACTGGTCCTGCTAGCTAGGGATCATGGGAACTTGTAGGCCAAAAAACACCTGGAGGGCTGAGGTTGAGGAAGCCTGGGTTAGAGCATAGTGCTGATAACGCCAAGGTAGCAGGATCGATCCCTGTAAGGGACAGCTGCCTATTCCTGCATTGCAGGGGGTTTGACTAGATGATCCTCAGGGTCCCTTCCAACTCTGTGATTCTAGGTGGAAAGCATTGGGCCTTAAGAACTTGCTCCCTCTCCCATTTGGCCTTCAAAGCCATAACAGAGGCATGGTTTAACCAAGATGGCGAGTGCAACAGCCGTGCCGAGCTCATAGGGACCGCCAAGACCAACAGGGTGCTCTGGCCGGTCCCCACACTGCCAACACCAATGCTGCCACAAGCAGGGGGGAGCCAGGGGGGCCCAATGTGAAGGTCAAGAGGGCTGTGTGGAGCCCCCAACCCCCTATGACCTCAGCTCCACCAGGACTGGGATCGCCCCATATGTGATCCAGCAGAGCTCGGAGGTCTGGAGGCTTCCGGAGCTGAGCAGACAACTCAGCGGACCCCCCCCCCCGCCCAGCTGAACACTCACCAGCCTCCGCCACCACGGCCGCTGCTGCAGCCATTGAGAGAGAGGTAGGAGGGGACCGGGAGAGCCAGGGAGGCCACATAAAAGTGTGCAACCCAGTCCAAAGCTGGCCCCAACCTAACCTCTCTGGTGACCAGTGCAAGGGAAGCGGAAAGGGGCCCATTGGGGAGCCACACAAAGGTACAGTGGTGCCCCGCAAGACGAATGCCTCGCAAGACGGAAAACCCGCTAGACGAAAGGGTTTTCCGTTTTGGAGGCGCTTCGCAAAACGAATTTCCCTATGGGCTTGCTTCGCAAGATGAAATGTCTTGCGAGTTCCTGCGGGTTTTCCCCCCTTTCCCCCCAAGCCGCTAAGCTGCTTATCAGCTGATCCGCTAAAAGCCGCTAAACCGCCCTTAGCGCTAATCCGCTAAGCTGTCAACGGGCTTGCTTCGCAAGACGAAAAAACTGCTATACGAAGAGCCTCATGGAACGGATTAATTTCGTCTTGCAAGGCACCACTGTATTGCCTGGGAGAAGACAGGCGCTGGGCGGGCCCTTCCCTGCTGGAGGATGGAAACGGACACAGGATCCAAAAAATTCTTTTCTTAATTAAAAAAAAATATTTTAAATACATTATTCACTCCTTCATTCATTCATTCATTCATTCATTCTAACTCTCAAGAATTAAAATGACGGTGCCCATAAAGAGGCCCTAAACCAACACAGGCCACTTCCTGGGACCACAGCTTCAGACCTGAGCCCTTTTCTTTTTTATTTGTTTATTTTTATTTTTTAAAATTAAATGGGGGAGAAATCGGACAGTCTTTTTCTCCCTCCCTCCCTGCCCTTCCATTATTATCATCACCTCTCTTCCCCCCCCAAAAAAATTTTATTCCACTTTATTGTTATTGCTATTATTTTCCCTTCTTTCTCTTTCCTTTTTCTCTTTAAAGTGTATATATCTATATTTATCTATAATAAATAAATAAGTAAATAATAATCCCTCCTCTCAAAAGGGTTTTCTATATACTTTTTATTTTATATATAGATAAATAAATATATATATAGATATAAAAATAACTTTCAGATACCACCACCTCATGTTTTCTTCTTCTTTTTCTTCTTTCTTAACTCCTAAACTCTCTACTCTTTCCATCCCCCTCCTTCTCTCTTTTCTTTTCTCTCCTTCCCCCCCAAATAAATAAATAATAATAATAATAATAATAATAATAATAATAAATGCATACCTATATACATATATCTCCCCATCTACTTTCTTTTTTTTTTTAATAATAATTTTTATTGGGTTTTCACATTTTTTAGAGACAAACACACGTTACAAAACACAGACACAAAAGTTACAACAAAAACAAAACAAATATCATCACAACACCTTATTTTCTTAACCTTGTTCCCCGGACTCCCCCCCACCCCCTCTTCATACATCCCTATTCCCATAATTCGTTCAGCAAATTTTAGTTTCTTCTTCTTAACCTATAATTGATATTTTTAAATATATCTCTTCATAATTAGCCCGATTTCTCTTGTCCCCAGTTCTTATAAACATTTAAATTTTTCCCTAAGGTCGGCGTAGATTCCCTTCCCTCGATTTCCCATTTTTAAATATAGACCCTATTCACCCAACCCAAAATTTATCATCGTTCTTACCCTTCTGTAACTAAATAGCAATAATAAAGATATTTCCCCCTCCCCCCTTCCCAGGTTCTGATCCCTTTTCAAATAAAAATCAACCATCATTTTCAGCCCGGATTCCTCACGTCGAGAGCCTTTAAGTCCCTTTCAGTTCCTCTCCGTCGATTCTGTTGGAAGTCTCTTATATCGGTCCTCGAATCTCGAAAGAATCCATTCTTCATCACTCCGGTTTTTCTTCCCTCATAGATGCTTGGCAGGAACTGCTGCCAAAGGTCAACCAGTCTTTCATAATCAAAAGGATAGCCCCAATCATATTTCTTGTATCCTTCAAGTTCCTGTGTTGCAGATACTTCAGGGGCCCCCTCCTTCATCCTTAACATCTTTTGCAGTGTTGTAATCCAGATAATCCAATAGTCTTTTCCCTTGCGTTCCACCATTATGGACTTTTTGTTGGTATATTTCAATTGTTCTTTCTCCTCTCCTTGCTCTCTTTCCTCCAATTCTTGATGTATCTTTTCTGTTTCGGCTGCAGATTCCTTTCCTGTCAGTTCCTTCATGCTTTCAGCAGAGTTGCTTGTTCCTGAAGTCAAGGTCATTAATTGTTTGTTCATACTCAGACTCTGCTCTTGCAGTATTCCCACAAGATAAAACATCCTGTTTATCTCTGCCTGTAGTTTTCCATCTGCCGCCATTGTAGTAGCTTTGGAATCCCCCTAGAGGGATTCTGGTTACTTTGTAAACTTTTTCCAACAGTCCAAATCTTTTTTATTTCTTTCTATCGAGTCTCCAACCACTTTGTTACAATTTAACTTTTAGTTCAGAGAGATATCAGTTAACAAATTTTCAATCTGTCCATTTAACAGTTCTTTTGACAGCTTGTTTTTCTGCACCAGACTTAAACACGGGATTCTCCCTGGTCCCGGGGGGAGGGGGGGTTTCGCAAAAAAAAAGGAAAAAAAAAAAAGAGAAAAAAAAAAGGTTTTCTCCTCACTCTCCAGCACAACACTTCCTTTGTTAAATCGTGGAAGAAGTTTCTTTTATAATGTATAAGTGTATCTTTTCCGCCTTAGTTCTCTGAGCTTTGCTTTAAAATTGTCCGTAGTTAGGGGGGGTGCGGACTCCCTTTTAGCACACCCTCCGATCGTCTCCAATTCAAAGGAAAAATTTCTTAAAGCCAAATTCCATTTACTCACGGGTTAATTCTTTCAGTCCAAATTTCCAGGGAGAAAGTCAGCGCTCTCCGGTCGTGGCTCGCGGCTCCGCTCCACCGAGGTGTCGATCGACTCTCAGCGCCACACCGCCCTCCGTACCCTTTTTCGAGGGTCAGGGGGGGGTGCTTAAGGCGCCCACCGAGTCTTCCCGTCCGCAGGCTTCAGCGCCTGCGGTTTCTAAGGGTCCCCGCGTCGCCGGCGCGGCAAGACCCGTCCTCGATGAAGCCGATTCCCTCCGCAGCTCGGAGGAAATCCGCCATTTCCAGATCACGCTAACCCGGAAGTCCATCTCCCCATCTACTTTCAATAGTACCCCCCCCCCTTTTGTGGTCTTTTACCTCATACTATAACTTGAATCACCACTGCAATTTTTTATCATTACTATTACTAATTGCCCCCTTTATTTTTCTTTTTTATTTCCCTCTACTTTCCCTTTCCTCCCCCCTCTCTCCCCTTTTTGTTTTTTTGAATACAACCTTGCCAGCCTTTAATTTTTAACTTTTTACCACGAAGCCCTAACCCCACTTCCCACCCTTAACTGGACCCTACTCCCTCATTTGTGGTATGAGTGTGTAGGCGTGTGTGTATCCACAAACACCCCCCTCAACACACACCCTCCCTCTGGCCCCACCCCATCGGTCTCTTGCATCTCTGCTTGTTAATCCCTTTATGTCAACTGTCGGTCTGTCGGTCTGCTTGTCTGACCCGCGCTTCACCAACACAGCTGAGGCGACTACAGTGACCCTTAAAACACAGCCCAGACGTGACAAAATGGCAGCCTAATCCTGACACTCTGCAAAAGTCACCAGTCTACTGCATCTGTTCAACTCAGCAACTCAACTCAACAACATCCAGGAACCATCACCACCAAAACTCCTAACTACAACACACTCTGCTCCAAAAGGACACCACACACATCTCAAACCAAGGCCACCAGAGTGATTGAGATGGCACCAACCAGGGAGATAGTAAACAGCACTGAGACCATGACATCCCCCCAGGATGACAACAACCCAACAACAAAACGGGATCTTAGGAAAACAGAACAAAGGATAGCAGAACTACTGAAGAACACAGTGACTCAGCAACCTGACCTCCAAAGTGGAAACCCTCACTAGGACCATCTCCACTCTAGAAAATAAAAACCAAACGCAAGAAAGACTAATAGAGTGGTACTGAGAGGCTCTAAACACACGTGTGAAAAATGAATTGGCTGAACTGGGAAGCCACCTGGAAACAAAGCACATAAATGAGAACCAAACAAGCAGACCTCGAAGATCGCAGTAGACATTGCAACATCCACTTCCGCAACTTCCCCGAAAAAGGACAAAACCCAGCAGACCTCATTGTATGCTGGCTAAAAACTATCATTCAAAGAACCCCTGATGCCCTACATGACCCACCTATTCAACAACATCATAAAAGGAGGCCCCATTCCTAAAACCTAGACCTCCTCCAAGATAGTCTCTATCCCAAAACCACTCAAAGACATCCTCAAAGTAGAATCATACTGCCCGATCTCATTAATAAACCAAGACTACAAGATATTCACATCAATCTTGGCTAACCGCCTAAAAAAATTCCTACACAAATTAAATAGCCCTGGACCAGACGGGCTTCATCTCTGGTCGCAATATAACAGACCTTATCAGGAAACTACCAAATCTGATCAAACACAGCAAGGCAACTAAACTCCCACTGACAATTATGTCCCTAGACATCCTCAAAGCTTTTGATTGCCCAGAATGGAAATACCTACTAGCAGTACTAACTAACATAAAATTTGGTCCCAACTTCTTACAAACCCTCAAACAAATCTACTCCTGAGCCTCAGCAAAATACAGGACTAACACTGTCTCCCTTCCTATTCACCCTGGCTCTGGAACCTCTAGCAATCCGAATCTGAGCAGCCACAGACATCAAGGGAATGGAAATAAAAGGCAGAACCTATAAATTAGGGCACTTTGAGGATGACCTGATGGTCACAACACCAGACTCCAAAAACACAGCAACTTTCCTAATCAGAGAACTCAACACATTTGCAATGGTGTAGGGCCTACAAGTAAATTTTGCAAAATCTGAGGCTATGTGTTTCAGCACCCCGCTCCCTCATATCCAAAAAGAATTCGCCAACATCACCAAGATAAAACTTTGCTGCCCCAAATTCAGATACCTAGGGGTACAAATAACCAGAAACCTCAACAAACTATACCTCCACAATTACAACCCCCTGTGATGACAAATCAATAAAGATTTGAGAAGATTGTACAATATCAACTTCACTGTCGGACAAAATAGCCATGATCAAAATGACCACCCTCCCAAAATTAACCTACATATTCCAAACCCTCACAATCTGGATTCCCCCAGCCCAACTCTACAAAAAATCAAGAATAAACCCCAAATCCACCAACCAAATGTGCCACATAAGCCCGTACATTCTAGAAGATGAGACAAAACCATGGGTACACTTGGAGAGAGACATAATCGGAAATAACTCTACCACAGCATACCCATTCCTCCCAAACAACCCAAGGGAAACCCCCACAACACTAAACGGGTTCACACAGACCATGCTTAAATCATGGAAGGAAGAAGCAGGTAAACTGTCCACAACCCCATCCCCACTAATACCCCTGGTATACCAACCCCTATTCCGCCACGCAGCACATAACCTCCAGATAAAAACTTGGCAAGCCAAAAGCTTATACTGCCTAGCAGACTTCTACATGAGAAGACAGGCTCCAGCAGACTGAGTGGATGACACCAAGAGGGGGTCCAACAGTCAAGAAGGCAGCTTCTGCATGTGCTGTAGAGGGAAAGGAGGGGCAGATGGGGCTTGTCAGCCTGGGAAGGTATCCCATCTAGGAGAAGGAAAACTCATCCTAAACCTCCGCTACCTTGTAGCTACACTCATTTATGAGGAAGGCTTTGGGAGTAAACCCCAAGGAAAAAATCCTTGCAGGACATCTTTGGGAGAAGAAAAAGCTATGGAGTAAACCCTACTTAAATGCAGAGTTGGAGTCCCAAGCGCAATTGGATGGTGTCTTGTATGCAGTGTTAGAAACTCAGATATATAAGTTAGGTGCCAAATGGTTCCTTAAACCAAAGTTGCAGTCATCAAAGTGGAATGTCTGGTTGGCATTTTGGGGTAAGACAGTTCTAAAGTCTTATTTTTCAAATGATGGACTGACTGTGATTGATGGTCAGTTAAACATCTGGCAAATTCAGGTGACAACCTTGAGCTAGGTTAACAGCTTTGAGAACTTAAAGAAGAACTTAAAAGATCCAGGGACAGTCCACATATATATTGGCCTGTTCGCACCTCTTTTTCTTAATGGTGCCTGCTCAGGCTACACAGAAAAAGCATTTTGGTTCCTAAAATTCATTCTGATTGTGCATATAACACATAACTGATAGAATTCTACAGGATGGGGTATTAGTGTCTAAAAACAGTCCAGATCCAATGATCCCTAAGCAGGTGGTGGAGATATCACGCGCCATCCTGGCACCCAGGCATCTTCACTTGGTCACAAGTGGTCAAAGGCCAGGTGCAAAAATGCACCTCGTGCCTGGCTAATTTTGAACACTGCTTGTATGCCTCTTTCTGGCAACCTTTGCAGTCAAGTTGGTTCCAAATATAATGCTTTCCTTTCCTTTGAAGTACATCAGCAAGGCTGAGAGGGAGGTATTTTCGTGGGGGCAGCCCAGGAGCTCCATACACACTGCCCAGGCTTCAGCTCCAGAGAGGTCTCTTCGGTGCTGCAAATACAGCAAACACTTCCACTGGAGGTAGCACTCTGAGGAAGGCCTCAGCAGATGACCTTAAGACCCAGAAAGGCTCATATGGGAAGAATATAATGAACACAACCCAGTCAATGATAAATGAGTGTTTGTTTCTTTAAAAGGGGGAGGGGACTAAATTCCAAAAATCCATTATAAAAGAAGGTCTTAGTCTTCCTAGAAGCCATGCGCACTCCCTGAAAATTCCAGGTGTGTTGAGGCCCTAAATGCTTAGATCAAAGGAAATTCTGGTATAGCAGCCAAAAAAAGCAAAACATGTACATGAAGCATTAACAACTTATGCTGAAACCCTGTTTATAAAGTCAATTAAGGCTTACAAAGAATACTGCAGGGCTTCTCCTAAATGGATTGAACATTGCAAGCTTAATCTTCTATTGTGCTGTCGTGTGGTTTGCTGGGCAATCGCTGTTGTACATTCTGATTACGTTCCTTGGGGTGGGGGAAGCAGGGGGTGATGGACAGTTATTAAGTTCCTAGTGGACTTTGAGAAGCCTTTGGTGTTATGTAGTGAAGTTTCACCCTGGGCCAGCAGGGGGATACTGTATATAGTTTTCACTCAGGTCTGTAGAAAGTTTTCCCTCAGGTCCGCGTCAGTTATTTTAGGCGGGAACTCTGGGCTGTTGTTGTTACAATGTTGACAGCCGGCTGCCTATAAAAGCAGGCCGGCTGAGCTGTTTGCAGTCAGTTCTATTCCAGCTTACGAAATAAAGAGCTAGTTGGAGAAATCGCTGTGTCGTCGGCTATGTCAACCCACAACTTAACACTGGCGACGAGGATGGGATGATGGACATCAGAGCACAGCCAGATGCGGCCAGCCTCTGAACTGAGCTGAATCACTGAGCTGAATCACAGAGCGAAATCACTGAGCGAAATCACTGGACAGAACCAATTCAGAGCTGACTGTTCTGGCTAGAGGACTGTGTTCCATCCATCGCCCTTCACGCCGGCATCGGAATCATGGCTTCACTTGTGCCTCTACCGCCGTTTGCGCCAGCCTCTGAATCATGGGATTCCTACCTCGCTCGGTTCAACTGCTACCTCCAAGCCAACGAGCTGACAGCAGTATCAAAGGATCGGAAGCGGGGCCTATTCCTCAGCCTCTGTGGGCCTGAGGTGTTTGAGACGGCCCGAGCATTGGTTGCGCCCGAAGCAGTCCAGGCAACACCATGGGACACGATCCAAGAGAAGCTCCGCAACCACTACGCACCAAAGCCGTCCAAGATTGCTGCCCGCCATGCGTTCTACCACCGGAACCAGGCAGAGGGGGAGTCAATCAACAACTACACCACCGCCCTGCGACAGGCTGCAATGCACTGTGAGTTCCGAGACTTAGACGATGCCCTGATGGATCGAATCGTCTGCGGGGTCCGGGACATCCATCTGCAATGGCGTCTCCTCGCCAAGCCAGACCTCACGCTGCAGAAAGCCATTGAGGAGGCTGTGGCCTCAGAAGCTGCTGAACGCTCCGCCCAGGAGATCCGCAAGTGCAGCAGCCCGCGTCTTGCTAGGGAGCCAGTTCCGGTGCATCATGAAGAGGCCAGCAGTGATGAGGCATCCTCCAGTGAAGGCGATGACGTGCACCAGACAAAGCGGGAGCACAGGAAGTTCCAACAGAAGTCCAAGGGCCAACCGGAATGTGCCGGCTGCGGAGGCAACCATTCCCGTGCCAAGTGTCGATTCAGAGACGCCATCTGTAGGAAGTGTTCCAGAAGGGGCCACATCGCTAAGGTCTGCCGATCGGCTCCGTCTGACACCCCCCCTTCATCGACTCGCAAGTCCAAGCCTTCCCTCCAGTCTGCCAAGGAAAGTTGTTTCGCTCTCACCAACTGCCGCTGCCCGTCTGGAACCACGATTGGCCAAACCGACTCGCCTACGCGACGCAAGCTGAACGTCACGGTGCTCATTGAAGGAGCTCCATGTGACATGGAGATCGACACCGGGTCTGCCCTGTCCATCGTGTCGTGGAGCACCATCAAAAGACTGGTACCCAGAGTGTCCAAAAGGCAACTCGACTCTCACCGCGTACACCTGAGAGACTACCAGGGAAACGACATTCCCGTGGTAGGCGTTGGCCGGTTCCGGATTGCCTTCAAGGATTTTTCGGGCCTGCTCCGGTTGGTGGTGGTCGAAGGTCAGCGGCCAAGCCTCCTAGGGCTAGACTGGTTTGATGCCCTCGGCCTGGAAGTCACCGGCATCAACTGCATCTCTAACGCAGAGACTGAGGGTCTGGTCAAAGACTTTGCCGAGGTTTTTGACGGCACCTTGGGGCAATATACAGGTACGCCCATCTCCTTTAGCCTTGATCCACAAGTCGCCCCCATCAAGCTAAAGCCACGCCGGGTTCCCTTTGCTCTCAAGGCTAAGGTGGACGAACAACTGGACAAACTGATCGCCCAAGGAGTTTTGGAGCCGGTTGACCACGCCAAGTGGGAAACCCCCATAGTCACGCCTGTCAAGCCAGATGGGTCGGTGAGAATCTGCGCTGACTACAAGTGCACGATCAACAAGGCACTTCAGCAGCACGCTTATCCGGTTCCTGTTGTCCAACACCTGCTGCATTCCCTGGGTGAGGGTAAGGTCTTCGCTAAGCTGGACCTTGCCCAAGCCTATCAACAACTGCCAGTCGATGATGCCACTGCTGAAGCCCAGACGATCGTCACCCACCGGGGGGCATTCCGTTGCCGCCGGTTGCAGTTCGGGGTGAGTGTGGCTCCTGGCATCTTCCAAAGCCTTATGGAGCGTCTCCTGCAAGGGCTTCCGGACGTGGTACCATATTTTGATGACGTCTTGGTGTCTGCAGACTCACACCAGCAGCTGTTCGAGCGCCTCCGTGCCGTGCTGACCAGGTTCCAAGAGGCCGGGCTCAAGGTAAAGAGGGAGAAGTGCCAGATCGCCGTTCCACAGGTAGAGTTCCTGGGCTATCTTATCGATGCCTCCGGCCTTCACCCGACCACATCCAAGATCCGCGCTATCCAGCAGGCCCCCACCCCAAAGAACAAGACGGAGTTGCAGGCATTCCTGGGGCTGCTGAACTTTTATAACATGTTCCTGCCCCACAAAGCCACAGTGGCTGAGCCTCTTCACCGACTCCTTAGTACAAAGACGCCTTGGGCCTGGGGTCATCGGGAGACGGCGGCCTTCAACGCGGTTAAGGCTCTCCTTTCATCAGACAGTGTGCTGGTACAGTACAGTGAATCCAGGCCGCTGGTCCTTGCCTGCGACGCCTCACCTTTTGGCATCGGTGCTGTCCTTAGTCACCGTTTTCCAGATGGAAGAGAAGCACCACTCGCCTACTTTTCCAGGACACTATCTCTGACGGAACGGAATTACAGCCAGCTCGACAAGGAGGCATTGGCACTTGTGGCTGGAGTGAAGAGGTTCCATGAATACCTCTATGGCAGGACTTTTGACCTCATCACTGACCACAAGCCACTCCTGGGCCTCCTCGCCGGTGATCGTCCAACTCCACCGGTCCTCTCGCCACGCATGCTGCGATGGACTGTTTTCCTGGCTGCCTACCACTACCGGCTCATCCATCGCCCGGGGAAATCGATGGGCCATGCCGACGCCCTCAGCCGTTGCCCTCTTCCAGCATTTGTGGAAGACCCGGCTCCAGCTTCATCGCTCCTTCTGATTGAGGATCTTCCGGCAGCGCCTGTATCAGCTGCCACTGTGGCCTCCGCGTCTGCCCAGGATCGCACCATCAGCCGGGTGCTCAACTGGGTGTGGAGGGGGTGGCCACAAGGGCCTTTTGCATCGGAGTTCCAGCCCTTCGCAACCAGACAACATGAACTCTCAGCTCATCACGGCTGTCTGCTGTGGGGAGACCGCGTCGTGATTCCCCAGGGACTCCGTCAGCGCGTCCTGGAGGCTCTGCACGTTGGCCACCCGGGAATTGTCAAAATGAAGGCGTTGGCTCGGTGTTATGTCTGGTGGCCTAATATGGACGATGCCATCACTGCCTGGGTGTCCGCCTGTCAAGCGTGCCAAGAGTCGAGGCCTGCACCACCGGCAGCTAAGGGACACACCTGGGAGACGCCAAAGACACCCTGGTCGAGGGTGCACATCGATCTGGCTGGCCCCTTTCACGGCCGGACCTTTATGGTAGTGGTGGACGCCTATTCCAAATGGCTGGAGGTCGCCCTGATGCCCTCCACCACTACCGAAGCTGTCATCCGGGTGCTGCGAGGCCTGTTTGCAACGCATGGGTGTCCTGATGTCCTTGTCTCTGACAACGGACCACAGTTCACGTCAGGCACGTTTGAGCGGTATCTTTTGGGACTGGGCATCCGCCATGCCCTAACGGCACCCTTTCATCCATCCAGCAACGGGCAAGCGGAAAGAATGGTGCGCTCGACAAAAGAGGCACTGGCGCGCCTGGACCGGGGAGACTGGCATGAGCGGGTCGCCGAATACTTGTTCGTGCAACACATCACCCCTCATGCGGCCACAGGGAGGAGTCCTGCTGAACTGCTTATGGGCCGCCGCCTCAGGTCACCACTCGACCGGCTACACCCGGACTTTGCCGTGGCTGAACCCCCAGGCTGTGCCAACGCGCCACGGTCATTTGTCCCAGGAAACCAGGTCTTTGCCCGGAACTATGTGGGGGACATTCCTTGGGTGCCAGCCACAGTAGTGGGAGTCACGGGACCTCGCTCGTACCAGGTGGCACTCGAAGACGGACGCTTGTGGCGACGGCACATAGACCAGCTTAGGCGCAGGGTTGGGGACTTGGACACTACCGAGGTGCCCCCAACTGCGCTTGCGGCTCCAGAAGAGACACGTACAGATGGCGAGGCCCCACCTACACCTCCCTCGCAAACTGCCAGCGTGGAGCCGAACCAAGCCGCTTCAAAGGGTCTGCCAGACTTACCACAGACTCAGACCACTCCACTTGCGGAGGCTCCACCCACAGCAGCGGATCCAGGGGATTTGGTTCCAACGCCACCTAGGGTCGCACCACAGCCTCAGCAAGAACTGTGTGGCCCTCCGGACTTGGCTACCAGTCCCCGGCGGTCTGGCAGAGTTCCCAAGCGCCCAACTTATTTAAAGGACTATGTTGTTGGACATGTATCACTGTTGGTCTAAGTATGGGAAATGTAACCAATATGCTTTTGTGCCTAATTGAACCATTACGCGTAGTGCTGTATATAAGGAAACCATTACGATTGTAACTAACGCCTTATCTCGGTGGGGAGGGGTGTTATGTAGTGAAGTTTCACCCTGGGCCAGCAGGGGGATACTGTATATAGTTTTCAATCAGGTCTGTAGATAGTTTTCCCTCAGGTCCGCGTCAGTTATTTTAGGCGGGAACTCTGGGCTGTTGTTGTTACAATGTTGACAGCCGGCTGCCTATAAAAGCAGGCCGGCTGAGCTGTTTGCAGTCAGTTCTATTCCAGCTTACGAAATAAAGAGCTAGTTGGAGAAATCGCTGTGTCGTCGGCTATGTCAACCCACAACTTAACATTTGGAGCCAAGCTAAAGTAAATGCTTCCATGGACAGAATATTTATCGGTTTCTCTGTTCTATTACACAGGGAATTTGAGATCAGAAAGATTAGGACTAGAGATACCCTTGTGCATTTCAGAAAAGGGATCACCATAAACCACCTCTGATATCTCACACCACCCACCCGTATGGACAGCTTCTGCAATGAGAGGAAGTGGGGGAAAGCTACCATTTTTCCCGTGACTTTTCACGCACCTTGCATGTGAAAAGCCACTCAGGTCATATGTGCAAATCCAGTTTCCCATGATAATGACGAAAGAGCTGCAAATTGCTTCTTCCTCCACCCCCATATACACAATACACACATCAAGCTGGCAATACTCCCCAGCTCAGAGTTCAAAAAAATGTGTGCAGTCGATCAATCTAGAAATCTGCACTGACAAGTGTGTTCATGATGACTCCTTAATATGGAGTGATCCATATGTTTTGATCATTCGATGAACATACAATCTGAAATCCCATAACTAACAGAAAGAAGACAATTATGTTCCTGGATACCTCCTATGATAGGGCAAAGGAGGAGTGTAAACACAGTGCTTGCAAAATTATTGGGGAGATTCACCGCCTCATGAATCAATGCAGTTCTTTTTTTTTTTTAATGAATATTTATTATCATTTTTAAAAACAAGACAAAAACAAAAATAGAGAAAAAAATAACAACAATCCAAAAATCCAAAACTTAGAAACAATTAACTGAACTCTAAGATATAGAAAGAGGGATTTATTTTTAACTATTTTTATCTTTTTTGTAATTTTTTCTTGTTGCATTTTTCTATCTTTTTTTTCTTTTTTCATCCTTTCTTATATACTTATGTATTTCTGAAATTTTGAATAAATATTACTTAAAAAAAAAAAATCAAGGGGCATGGGTGAAATACCAGGCTTAAATTTAAAAAATCCTTCCAGCAATATAGTCCTTATGGCTATTCGTCTTTACAGATCAATCAAAGATAAGAGTCCTAAAACAGACAGAACCCATTTACGAAGCTGGAAGAATTCTCCTAAGCTACCCTATGGCTTGAATAGGTGGGGGGGGGGGATCGTACTACCTAATCACTGCTTCTATTACGCAAAATTAAGCAGTGCCGAATCTAGGAAAATGCCTTAAGTGCTTTACAAAGGCAAATAGGCCAAAGAGAAGAGACCCAGCTATAAACAGCCTAAACCCTCTTTGATTAAAACAAAGCAAAACAGCATGATGATGTAGCCAAAGAAGATTCATGAAAATTACTCTCTCAACACCGTGAATCTTTCCTGGCATGGCTAAATAAAGGCACCTGAACAGGCCTTGCAGTGAAAACTTCTTTTCCTATTTTTTCTTTGGATCAACTCGCTGCTCATGAAACAAGGAAGTGCTGCCTCCAGCTTAACTGAGCCAGGATTCAGACAGTACAACCTGCTTGAATGCTGGGGCTGGGCTTTTACTGCGCCAATCCACCATCACCCAGTGGTGCATTCACTGAGTCCTTTGCCCCCTTGCTCCCCCTAAAATCGCCACTCCCTGGGTTTTTTAAGCACCTGTAACTAGTTCGAATCCCTGTGACGGGGTGAGCTCCCGTTGCTCGGTCCCTGCTCCTGCCAACCTAGCAGTTCAAAAGCACGTCAAAGTGCAAGTAGATAAATAGGTACCACTCCAGCGGGAAGGTAAACGGCGTTTCTGTGCGCTGCTCTGGTTCGCCAGAAGCAGCTTAGTCATGCTGGCCACATGACCCGGAAGCCGTACGCTGGCTCCCTCGGCGAATAAAGCGAGACGAGCGCCGCAACCGCAGTCGTCCACGACTGGACCTAATGGTCAGGGGTCCCTTTACCTAACTTGACTTGTAACTTGTGACAAATAAGAATCTCTCCCAGGCAGCCAGACTGGTTCCCTTCCCACCCCCCAATATGGAGAGAAGACTGTGAGGCCACCTGGAGTGAGGAAAGTCAGACAGCAGTGGCTCCTCTTACATTACTTCTCCATTCCTGGTGGTCCTCTTTTAACAGCTTTCCTTACAACAACAACACTCTAGTATCTGGATTGTAATACAAATATTGGCACACAATGTCCAGTTAGGCCCTGTCACCAAGCTAACTTGAGTAGCCGATTGTACCAACAGAGCACATCCATTCTTGATTCTGAAAAATGTGGATAAGAACTGTCTTCAAGTATGTGTAGAGTATATTTCGATCACTATTTGAGTAGCCACAGCCTACCCTTACTTACCAGGGGGTGAGGGTGGGACTTCCCTAGCAAGCAGAAAGCCCTAGGCCTCTCTACTTAAATAAAATAACTACTGAATTTAATCTACGTAACAGGATCACATTTGGGAGGAGGACATGAAGCAATAATAAGAAAGTATTTTAATGAAAAAGAACAGTAATTATTTTGCAATACAAATGATTCCTGGTGATTAATAAAATTTGTATTATATTTATTTGCAATGCACAGGAAGCTAGTGATTTCAGATATTTCTCTATAAATAAAAACTCATAATGGTGAGAATGAGGAAGAAACAAGGCTCGTGCCATCAAAAATGTGTAAAACCTTCACAGCTGATTAAAAATGATAATGCACCTAAGATGTATCAAATCTGTGTATCGACATCACATTTAGTTCCCTGCGGAGTTAACACCAGCAGTTAGTAATAAAGGTAAGAGTCCTCAACCCTATCTATGAAGATATGCCTTCAAATCTACAAACCAGTTAGGCCTCTTTCTCCAGGTCCAACTGCATGCAACATTAAAATAAAATGAATTAAAATAAAATAAACAGCTGTCATGGGAGGCTAGAACCTTGAACTCTGCATGGGCAGAGTGTAAGGCTTAACTGTTTCCCCCAAATCATTTTTCTACTCAAAATCCCTCTCCCAATAGATTTTTATCTCCGCAGTTAAAAGGAAAAGTAGTCATGGGTCTTATTCCCTGCAGGGGAAGGGGAGCAATTTGGGAGGGGGCATTACTTCCAGGTAAATGCCCTGAAGGAAAAGGGCTAACTAAGCAGCCCTGCCCCACCTTCACTCTGCTCAAGTTCCCAGCCTCCCTATGGCAGTTTTTCATAAAAAGAGTGTGTCTGTGGAAAATTCTATAGGCTTACCTGTGACATGCAGCTGGAGGTGGTCAGCCTGTCTGCAGGCTGGAAGGGAGGATTTGCAGGCGACTGAATGCTGCTACTCTGAAGAAGCACAGCTGGGACAAGAATATCCCTTACCATGATCTCAGTAAGAATTGGGCTATTCCCTGCCTGTGTTATATGGCCTATAATCGTCCGGGTCTCCATGAAATCTCAACAGGGCTTCAAATGTGTGGGAGTACATTGTGCATGGCAGAAAACACTCCACCCCCCAGCACCTATAATGAGAAGAGTACTACATACAAGAGCAATTGCTATTGATACTGATCTGCCTCACCTCCAGGAGCAGGAAGAGGAGCAGTAGGATCCCCTGCTGGAAAAGGTTCATCTCTCCCTTTCTCTCACACGCGCCGGGAAGCAGCAAAGAGCAGCGGCATCTCCAGGCTCCCGAGCCGAGGAAAGAAAGGGCAGCGGAGCCTCCGGGGAAGGAGCGCGGAGGCGGCGGGATCCTCGGCTTCTCCCCGCCCGCCTCTGCTCGGATGCGAAGCCGGCAGACCGGCGACTTTCCGAGAAGGGACCAAGCGGGGGGGGAGCCGGGCAGCTCCGCCCGCCCTGGCCAGCAGCTGCTCCGGCTGGGCCGCTGTCCCGGGGCGCACAAAGAGGAGGAGGAGGAGGAGGAGGAGGAGGCCCGGCGGGGGCGGCGGCGGCAGAAGGGCCGGGCTGGGAAGGCCCGCCCCCGCGCCCCGCCTCCGCCTAGCAGCGCCTGCCCGGATCCGCGCGGAGGAGGAGGCGGCCTTGCAGGCTGGCTGTGTTCTTCTTCCTGGAAGCGGAGCGGGAGCCCTGAAGGCCGTCCTCGCGCCGGGGAGTCCGGGGTTCCTCTCACCAGCCCAGTCGAGGGAGGACGGGGCTGCTGCAGGATCCCTAACACGGTTTAATTCTAGTCAGAAGGGAAGCAGCCGCGTCCTAACTCGCTTGAAAAGGTGGGTTCAAAAATACAATTCAAGCCTGAATTCTGTGCAGCCTTCCAGGAGGTCTTGAATTGCAAATGGGCACGAGCTGCCTATTCAACAACACACACGTGTGAGGAAGAGGCTTCTCTTTCTTACGCCTCTATGTGTGGAGAAGCAGCAGAGGGTCTTCTCCGGCTTATCAACACATAGAGCAGCAAGAATGAGGTTGCAGCAAGGAGTTCTTGAGATGTTTAGATGGTCTTCCACTGAGAAGAAGGCGAAGACATCTGGCAAAGTGAAGGCCAGCACATCAAGCCCTCTTGAGAAGCGAAACTCATAGCAGGAGCCCAAATTATTGGAGGGGCTCTGGAAGGCTAGGGACATTTTAGATGGAAGCTGGAAATTAGTCACCCCTAATTTGATGGAGGAATTGTATTCTCGGATTTGGTTCATGGCCCTTATGGAAAAACTTTGGTTGTCAATTGAAGGAAAGAAAGATTCCAAGGAGATAGATAGATAGATAGATATTGAGTGAAATGGTTTTCTAAATATGTTTGGGTCAAAGAGCATGATTGGACTCTATATTTGTGGGAGATTTTCTCTTGTCTACTTGTTTTATTCTTACGTCTGCTATAATCACATGTCTATGTGTGTGCTTCAAGTTTTTATTTTTTCTTTGCCAGCTTTTTCTTTGATATAATTAACTACTGTATACAAGACATAGGAAGGAAGCCCGGTATAGGGAAGCTTCTAATGTCTAATAATAATAATAATAATAATAATAATAATAATAATAATGTTCTTCTATATGCTGGAAGCCGCCTAGAGTGGCTGGGGCAACCCAGTCAGATGGGTGTGGTACAAATGGTTGTTTTTGTTGTTAGTCCTAATAAACTGTTCTTTAAAAAGAAAAAAAACACCAAGCCCATCTTAGTATCTTTATTTTCTACTTTCAGGAAGTGTTGTTTGTTTATATTGGTGTGCATTCAAAACTGGTAACCTACATCTCTGTTGCAATGTTATGCTTCAAGTATAGATGTAGCCTTCCTAAATACTATAGTGCTATTTTTCTAGAAAAAGAGGTACCGGAACTATGCCTGAAATACAACTATGCCTGAAATACAATTTGATCAATGTGAATCTCCAACACTATTCCAATGATAGAAAACAAAAACCATCCCAGAAAATCCTGATCAGAAAGAGGCTGCTTTTTCTATCAATGGAAGGCAGGGTATGGTGTCCAGTACCTGGGAGAGGGCAACCAAGAAAGATCAAGCACCTACAATACACTTCTTCAGCCCACCTTGGTCCTCTATTCCTGATTTCAGTCTCCAAAGGCATTTAAAAATAAAGCCACACTTTAAAAAGACAGAAGTGCTCCAACAAGTAAAAAATCTCAAGAGATTCTACCTCTCAAGTGCCCCCTACAAACAGAAACTGAATAGTTAGACCTCTAATCCAGTAATAATATTAATAACTTTATGATTTCCAAAATTACAAACAATTATAATTACAAAGGTAAAAATAATATAGTGAAAAAATTAAAAAGTAGGCACAGTGCAATTATTAGAAAGGTTTTCTGTTATAAATCCAATCTCAGCTCTGATAATGCCATAAAGTGATTGAACTATCCTGTAGGTAGTCGATTTATAATGACTGCCCAACTGGTATCTTACTGTCCTAGAGTCATTTGCTTTTCCTATCTCCACCAGCAGACTTGACAACAGTAGTCTCCTGGGAGCTGAATAAATATGGCACTGTAAGAAAAACGATACCTTCCATTGCCCATGACCCATAAATACCTAAGTGTTGCTTTACTGGAACCTTGGCTTGGTTTTAACACAACTACTTAGTTCTGTGAAATTTATATTTCCTCTCCCACCCCCAGCTCTGATCTAACTGATGGTTGCTGCAATGTTTTAATCTCTTGATCTCTGTGATAAAGTGATTTGTTTTGATTTTATATTTTCCTTATTTTGTCTCATTGCGATTCTAATTTGTTTTTACTTTTATGTCACCCAGATAACTTTTTGTTTATTGGTTGATAAATTGAATAAAGAAGTAAATATTAAGTGTAACAACCTGATAGATATTGGAAAGTAAATGCTGTTTGTTCAGTGCTGTTAGGTCCTTTCCCAAGCTATGTGTAATACAGAGGGGGATGTGATGGCCTGGGATTCAGGCTCGGACTCGGAACCGGAGGAGTCTCAGTCCGCACCGGATCCTTTGCCTCAGGCGGCATCTGAACAAAGTCTGGGGCCTGATTCTGAAGAGCCCCAGTCTGCACAGGTTCCCCTGCAACAAGCACCAGCTGGGCCGAGTCAGGGGCCTGAGCCTGCCCTGGCTCCAGATGCGGGGATGACATTGTTGCCTTCAGCTGGGCCATCACTTACAGCTGCTCCACTACCAGTTGGGTCAGGGGAGGCTGAGGCAGCCTCTGGGTCTAGTAACCCACTGATGTCTCCTGAGCTGCAGAGACTCAGGTCTGAGAGAAGGAGAGACCTGAGTACTCGCAGGAGGAGTGCTCGTCTTCGGGCGAGACAGGGAGGTGAGTCACCGGGGGATCAGGACCGCCCGTTACCCCGACAAAGATAAAAGGCTGTCGGACCCCGCCCCAGGTTGCGGGAGCAACATTGCCGCTTGCTGGAACCTGCCTGTGACCCTGTGCCTGACCTAGCCTGGTTTCCTGTCTTGTGTCCTGCCTTGGCCCTCTTGGACTGACTCCTCGCGGAATCCTTGGATTTGGGACTGGACCTGGACCGCATTGATCAGGTTAACCCCTGGGCCCAGCCCAGGGGAAATCTAAACTTGGAACTTGCTCCATGTCATGCTGGATGACATGTTCCCTGATAAGTCTGCCTTTAAATATTATTTGTACGCACCATGGGTCCTCCTTTCTCAAATTTTGAGGTTAGAGAACTTTTTATTTATTTGTGATATTTAATATCCCACTCTTCAATATAATTTCTGAGTGTGGCTTTCAGAATAAAATTAAAAAGAGCAACAAAGTTAAGAACTAGTAAATAATAGGCAAAACATAAAAACACCATAATGAGATAAAAACTTGTGGTTTTTGATATCAGCAAGGGAGTCGGAGGGCAAGAGAGGACCCAGAGAACTTGTGTCGGATGGACTTCCGGCGAGGCAGCATGGCGGCTGCAACAGCAGAAAAGAGCTCCTGAAGCCAGCCAGAGTAAAAGGCTCTGTCTGGCCGACTCCCGGACTCCCAGGACTGCTGCCGCCAGCACTGCCAGCAGAGAGGAATTGGGGGTGCCCAGGGGTCTATCAAAGGAGCCAAAACACCCCCCCCCAAGACTGAGATTGAGCCGGAAAGGCACCCGGAAAGGCACCCGACCACCCCCCCAACAGCTAAGAGGAGCTCCAAAACCAGGAGGACAGTGCAGCCAACGCAGAGAGGGAGAAAAAGAAGAGAAAAGGGGGAAAGAAGGAGAAAAGGAAAGAAAGAAAAAAGAGCCCCAACTTTACCGCTGCTGCCCCCCATCTCTGCCGACGGGAAAGAAGAGGAGAGGTAGGTGAGCACGGCTCCGAAAAAACACGTGGCTGAGCCGACGGGAGCCTATCCCTCCGGAAAACAGAGGAAAACCGCATGACAAAGGAGATCGCAGAAAGAAAGAAACTACCCTCTTCCCCCCCCCTTTTTTTTAAAAAATATATATATATATCCTTTTTTAACCCCTTCCTCCCCCTCTCCCTTTTTTTGTTTTTAAAAAAGTCCTTTTTTATCCCCCCCCCATATACCTACTTTGATCATTTTTCTTTTTAAAAGAGGGGCCACTGTTGCAGCAGCCACCCTTACTTTTTTCAAACAGAAAATAATAATAATAATTAGGGGGAAATAGGTTTCTTTTTATATATATATATTTTTAAAAAAACACAATCCCCCCCCTCTATTCTATTTCTATTTCTATTCTATTTGTTCGCTTGTTCTTGAGGGGGGGATCTTTCACCCCCATCCACGACCACCACTCTCTTTTTAAACAAAAATTTCCTCCATATCACTGCTATTGCTATTGATACTCCCCCCCCGTTTATTTTTCTCTCCCTTTTTTCTCTCCTCTCTCTCCCTTCACCCCCTTTTATTTTATTTTTTCCTTTTATCCCACCTTTCTCCATCCCCAATTTTGTTCTCTATCCCCTTTATCTTTTAAAATCAACTCCCCCTTTTTAGCCTGTTCGTCAGCTTGTTTTTGAGGGGGGAGCCCTTTCCCCCCCACCCCCTCTTTTAAAATAAGACTTTCCCCCCCATACCATTGCCACAGCTCACCCTCCCTCCCCCTCCCTTCTCTCCCCCTCTCTTTTCTTCTCCCTCCTTTTCCCACCCTTCCCCCTCCCCCTCTCCTTTTCTCTTCCTACTCCCTCTCTCCATCCCCCCCTTCCTCTAAAGGAAACACATACACACATTCATATCACCATATCCTACTTTGCCCCCCTCATACTATAGCTAAAACTACTGCGGCAATCTAATACCACCGATATTACTGTACTATCTCTCCTCTTTCAACTCTCTTTTTGTCTCTCTCTCTCTCTTCTCTTTTACTCCAATCTCCCCTCTCCCCCCCCCGTCTCCCCCCTTCTTCTTTCTTTCTTCTTCCTTTTTCTCCCTCCACCCTTTACATATTTGTCTGTCTCTGTTTCTGAGCGCACCCCCAACCCCAACCTCCACCTTAACCGGACCCCAATACCCTTTTTGGGTATATACAACCCCCTCCTAAACACATATTTTCCCTGGCCCCACCCCTCTAATCTCTTGCATCTCTACCTGCTAACCCCCCTCCCTTTATATGAACTGTCTGTCCGTTAGTCTACCCATCTCTACTTACCTGCCCCCCCCCCGCTTTGGCGGCAACGCTGAGGCAACCACAGAAACTCTAGACAAGTTCTTAAAACACAGGCTAGAAGTGACACAAATGACCACCTAATCCAACTACAAACAAACAAATTAGAGAGAGTCTCACAAAAACCCTCCAAAACTACTTCAAGGAAAACGATGTAGACAATATAACAACCCCCCTCCTATGGGACACAATGAAAGCGGTCACCAGAGGAGCTTGCATAAAAGAGAAAACTTTCCTTAAAAAACAAACCTCCTCAAAAATTAGCAAAATAGAACAAGACATCACAGCCCTCTCAACACGCTACAAACAAACAGGATCTAAAAAACTCCTCAAACTTATAGAACAAAAAAGGAGAGAACTAGACTCCCTAGAAATTAACAAAACAATGATCAGCATTCTATATTCTAAACAACGTTTCTATGAATATGGAGGGAAAAACTCCAGATTACTAGCAAATAGATGTAGGAAAAAAGCACTCAAAACAAGAATACACTGCATCACCAAAAAAGACGGCAGCATAACATCCTCCCCTGAAGAAATAACCTCAGAATTTGCAGAATTCTACTCCAACCTATACACCTCCCATAACCCACCAGAGAAGGAAATCAGAACATTTCTAGCAGGACTGACCATGCCTACCCTAACTGATGAGGAACAGGAATTCATGGACAGCCCTATCACCCCAGCGGAAATAGATGTGGTCCTCAAAAACCTGAAACCACACAAAGCCCCAGGCCCAGACGGCTTCACAGCAGAATTCTATAGGAAATTCAAAGAACCCTTGATGCCCTACATGACCCGCCTATTCAACGACATCATAAAAGGGGGCCCCATCCCCAAAACCTGGACCCACTCCAAAATAGTCTCCATCCCAAAACCACTAAAAGACAGCCTCAAAGTAGAATCATACTGCCCAATCTCATTAATAAACCAAGACTACAAGATATTCACATCAATCTTGGCCAACCGCCTAAAAATCTTCCTACACAAGTTAATAGCCCCAGACCAGACTGGCTTTGTCCCTGGCCGCAATATAACAGACCCCATCAGGAAACTACTGAACCTGATCGAACACAGCAAGGCAACGAAACTCCCATTGACAATTATGTCCCTAGACATCCTCAAAGCCTTTGATTGCTTAGAGTGGAAATACATATTAGCAGTACTAACTAACATGAAATTTGGCCCCAACTTCCTACAAATCCTCAAACAAATATACTCCCAAGCCTCAGCAAAATGCAGAATTAACAATATGGATTCTAATACTATAGCTATCCAAAGAGGCACGAAACAAGGATGCCCACTGTCTCCCTTCTTATTTATCCTGGCTCTGGAACCCTTAGCAATCCGCATCCGAGCAGCCACAGACATCAAGGGAGTGGAAATAAAAGGCAGAACCTATAAATTAGGGCTCTTTGCAGATGACCTAATGGTGACAACACCAGACCCCATAAGCACAGCAACCTCCCTAATCAGAGAACTCAACAAATTTGCAATGGTGTCGGGCCTACAGGTAAATTTTACAAAGTCAGAAGCTATGTGCTTCAACACCCCTCCTCACACCCAAAAAGAGCTCACGAAGGTCACCAAAATAAAACTCTGCCACACCAAGTTCAGATACCTAGGGGTACAAATAACCAGAAACCTCAACAAATTGTACCTCCACAACTACAAGCCCCTGTGGCGGCAAATTAACAAAGACCTAAAGAGATGGAATAACACGAATTTCACTCTCTCAGACAAAATAGCCATGATCAAAATGATCACACTCCCAAAACTAACCTACCTATTCCAAACCCTCCCAATCTGGATCCCCTCAACCCAACTCCGCAGTTGGCAGAGAAAACTACACTCTTTCATCTTCTCACATAAAAAACCAAGAATAAGCCCCAAATACCTGCACCTCCCCACCTCAGAAGGAGGATGGGGAATCCCCAACATAGAAGCATATTACATTGCCAACCAAATACGTCATGTAATTCCATACATACTAGAAGATGAGACTAAACAATGGGTACACCTAGAGAGGGACACAATTGAAAATACCTGCACCACAACATACCCACTCCTCCCAAACAAACTAAAGAAAATTCCCACAACACTTAACAGGTACACACAGACCATGCTCAAAGCATGGAAAACACAAATAGGCAAACTATCCCCAACCCCATCCCCACTAATCCCCCTGGCGTACCACCCATTATTCCACCATGCAGCACAAAACCTCCAGATAAAAGCCTGGCGAACCAAAGGCTTATATCGCCTAATAGACTTTTATAAAAATAACAAACCCTTGTCAACACAAGAAATACAAGACAAACTAGAAGACACCCAAATGCCCTGGTTAACACAACACCAACTACATGCCCTCTTAAACAACCCAACAGTAAAATCAGCAGCAACTAGGCCCCTGACAACCTTTGAAAACCTCCTCCTAACAACAAAGGGAAATGGTAAAGGGACGGTATCCGCAATATACAAAATACTACTCCAAAATCCCGCAAATCCCCTAGACGCAATCAAAAAACAATGGGAGAATGACATAGGCTATGAGATTAACCCCACTCAATGGACCAGAATGTGGTCTAAACCCCCCTTTAAATCCATATCAACGAAAAGAAAAGAACTCACACTGAAACTCACCTACAGGTGGTACCTAACACCAAGGAAACTAGCGCTAATACACCCAGGAACCTCACCAAAATGCTGGAGAGGGTGCACCTCCACAGGCACATACCTCCACATGTGGTGGGAGTGTCCCAAAATCCAACTATTCTGGACAACAGCCATACAAGAAATATGTAAAATAACAAAGCAAGTATTAGACTTCACCCCAGAATTGGCCCTACTAAACATCTTCCAAGACAACAATGCCCATTTACTCCACAAAGAACTCATAACCCACCTACTTTCAGCAGCCAGAAACACCATAACCAGACACTGGAGAGACCTGTCAGGAGTAAGCATGGACCAATGGTACCAAATAGTATGGGAAACAGCCCTACTAGAAAAATTAACTAACAAACTGAAACTGACACGGGGACAAACAGAAGAAGACACCTTCACCCCGGTATGGCTCCCCTTTATCACATACACAGCCCAACAGGACAATGACAATAATCCACCAACAGCATACAAATCAATATGGCTAACTTGATCCAAAACACCCACCCACCTCACTCACACACGAAAACAAAGATCACCACAGCCAATCACAAACAAACAATCACATCCTAGGCCAACCCCAACCTCTCTCACCACCAAAGGAACACAAGTGAACAACACAAGCACGCTGACATCAAACTACATACATTAAGCATAATAGAAACACCGCCACCCGACCCCACCCCCATCCATCCCCCCCTCTCCCCACCCTCCTTTCTTCTTCTTTTTTTTTCTTTTCTTTTTTCTTCTCCCCCTAATGCCTCAACAAATGAAATGGATTTGTAAAAATGTTTCACGGGGGGAAAAAATACACGAGGCATTACACTTACACTGTAAAACAAGAAAACCCTTAATAAAATATATTAAAAAAAAAAACTTGTGGTTTTTGTTTGTTTGGGAAAAAACCTCTACAATAATCTTAAAGACCTGGGAAAATGAATAAGCCAAAAAGACAACAAACTCAGCCCTAAGTGAACACTTCTGGGGAGAACTTGCAAAGCCAAGGTGCTACCACAAAATAGGCCCTGTCTCTGGGCACTGCTATGCACCTCAACTGAGAGCAGTTGGTCATGGAAGTGAGTCACTGAAAAGGGTAAAATAAGGTTACCAAGATGTCCCCGTTTCCCAGGGACAGTCCCCACATTTACAAATCAGTCCCCTGACAAAATCCATCTATTTAGTAGGAAGTTGAAAAGTGTGCCCGGAGTCATTGAAAAAATCTGGAAACATTAGGGTAAACTCCTGGACAGGTTTACATGGGAGGTGGCCATCCCTGAGGTGACTGAGTCTCAAGCTGCATAGGACAACACTTTTGATTGTCCCCAGAAATGTGCTGGAAGCCACTGTAGCTGTTTCAATGGTGGCATAATATGCCTGGTGGCAGTCAGTAATCAAGCTGTTATATTTTGGAGGAACTGCAATTTACAAACATTATTCCGGACAGGGAAAGTGATTTAGGCTTCCAAATAATGTGTCTGCCCCTGGTAAATAAGGACAGTTGGAGCATAGGCCTGTGTACGGCCACTGTACTGAAACCTTACCAGAGGCAAATGTGAGATAGGTGTACGCTTCAAAAGCCATATCCGCTGTTTCAAATCACCCTCAATTTTAAATAACCCTTGATTGATTTCAGCCTAAATATGTACCATGTAGTGGCAAATATGATCAGCTGAACATTTCTGTGAATCACCCTGAGACCTCCAGGTATAGGGTGGTATATAAATTAATAATAATAATAATAATTCTCTGTTATGCATAGTGAGATGGGTTTTAGCTTAGAATTAAATAGATTCACACAACCTCGCTCAACACTGAATGCATACGTCAGAGGTTGCAGGGTCACACCAGCTTAGCCCCTCCTGCTATGACAACCTATTCACTGGCCATGCTCCCTACTGACCGTTCAAATGGCAGCTGCGTGAAGCACAGGTGTAGGGCTGCCCCGTGTGATGGGGAATCTTAAGTGGCTCAGAATTCCCCCTCATGTGAAAGAATCCTGCACAGCTGCCTCAGGACATGCAGGGGGTCATTTCACATACCTGCTAAATATGTGGTTGGTGGAAGACATAACTGCAAACACGGTGAACGTGGGGTGGGGTTAACCAGCCAGACCCCTTGACACACAACTCCCTTCCTATGTGTGAGAAGGTGTGTGTGCACCCCTTTCATATCACAAAGAAACAGAATGAAATTGGAAATCCCTTGAAACATAATTCTGCTAGAAAAGAGATTATAGATTTGCACTATGTAGCAGCAGAGCTAGTCTTACAGGGAGCATGTATAGGAAGAGACAGAGAAATCTCATTATTCTACCACATTTCTCCTGGTTTTTACTTTATATTGGTTTTGTAAGCCTATGTACAATTGTAAAATGCAACAGCCTACCAGACTCTCAATTATGGAGCGGTGCAATTAGATTCAGGGCTTGTTTCTTTTCACACTGCAGTAAATCACCATTAACCCAAATGGAATCAATGAAGCTGCAAGAGGAATAAAAAAGGCATGAGAGGAACATCAAGATCTCAATCCCTGCCTCTTTCTTTTAAAGTGAACTTTCTAATTAGACAGTTCCTCATTTAAAATAGGGCTAATTTCCTCCAATTTATCATGAGTCTTGTTGTCTCTTGCCATCTGGGTGTCCTCCACAAAATCTCCTCTAGGTCCTTTAGCTATTGTATAGTGCAATCCAACACATGACACCTGAAAAGCGTGTCCCACTGAGCTTAGTAGTACTCTCAGGTAAGCAAGTTTAAGATTGCACCAAAATACGATTGGAAAATTCATCGGTTTCCCGGAAGTTAGAAGCCAATACCTTAGCTCATGTCCCCCAGGAAACTGCAACTTTTTAAAAATTTATTGAGCCAGAAGATAGAGGTGAACTTATTTAATAAAGAAATGAATTTACAGTGCCTCAACATCTGAAGAGTTAAAGCTGGCAACACAGACACCAGCGCATGAAATTGTTGAAAAGCTTTGGATTTGTAAAACAAAAATAAGACAACTTCAGTTCTGGGAAGTTGCAACTATGATCAGGGGCTACTTTAACTTGGTTAGCATACCCCTTGATCACAGTTGCAATTTCCCTAGAATTAAAGTTGCTGTCTACTTTTTACAGTGAACAGTTACTTGGTTCATTGTAACTGACTGCACAGTAGTAATAGATTATTTTGAAACTCTTTTTAAAATAATGTGTGACGTGGCAAATGAAAGTGTGTTGAATCCCTTTGCAGCTGCTGGGTGAATATCAATATACAGACTTGTCAGGATTGTAGATTTTTCTCTTCTGGCCACTACTGTAAAGCGTTTTATAGAGGCTGTGTGAAATGTGCTCTCTGATAATATGAATTATGTATCATTCTCCCTTCTTATTTTTTGCTTCAAGAATGCCCCTAACATGGCAAATTACATGTAGTCTCAGACATCAATTCTGGCAATGAAAAAAGGACTTTAGGCTACAGTCCTCTGTGAATCAGCTCCACAATACACTGTGGGACTTATTCCTGAGGACCAGACTAGGCTACAGTGTCCAGAATTCTTTGAGGGGAAGTATGTGCTTTGAATGCACTTTAAAAGTGTAGTGTTTACACAATCTTAGACATGTTACATGCATAATCACATTAAATGTGTTGGCCTTTTTTAAGTGGTTGAGATGTGGGGAGGTCAGCTTGATCAGGTTCAGGATTGTGGCTCACAGGGAGAGAGTTAACTCTTTTTGCCACTCCTGTCTTGGAGAAAATGCCCCCCCCCCGAAAGGAAGCAGCAAATTACAGGTGTTTTTCGTTGAGGTCATAGCACAGTGAGGGGCAAGGTTATACTTGCCTCCATCTCTGCCATGGTCTCAATCCTAATCCAGGAACATCTCCAAACTACCCACCTGCTTCTTCATGGAGAGCCACAACCCCATCCAGGATAGGCAAATTACCCAACCTTGTAGCCAACCTTGGCGTGGCTCAATGTGGTGTGGCAGTAAAAAAAGGACCAGCAAGGTGTGAAGTGGTTGCAAGTTCCTCTCTAGGCAACAACAAGTTTCCACAGTCTCACTAAGCAGGTAGTCTCCAATCTTTTCTTACCCAAACATTCACTTGGGGACCCACTTTATCTTTTACCATATAATTGCATGGTAGTAAGTGTGCCTGTTGCAACCCAGCTTGGATCAGGCCATGACCCGTGTCATGTGAACCAGGCCACGGTATTAAACAGCTGCATGACAGGCAGTAACTTCAGCCGTGGAACTTTTTCTTGGGATTGAGCAGGAGGGGAGAAAAAAGGCTTTTGCCTGCTTGAAATTTGGCCTGATATGGTCATCTCAAAACTACGAGAGTCTGGGGCAAGTAGTGGTGGGGATAACTTTTTGAAGTTAGGTTATTGGCTCCAAATTGAATGTCTTAATATTCTTCCACTGGAACGAATTCAAAAGCCTGATATGTGATATTTTGAAACTGTTCTTTATAACTGCTCTAACAGAAATAACCAGTCTCCCTTGCACTTTAATAAACAAAGGGGGTATAATTATATATCTTAAACCCTATATTTATAAATGTTAGCATGTTCTCTTAGCCATTGTTACAAATGGATGTTCAATGCACACACACATACACAAAGCACAGCATGCAAAATGAATCATCATCAGATAACCAGACCAAATTAATCTGCTCTGGGCTGATGACCTTTACTTTTAATCAGGTCAGCACAGTTATGAAATCATGGCCAAAAAAGCACTCTGCCAAGTCAAGATAACATAATATGCTAGCATTATTAAAGCAGACAGGGCAGGTTTTAGGAAACTGCCAACAAAATCTGCAGTAATCAATCAGAGTGCTTGCTGCTATTTACTGTACTGTGTAATCAGCATACATGGACAATTGCAGAATAACGTAAGTAAAATATAGGTCCCTGCATGAGAAATGTACAATCTAAATGCACTCACTGGTGATGGACAGAGACAACAGAGTGCAGCTTTGCTGACAAGTATCTTAAATGCCACATTACACATTATTATTATTATTTTCTACCTGACTAGGAAAAAAAATGTACATAATGCATGCCCCCCATCCAGCTTTGATTTTTCTCTAAAGTTTTTTTTTTGTGTGTGTGTATTTATTTATGAAACACTTGGGTTCTTCCAACCATAATGGTACTTCTGTCTTGGTTCTAAGCAATGCTTTTTTCAGGGAGTACTCAAGGGGACACAGTACCAGCACCTCTTTTTTGGTGTTAAAAAGTGTGACGCTTACTGTAACAACTTCATGGTGAGTACTGGCACCTATCTTTCTTTAAAAAAAAGCGCATTGGTTCTAAGTGCTTTTTGCAAGGGGGCCTGTCGCTCCTCGCCACCTGAGTCCACTTTTAGAGGGAGTGATCTGATTTGGGGAAGCATACTTTTCATCTTAGTTCTCAGCCAGTCATCAGTGAGGTATTCAGGGCCGAAACCCTTTTCATAGCACTCCACACAGGGCTGGCCCACCTACGAGGTGTGGTGAGGCAGTCACCTCAGGCAGCAGACTGGGCACAACTGTGAGGGGCGGCAGATCTGTGCCCTAAGGAGCATGCCACTGACTGCCCACTCTGCCACTGCCACCCCCCAGTGCCACCTGCTCCTCTCTGGCCTCCTTCAGTGTGCCAAGGCTCTCCCAGGCTACCTCCAATTGCCTCAGGCAGCAGCAGTGGGTGGCATGGCAGACCTGAGAGGTCTGCCATTTTCTGCTTTGCCTCAAGCGGCAAAACATCCTGGCTCTATGTTTGAAGAATGCAGAAGTGTTTCACGGGCTTGTAGGCTAGGAATTGGGCTGTCAGGTTGAAACCCAGGGATGTGCATTTTACCTTCAAACTCACCAGTAAATCTCCCTCCTGTTTTTGTCTGTGATGCCCATCTTGGAAGTATGGAAGACATCTCAAGGTCTGGATCTGACAGCCCAATCTAAACAGGAATCGTAGCAGAACTTAATTTTAACCAAGCCTTCACCCTGGGAGTTGTTTTGAATGCCAGGATTCAGGCTGCTGGTGAGTGAACAAAGCCCATGTCAGTACCTGGAGGCCTTGAATGGCTCACCAGCACAGATGTCTGGTCCTTTATTTGTCCATTCCTCTGGGCTTGAGCCTATCTAGAAGCAGCATCTGGGAAGCCACTCCTCATTTAAGATTTCCTGGAGTAACACGATGTCCAGGCCTTGTTAGTAATGGAGATGGTGGGTGGCTCAACATGCATAACCTGGTAATGCTGCCCAAAGGAAGGCTACTGGAGCAGTGGCGTAGCGTGGGTTGTCAGCACCCGGGGCAAGGCAAGTAATTTGCGCCCCCTGCAGTGAGAGAGAGTGAGTGAGCCAGGTAGGGGCAGAGAGCTGCGAGTGCAAGCGCCCCCCCCCCAGATGTTGCACCCGGTGCGGCCGGCCCCCCCTGCACCCCCCACGCTACGCCACTGTACTGGAGCCAGGGATGAATGGCCCACATAATGCTTTGCTGAGGGCTGCTCATACCTGGAGCCTATCCTGTGAATGAACAGAAAAGTAATACCTGAGTCCCTCTTAACAACAAGGTGGGAGTTCCGTGCCATTGAATTCAGAGGAAGAGGTATGATTTGGTGCAGCTGCCTGTACAATGCCTGGTTCAAATCTCACCACGCTAGATGACATTAATTATGGGGGAACTTTAGGGAGGCTTAATAAAATCTACAAGCCCCAACACTCTTCCAATTTTAGCCAAACCATGGCTGTTGCTGTAACAACAGTAATTTAGAAGGCTGACCCAAAAGAGGAGCAGAACTTTCTTGTCCCCCTCATAGTTCTGAACAGCATGTCTCTGACATTTACTAAGAATTGTAATCAGGGACATGCTGTTGCACTCAGGGACTTGCTTGCAGGCTTCCTGCTGGACGCTGGGATAGATGGGCCATTGGCCTGGTCCAGCTGGACTCCTGGGTACTTTGTCTGGAGCACGGTTTTGGCCAAGTCGCTGTCTTTCATCCTCAGAGCCCAACACAGCCATACTGACCTTACGTGTTTTTCTGTAAAGACCACTGTGGGCTCCTATGCAAGGGGCTTTGAACACTCACTCTGTCAGTCAGAAGGTTATTACAGCAAGCTGACCAATGTGTAAAATATAAAAGGAACATCCTCTATGAAGCCAGTTGCCCCAAACATATTCCAAGCTAACAGTCATTAGTGATCTAAGGGACATGACAACATTCTGACATTTTGCCACCCGCTCTGTAATAAACGTATTTGTACCCTAAAGATCTATGCTAATTATTATTGTATCCTCTTTAAGTGTATTAATTTACTATTAAATGCGTGTTGGACTGGGCTGTTATAAAGCAATTAATTAACATAAGAATATATACATATGTAACAGATAATTGACATAATTAACAATATATTAAATTATATATTAAGGGATGTGGGTGGGGCTGTGGTCTAAACCACAGAGCCTAGGGCTTGCCAATTGGAAGGTCGGCAGTTCGAATCCCCTTGACAGGGTGAGCTCCCATTGTTCAGTCCCAGCTCCTGCCCACCTAGCAGTTCAAAAGCACATCAAGTGCAAGTAGATAAATAAGTACTGCTCCGGCGGGAAGGTAAAGGGCATTTCTGTGCGCTGCTCTGGTTCGCTAGAAGCAGCTTAGTCATGCTGTCCACATGACCCGGAAGCTCAAAACAAACAAGATGAATTTTAATAGGGAGAAATGTAAAGTATTGCACTTGGGCAAAAAAAAATGAGAGGCACAAATACAAGATGGGTGACACCTGGCTTGAGAGCAGTACATGTGAAAAGGATCTAGGAGTCTTGGTTGACCACAAACTTGACATGAGCCAACAGTGTGACGCGGCAGCTAAAAAAGCCAATGCAATTCTGGGCTGCATCAATAGGAGTATTGCATCTAGATCAAGGGAAGTAATAGTGCCACTGTATTCTGCTCTGGTCAGACCTCACCTGGAGTACTGTGTCCAGTTCTGGGCACCACAGTTCAAGAAGGACACTGACAAACTGGAACGTGTCCAGAGGAGGGCAACCAAAATGGTCAAAGGCCTGGAAACGATGCCTAATGAAGAACGGCTAAGGGAGCTGGGCATGTTTAGCCTGGAGAAGAGGAGGTTAAGGGGTGATATGATAGCCATGTTCAAATATATAAAAGGATGTCACATAGAGGAGGGAGAAAGGTTGTTTTCTGCTGCTCCAGAGAAGCGGACACGGAGCAATGGTTCTAAACTACAAGAAAAAAGATTCCACCTAAACATTAGGAAGAACTTCCTGACAGTAAGAGCTGTTCGACAGTGGAATTTGCTGCCAAGGAGTGTGGTGGAGTCTCCTTCTTTGGAGGTCTTTAAGCAGAGGCTTGACAACCATATGTCAGGAGTGCTCTGATGGTGTTTCCTGCTTGGCAGGGGGTTGGACTCGATGGCCCTTGTGGTCTCTTCCAACTCTATGATTCTATGATTCTAAGTGCAAGTAGATAAATAAGTACTGCTCCGGCGGGAAGGTAAAGGGCATTTCTGTGCGCTGCTCTGGTTCGCTAGAAGCAGCTTAGTCATGCTGTCCACATGACCCGGAAGCTGTCTGCGGACAAACGCCGTCTCCCTTGGCCTATAGAGCGAAATGAGCGTAGCAACCCCAGAGTTGTCCACGACTGGACCTAACAGTCAAGGGTACCTTTACCTTTACCTTTAAATTATATATTCAAAGCTTGAATTCAGAAATTAGCGTGCTGATGAGTAGGATGGTAATTTAATATGAATTTCAAAGCACTAAGCAAATATCAAAGAGTTGCTTTGAATTCAAGGATGTGGCAGAAAGAGACATACTTGCTAGTTTTTTTAATAGTAGGTAGAAGGTGCCCTCACTTGCTTTTACAGCAGTTTCATCCTGTCTTACAACCACTGAGTGACCCCAGTTCTCTAACTCGCGCAGAGGCTGTCAGCCGTCGCTTGTTTTGTCTGAAGCTAGTGGGCCTTAGGAACTTTCTGTCCTGGCATGGGGTGTGACACTATTGTCTTTTGGGGGAAAACATGGGGGGGGGGGAGTGGGCACTTAGAAATGGAAGCATAGAAAGAAAAAGTTAAGCATTGTCGAAGTTCATTGTCGAAGTTCATTGTGTTTTAATTACTTAAGTAATGTTTTAATTACATAACCACACTTTCTTCAGTTCTGCCTGTCCAAGTGGGACTTTTTCAGATAAAAAATAGAACTGCAGAAAATTGGTTGCAGATCTCGTTAGGCAGTGGAGTTATGAGTGGGACTAACTTTCTGTGTGTCAGGGTAGAGAAACAAGGCTTTTTATTCTGTGAACCACCCTGAGATCTTATGATGAAAGGCAGTATATAAATTTAATAAATAGTAATAGTAGTAGTGAAAACAGGTGGTTCATCTATTGAATGTATTATTCATTTTATTCAACTTTTAAAATTAAAATGTATTAAATATTTTTGGGGTTATAAAAGTACATACAGTGTCTCTGCTTTTGGTTAATAGAATTCTTTCTACAAATTGTTCATATTTGATGTGAGACAATAATATTATAGATAGTATAAAGTTGTGGGGAAAGAGAAGTAGGGAGAGAGAGTGGGAGGTGAGAGAAGAGGGGATAGTAAACTTTCATTCTTCTACATAGGTTGTAAGGTTTTGTGTCAGCGCCACATGGGTTGGTTCTCTTTCTATTCATTTATTAGTTTTCATTGGCAGTGAGGGAGACTGGGGGGCCAAGGGCATGGTTGGTTGCCTATAGTTGACTGCAGTGAGTTTTGTTTGTGTGTGTTGGGTCAGCTTAGGCATAGCAGTTCATAGGCTGTTGGTGGGTTCCTGTTGTGGTCTTGCTGGGCTGTGTGTGGAATAAAGGGGAGCCGCAGCGGGGTGGACGTTTCCTATTTGGTTTGTCCCTGTGCTAGTTTCAATTTGTTGATTAGCTTTTTCTAGGAGGGCTGTTTCCCATACAGTTTGGTACCAGTGGTCAATGTTTATTCCTGACAGGTCCCTCAAGTGTCTAGTTATGCTGCTGATTACTGAGGGTAAGTGGTTTATGAGTTATTTGCAGTGTGTGTGTGTGTGTGTGTGTGTGTGTGTGTTATTGTCTTGGAAGATATTTAGTAAGGACGGTTCTGGAGTGGCTTCTGAATATTTCTTGTAGGATTTATGTCAAAAGGGTTGAATTTTTGGGCAGTCCCACCACATGTGGTACCACCTATAGATTAGCTTCCAAAGTGAGTTCCCTTTTTTTGGCTGAGATGGATTTTAAGGATGGTTTAGATCACAGTTTAGTTCATTGGGTAGGGTTTATTTCATAATCTATGTCATGCTCCCGTTGTTTTTTGATTGAGATGTGGGGTTTCAACTGTGTTTATATCCAATGGATTTCCATGAATCCTAAAGCAAAAATGAGGATGCATTGCATTTAGCTTCCAGTGCTTTTTATTAAACTGTTTTTTCCTGAATTGAATGAGCTGTGTCATTCAACATGCCACTGTCTAGTCCAGTGCCATTACCATTATGAATCCTGACAAGAATTTTCGCTCCTGGCTTTTGTGCAGAAATGTAAATGATAACAGAGCTAGACAACTTATAATTCAATTACATAACATGTGAAGCTCCTGCTGCTGGAACCAGGGCAGAACACACCTTTGGCTCTGACGTCAGCTTCTCCTTCTGTGCACTGTGCTCCCGTGCTTTCTCCAACATTTGCTTGTTGTTTTGTGAAACATACTGGAGTGTATTCAGCTGTTGCACTTAAACCCGCTTTGGGTTTCCCCTCTTATTTAGATAATTATTCTAGCAGCAAAAGATTGCCTGAGGACTCATCTGCACAGCTGCAATTATAACATATAAGTGTGTTATGAAAATGTGACACCAGATGGCTCTGTAGAGCTCAATGGCAAATTGCAAATACAGTGGACCCTCGGGTTGCAAACGTGATCCATGTGGGAAGCATGTTCGCAACCCGCAGCGTCTGCAACCCGCAGTGCTGCGTGCGGGTTGCAATTTGGCGCTTCTGCGCATGCGCAAGTGCTGAAACCCAGAAGTAACCCGTTCTGGTATATTTTATAGCATTTTTAATAGCATTTTCATAGCGTTTTTTATATCTGTGTAGATCCAGCTTAAGTGTAATCAGTTCTTACTTACTGTTCCCAACCCTAACCCTGTGGAAAGCCATCTAATTAGACTTTAATTTGATTTTGACCTGTTTTTAGGAGGTAATTTAATTATTGTTTGATTTTATACTAATGTTATAGATCTGATGTTAGCCGCCCGGCTTCGGCCGGGGAGGGCGGGGTATAAAAAAAAGTTTATTTTTATTTTATTATTATTATTATTATTCTACATGTGTGAGAGAAAACAAGAGAAAAATATTGATTCTGAATTCAATCTTTGACTAATGAGCACCTGTCTTGAGCACAAAACAGAAAGTTACTCTGTCTTGAGAGGAGGAGGGGTGACCTTGTTCATAATCCTTGCACCTACCTTCTATTATTCCCTTTAGCCACTCTGTGCTTGCTTGCTTAATTAATTAATTAACCACTTTTTCTTCAAAGGAACTCAAGTTGGTGTCCATGGTTCTCCTCCCCCTCCCCAGTTCATTTTCACAACAACCCTGTGAGGTAGATTATGCTAAGAGATGGATACTGGCCTAGGGTCACTCAGTGAACTTCATGGCTGAATGGGGATTCGAACCCTGGTCTCCCAGGTCATAGTCCAGTGCTCTAACCATTGCACCACACTGGCTCTTACAGTATTGTGCTTGAGTGAAGCTTTGGATGCTGTTTGCTCAACCAATGTGATAGCTTGGACTATCTAGCCCCGCCTTATACAGTGGTACCTCGAGTTAAGTACTTAATTCGTTCCGGAGGTCCGTACTTAACCTGAAACTGTTCTTAATCTGAAGCACCACTTTAGCTAATGGGGCCTCCCGCTGCCGCGCGATTTCTGTTCTCATCCTGAAGCAAAGTTCTTAACCCAAGGTACTATTTCTGGGTTAGTGGAGTCTGTAACCTGAAGCATATGTAATCCAAGGTACAACTGTAATACTAGCCAGCTCATGCCTTAAGATATTTGGAGAAGGCTCCTTTCCAGGCCCCATACTATCTCAAAACAACCACAAGAAGTTTTTTAATGTGGTTGGAATGGCACTGATCAAACCTGCATGGATTCTGGGAAGAAGTTGCTCACTACAGTAGCAACATTGATGCCAACCAATATGTGCTTACAGCACTAATGCAAACATCATTCACTGTTGCTGTTTTATTGGGAAAAGCTACATTTCCCCAGCAAATCAATATTGCATCATGAGTGCTGCAAAAACATGATATCCTAGTTATAGCAGTGTTAGTTTGTCTTTACATTTTAAAGCTTCTGCTATGAATTACTACTACCATATCTGCTTGAATCTACACCACACATTCAAAGCACACGGCTTCCCCCAAACAATCATGGGAACTGTAGTTTGCTCCCTCACAGAACTACAATTCCCAGCACCCATAACAAACTATAGTTCCGAATATACTTAGGGTAAGCCAGGTGCTTTAACTGCATTGTGTGGATGTAGTTGTTCTTCTGTACTTTAACTTAATGTCTCGTTTCCACCACTCGCAGCTTATTTTGGTGCCTACCTAATTTGCCCTCGTGTGCATGGGAAATCCCTGCCCATGTGGCAACACTAGCCAGAAAGATAATGGCAGGAACATGGTAGCAGGGTCTGGTGGTGGGTCTCTCAACCATCTCTGGATCCCAGTAAATGCTTGGCCCTCCTGCAGCCACATCAACTTTTCACTGTGCGCACACGAGCCGTGGTGTTTTCCACTCCCTTATCTTCTGCTCCTTGAACAAAATTACTGTCTGCCTCCAGCCGCAATAATTTATTTAAATTGAGACCTTATTTAAGTCACTTGGTGCCATTGATTTTAGTACATCAACCAAATTGGAGTGGTTTTGCACAATGTCGTTGGCCTGGACATATTGACATAATTATCAAATTAAAGGAAGAAATGAAGCCATCCCTCTGTTTGTTCTAAATAATTCATGGCAACAATCAAATTGGGAATACATTTCTGACAAATTCCAGTTAAGCTCTTTATCTCCCCCTCAGCAGATGGTTGTGTTTCTACCTAGAAGGGAGGGAAGAAATCATGTGAACTCTGGAAAAAACCCTCTAAGCTTTGACTAAAATGGAAAACGGCATAAAAAAGAAATGAAAGCATTTTGGAGGACTGAAAAGCTCAGTGTCTTGTGACCTTTCTATCATGAAGTCCCACAGATTTTTAACTCATCATTTTTAAGGTAGCAGATGAATGAAATCCTTACCACAAGACTCATGGCAGGTTGGAGCAGGATGAAAAGTATGGACACAGATCTGTAGGAAAGATAAATTTAACAATAATCAGGACTGTGTGTAGACTGATTAAGCAGGAGTAATGAAAAATCCTTATATGCTTGAAATTGAAAATGTATGGAAAACCTGTGCCAAAGTGGCCGGATAAGAGTGGGTGAATAATATTTCTAATGCTTGGAGAATCATGTTGTCCTTGGGATTGTCTTTCTAAATAATCATTCAAGCACTTCCATTCCTTCTTGACTGTATTCATTGACTGTATTCAAGTCTTATTATATCTGTCAATTTGGCCAGTTGCAAATATTCACATAATTTACATAACCATTCCTCCTTGGTAGGTGCCTGGTTACCCTTCCAGTACTTAGCCACCAGGATTCTCACCGCAGATGTTGCGTACAGGAAGAATTTAGTATTTTCTCTAGAAATATCACTATTCAATATTCCCAAAAGGTATGTTTCTGGTCTTTTGCTATGTGAAGTTCTTAGTAATTTTTTTTATTTCTTTATGGATCATGTCCCAGAACTTTTTGATCTCTGGAGATGTCCACCACATATGGTAGAAGGTTCCAATCTGCTTTGTGCATCTCCAACACTTATTACTAAGCGATTTGTTCATTTCAGCCAATCTCTCCGGTGTTAAATACCACCTATGGTGCATTTTCGGTACGCAGGTGGCGCTGTGGGTTAAACCACAGAGCCTAGGACTTGCCGATCAGAAGGTCGGTGGTTCGAATCCCCACAATGGGGTGAGCTCCAGTTGCTCGGTCCCTGCTCCTGCCAACCTAGCACGTCAAAGTGCAAGTAGATAAAAAGGTGCCGCTTCAGCGGGAAGGTAAACGGCGTTTCCGTGTGCTGCTCTGGTTCGCCAGAAGCGGCTTAGTCATGCTGGCCACATGACCTGGAAGCTGTACGCCGGCTCCCTTGGCCAATAAAGCGAGATGAGTGCCGCAACCCCAGAGTTGGCCACGACTGGACCTAATGGTCAGGGGTCCCTTTACCTTTACTATGGTGCAATTTCAGGTAGTTTTCTCTTATTAAATAACATGCTGTGAAATTAATATTTTTTGTCCACAGTTTTTTCCACTCTTTATATTCAATTGCATAACCTAAGTCCTGCTCCCATCTTATTACGGCCTTTTCCCTTTCCCTCTTTTTCTATTTGAGCATTCTGTAACAGCTTGTACAGTACATTTTGGAGAGATTCTTTTGGTTGTTCTGTAAAACCTCCTTTTCTAAGATTGATGCTTTATTATCAAACCCTTTTAACGTCTTATCTTTTTCAAAGGTCACCCTAAGCTGGTAATATTCTAGCCAATTTACTCCTAGTTGTTTGAGTTCTTCAAACCTTTTCAGTTTGGGACAATAATTTATCTCATCCCCCAAGTCTCTGTAAGTTGGCCAGTTATTGTTCATGTTATTCTTAGGAACGACAGTTGACTCTATAGGTGGTACCCACCAAGGGTTTTTTGTTATAACTTTGGATTTATTCCTCTCCCAAACTTCGAATAAGGCCTTCCTCACTAGGTGGTTTGTGAAGCCTTTATGTGCGTTTATTTCATCGTGGTATAAGTAGCCATGCCACCCGAAAACCTTGTCCCAGCCCTCTAAATCCAAGACTTCGGTTTTCCTAAGCAACATCCAGTCTTTCAGCCAAGTCCAGTATGCATCCTCAAAGTACATTCTGAGGTCTGGGACTGCGAACCCTCCTCTTTCTCTGGGTTCCGTCAACAATTTAAATTTCATTCTTCCTTTTTTTTTGCCCTGCCAAATAAAATTGGCCAGGTCCCTCTGCCAATCTTTAAAACATTTTGTCCCAATAATTATTGGAATTGTCTGAAAGAGAAAGAGGATTTAGGGAAGTACTGTCATTTTAATCATTGATATTCTGCCCCATAATGACAGCTTCAATTTACTCCAATTTTCTAAATTTCCTTCCATTTTTTGATGTAATTGTCTTTAAATAAATTAGTGTTCTTATTTGTAATCCAGGCCCCCAGATAGTTTACTTTGTTTGTGGTCTTTAGACCTGTTATTCTTTCTAGGTCCTCTTGTTCCTTTTATCCCATATTTTTTGTTAATAATTTTGATTTATCTTTATTCAGTTTAAATCCCGAGACCTTGCCAAATTCATTCATTTTCACTAGTGCTTTTTGTATGCCTTCAAATGGATTTACAGTAGTAATAATTACATCATCAGCAAATGCCTTCACCTTGTAATATCGGCTACCTAAATTGATGCCCCTTATTTCCTGGTCTTTCCTTATTGCTATTAAGAGAGTCTCCAACGTTGTGATAAATAAGAGTGGGGACAAGGGACAACCTTGTCTAGTCCCTCTTTCTATATTAAATTCTTCAGTGATTTCATTATTTATAATTATTTTGGCTTTCTAGTTGTCATAAATTGCCTTAATTCCATTCATGATGTTGTTTCCTGTTCTCAAGCTCTCAAAAGTTTTAAATAAGAAGTTCCATGACACGCTGCTGAAAGCCTTCTCCACATCTGCCAGTAGCATTGCTACCTTTTTGCTTGGTTTCATTTCTGTATATTCCAGTAAGTCAATAATTATCCTTGTATTATTTCTTATTTGCCTCCCTGGCAAAAAGCCGGCTTGATCATTTCCTATCACCCTATTTAAGAATTTTTTCAGCCTGTTAGCCAGGATACCTGTAAATATTTTATAATCCATATTTAGTAGTGAAATTGGTCTATAATTCTTAATAAGTTTCATTAGGGGTGTTCTTGACTTCTAAAAACTTGAATTTGTTTAAGGACAACTATGAGAAATGTTGGTCAGAAATCAAAAGGGATTTGGAAACTTGGACAAGACTAAAACTTTCCTTGTTAGGCCGAATAGCAGCTATAAAGATGAATGTTTTGCCGAAAATGTTATTTTTGTTTCAGACCCTGCAGATTGTGGACAAAGTGGTATGCTTCGGAAAGTGGCAGAGGGATATTTCTAAGTTTGTTTGGCAGGGCAAAAAGCCCCGAATTAAGTTTAAAATACTAACAGATGCGAAAGAAAGGGGGGGATTTGCCCTGCCAGACTTGAGGTTATATTATGAATCTGCAGCCTTCTGCTGGTTGAAAGACTGGTTTTTGTTAGAGAACACCGATGTCCTAGATCTGGAAGGGTTTGATAACGCTTTTGGGTGGCATGCGTATTTGTGGTATGACAAGGTTAAAGTTCATAAAATGTTCAAAAACCATATTGTTAGAAGAGCAATCTTTATGGTCTGGACAAAATATAAAGACTTATTGGAGAGTAAAACACCAAGGTGGCTTTCACCGGCAGAGGCCAAGGCACGCAAGAGACTTAACATGGAGGCCTACTGGCCAAAATATTGGGAATTAATAGAAAAAGATGGTGACAATTGGAAGCTGCAGAGTTTTGAAAATGTAAAAAGTAAGGTGCGAGACTGGTTGCATTATGCCCAAATTCGGGAAATTTTCAAAACAGACAAAAAGGTTGGGTTCCAGGTGGAAAAATCGAAATTAGAGACAGAATTGTTAGAACCTAAAGACAAATTACTTTCAAGAATGTATAACTTGCTGCTTAAATGGAATACACAGGATGAGACAGTCAAATCCGCCATGATAAAGTGGGCACAGGATATTGGACATAACATTATGTTTGAGGACTGGGAAAGGTTATGGACCACCGGATTGAAATTCACGGCATGTAAGTGCCCTGAAAGAAAATATTATGAAAATGATATACCGGTGGTACATGACCCCAGTCAAGCTTGCTAAGATATATCACCTGTCTGATAATAAATGCTGGAAGTGTAAAGAGGCGGAAGGGACGTTCTTTCATCTCTGGTGGACATGTCCGAAAGTGAAGGCCTTTTGGGAAATGATCTATAATGAGTTAAAAAAGGTATTTAGATATACCTTGCCTAAGAAACCGGAGGCCTTCCTTCTGGGCATTGTAGACCAGAATGTGTTAAAGAAGGATAGAACCTTTTTTATGTATGCTACAACAGCAGCAAGAATTCTCATCGCAAAGTGTTGGAAGACACAAGATTTACCCACACTGGAGGAATGGCAGACGCAGATGATGGACTATATGGAACTGGCGGAAATGACTGGCAGAATCCGAGACTTGGGAGAAGAAAAAATGGAAGAGGACTGGAAAAAATTTAAGGACTATTTACAAAAATATTATAAGCTGTATGAATGTTAAGAAAATGCACTTTTTAGGAAATATTAGCCCCAGCAATGGTAATTAGGTGAAATTAAAATTAAGGCACAAGAAAAGAGAGGTGAAATTAAGAAAAATCTTTATTGCATTACGTTTTAATCACAATATATAAGATCATGGTCACAATAACTTTGACTTTGGTAACATGAAATTGAAAGATACAATAATGAACTGAAAGATACAATAAGTAATGAAATAAGATAATAAATAGCTGAAGACTTTGTATTATGAACATTGGGTTATAAATATATTGAAAAGGGTAACATGACAAAATGAAAGATACAATAAGTGATGAAATAAGATAACAAAATGCTGAAATTGGTATTATAAATAATGCAGATTCGGGAAGATGTGGGGAAGTCCAAAAGATTCTGTAAAAGAAATATGATTTATGAAACTTTTGTATTTTATTCTTTGTTCTTTTTTATTCTGTAAAATTAATAAAAATATTTAAAAAAAAAAAAAATATATAATTCTTAATAAGTTTCAGATCCGTACCTTGTTTTGCTAAGAGTGTTATTACTGCTTCATGCCAGGATTCTGGGGTTTTCCCTTTCTACAATATCTCATTCATGATTTTTTTAAGCTTAGGGAATAAGCTTCTTAGCTTCTATATTTTTATAATATATTATCAAAATCCCATCCGGACCTGGCAATTTTCCAACTTTCATTTTCCTTATCACTTCTTTAATTTAATCTGTTTCATTTGAATTTAGTAGGCTATGTTCAGCCTCCTCAGTCTCCGGCAACTTGTTTTCTATCAGGTATTTTTTAACTTTATTCTCATCTTTGTGTTCTAATTCATATAGTTTTTTTGTAATAATTCATAAATTTATCTTTAATTTGGTCCAGGTTGATAATTTCTTTTGCCTGGTCTGTTATTTTATTTATAACTCTTTCCACTTGTCTTTCCTTCGTTAACCAGGCCGGCATCTTGCCAGGTTTATTGGCCAATTCAAAATATATTTGAAATCATTTTTATCTTTATTGTACTGCCAGCAGATGGAGACTTGTTTACTGTAACTTTTGGGAACTCTGTTGGTAAAACCATTCACTTATTTGCAAAGCTAAGTGTCTGTGATTTATTCTAGCCTAAGTATTTTCACAGGGAACATTTATTTAAAGGTAGATGAGGGCAGATGCAATTTCTAACCAAGTATTAATGTGCTTGGAGCAAGCACCATTTTGCTGCTATGAAAGAGTAAGGATCTTTCTCCCCAAACTCTCTCTCCAGTAGGCTTTCTCATTCAGCCTTATGAATTCTAACACTTCAGGCAGGCACTTGGAGAGCTTTTCCATGGGGTTGTGCTGGCCCTGGAGGCAATGACTGCAGTAGCACCAGCACAATATGCAGGACCTCGCACACCCTGCCAGACCTCAAACTGTCACTTTTCAGATCTGAAAGGCAGGCAGGCAGGGAGGAGGCGGAAGTGGCTCCACTAGAGAGACTCATTGCCTTCAGAATGTGGAAGGTGTCCAGTTTTTCAAGTAAGATCTGGGACACTCATTGCAGAGTAACAAAAGAAGCAAAGAAAAGGGCATTGTCCTTCCTTGGAAAGACACTTAGTTCTACATGAGTGGTAATTGTTGTCGACTCCCTTAGATCGGAGGATTCTGTAGGCACACGCAGGAGAAGGAGGTTTCACATCAATTGCCAGGCAACTAATGTGTGAAGAGCAGCTGTGTTTCTGACTCAGCCAGGATCAAGAATGACCCCCCTTCATGCTTTTCAGATGCTTCCAATTAGCCACCTGAGTGACATTAATCATCCCATCTCCTCTCTCTGTAATAGAAAGACGTTTATATATAATCTGATCTAATGTTTGCTCCCAAAATATGAGCTGCCATTTTTGAAACTGGCACAGAACCATCTCTGCTTTTCATCCCCCAGGGACAGAGGATGGAAAACAAGAGCTGCTTGGGCTACAATTTAAGTGGAGATTCCATTTGTATTTTCTGTCTCTTTTCCACTGGAACAATTTCATTTGATTCTGCTCCCAGGGTAGTTTCCTTGATAATGACTTGACTTCTGTTTTATCTAAGCAATTTAGGCTGCAGTCCAGTAACCCCACTGAATTTCATGGGACTTGCCTCTAAGTAGACATAGGGTTGCACTGTAAATTAATCTAAAGCCATTACTCTCTTCCCTCATTCCCTTTCACTGGCTTGGGCAACAGAAACATTGATATCTCTGGCCTAAGAAATCAGGTGACAACTGGGGATGCCCTCTTTCCCAATCACATTCAACATCCAGGTCTTCTCTTTTGACTGGCAGAGACAGTATCTGTTACCGCAGTGGTTTTCAACCAGTGTGCTTTGGCATCCTGGGGTGCCTTGAAGGATAGTCAGGGGTGCCACGGGCAACACTGGCCTCTGTCCCTCTTCCTTCCCTCCTCTGATGTCCTCTCACATCTCTGCCTCCCAAAGGCTTGCACAGCTGTTGCAGCAGCCCTGGCTACAAGCTCCGCAGGTGAATGGTGCCCTGGGGCTGGCCAGGGGAGCTGGTTGCCAGGGGAGCTGAGGCGGCCTCAGAGTGAGCAAGCAAGCGGGTGAGGGAGCCCAGCCAGCCAGACCTTGCTGTTGGGAATGGATGGACAAGTGGGAGGGCAGGCAGGCAGGGAGTCACTGTGCTGGCCTGCCTGTGAGCTGAGTGTCTGGTGCTGTCCTGGCAGTGCCTGCTGCTGCCACTGCTGCCTCCCAAGGTAAGATGCTGGCCTTTGGCCAGACTCTGTTGGGCCACTAAGGCTGGGGGCATCCCAGCGGGAGGAGGCGTCTCTCTTTGTCAGTTCAGAGACTAGGGTGGTGGCAGGTTGTACCATGGCAGATGGTGTGAATGTTTGAATTTCCTTCAGATAAAGAACTCCGTGAGTGTTCATGACTAGCATAACAGAAAGAAGACTAAATGAGAGCCTTCCCCTGGAAGTGCTAGTTTTCTCTATGCAGAGTGTTGTTGTTTTTAATATAGAGGGCATCCAAATATTTCCTCCCGCAACTGCATTCTAAATGCTGCTTTTCACCATCACGGAGTAGTGCCATGTGGTATATTGTATTGTGCATTTCAGCTCTAAAGGTATTTTAGAGGGCATACTTGTAAATTAAAGTGTTTTTCACCTCCCCCCCACCATCAAAACATTGTCTCCCTACTGCTGGTTGCTAGTTGCTCTGCAGCACCCTCTGGTGTCACATTTTAATACACTGGTACCTTGGATTTTAAATACCGGTAGTTCAGCTGGAAACCAGAGGAACCAGAGACCAAATTGCAAACATGCGCTGGATTATGGAGAAAGATAGAGAGTTCCAGAAAGACATCTACTTCTGCTTCATTGACTATGCAAAGGCTGTCGACCACAGCAAACTATGGCAAGTTCTTAAAGAAATGGGAGTGCCTGATCACCTCATCTATCTCCTGAGAAATCTCTATGTGGGACAAGAAGCTACAGTTAGAACTGGATATGGAACAACTGATTGGTTCAAAATTGGGAAAGGAGTACGGCAAGACTGTATATTGTCTCCCTGGTTATTTAACTTATATGCAGAATTCATCATGCGAAAGGCTGGACTGGATGAATCCCAAGCCGGAATTAAGATCGCCGGAAGAAATATCAACAACCTCAGATATGCAGATGACACAACCTTGATGGCAGAAAGTGAGGAGGAATTAAAGAACCTTTTAATAAGGGTGAAAGAGGAGAGCGCAAAATATGGTCTGAAGCTCAACATCAAAAAAACGAAGATCATGGCCACTGGGCTCATCACCTCCTGGCAAACAGAAGGGGAAGAAATGGAGGCAGTGAGAGATTTTACTTTTTTGGGCTCCATGATCACTGCAGATGCTGACAGCAGACATGAAATTAAAAGACGCCTGCTCCTTGGGAGAAAGGCGATGGCAAACCTAGACAGCGTCTTAAAAAGCAGAGACATCACCTTGCCAACAAAGGTCCCGTATAGTTAAAGCCATGGTTTTCCCAGTAGTGATGTATGGAAGTGAGAGCTGGACCATCAAGAAGGCTGATCGCTGAAGAATTGATGCTTTTGAATTATGGTGCTGGAGGAGACTCTTGAGAGTCCCATGGACTGCAAGAAGATCAAACGTATCCATTCTGAAGGAAATCAGCCCTGAGTGCTCACTGGAAGGACAGATCATGAAGTTGAGTCTCCAATACTTTGGCCACCTCATGAGAAGAGAAGACTCCCTGGAAAGGACCCTGGTGTTGGGAAAGATGGAGGGCACAAGGAGAAGGGGACGACAGAGGACGGGATGGTTGGACAGTGTTCTTGAAGCTACCAGCATGAGTTTGACCAAACTGTGGGAGGCGGTGGAAGACAGGAGTGCCTGGCGTGCTCTGGTCCATGGGGTCACGAAGAGTCGGACATGACTAAACGACTAAACAACAACAACAACAACCTTGGATTACGAACTTAATTCGTTCTGGAGGTCCGCTCTTAACCCAAGACCATTCTTAACCTGAGGTACACTTTCGCTAATGGGGCCTCCTGCTGCCGCTGTGCCGCCACCGCGTGATTTCCGTTCTCATCCTGGGGCAAAGTTTGCAACCCGGAGCAACTACTTCTGGGTTAGTGGAGTTTGTAACCCAAAGCATTTGTAACCTGAAGCGTTTGTAACCCGAGGTACCACTGTAATGCATTATGAATATTAAAAGTAGGGTGCCATGTGTCCATATAGTTATCAAGAACATTCCTTAACCCTTCGTTAACATTAAAAACCATGAGTGTAGATCTGCCCTGGGTCTCCTGCAGTTTTATTCCTGTTGCCTTCATTAGAAACAATAGAGCCCTGTATTGGATATTCAGAATCCCCCTCAAAAGTTGTCCTCAAAGGGCTATGCTGTGTTCCCACCTGCCAAGAGAAACAAGCTTGAGCCAATGGTCACAATGCACTGTAGGGAGAAGCGGACCTTTCTAGTATGGGGAAATCAGTAACAAGACCAAGAGTAATCAAATGAGCAGTTGATTCCACACATAAAAGATTATTAATAGTGGCCGCATTTAGACTGGCTAGTGACAGCTGAACTAAATCTATAGAGGAGAAACAGGATCAGGGCAGATAGAGGAAGAAGAAACATTCATGCTTGTGCTGTAGTAGAAGGCAAAAAATGTTAATTCCAAATAAAGGAAGGGAAATATGCAAGTGAATGCTTTGCTGAGAGAAAGTGACCCTGTTTGAGTATGCTGCCAGCTTGATAAGGGCAAGCAGAGACAAATTCTGTTCCCCTGCATTGCCATCCCCCTCCCCCTCCAGATCACAGGGTGCTTCTGTGTGAAGCGGGGAGCCTCCTCTACTTGTGAAGGTGCCTCACATTACTAAGAACCTTGATTCTGCAGAGTCCTAAATTGCATGAGGAGCCTGTATGAGTCACCCTTCAGGGGGGTGGAGTTGAGCACACTCCTCTCCACGGATCCCTGTTGTGTGTAGAGTTCACCTGCTCCAAGCAGGAGGAGTGTATGTGGGTAGGGTTCTTTTTCTGGAACTCAAAGTCATCCTTGCTGCCAGGATATGGCCTGTGGCATTGTGCATTATAAGGCTTTAGGAATAGAGACTTGGAGGGAGAATACAAGACTGTGTGTTGCCTTGGAAACCAGACCAAAATAATAAAGGAAAAGAGGTGCCAGAACTCACTATGAATTCCTCCCGTCTTGTCTTAGAATGGCAATGGCTCCCACCTGAGAGGTGCTGGAACTGAGTTCTGGTTGAAAAAGGCCTGAAGAGAGAGGCAGGGGAGAAAACTGCGGAAGGAAGGTGGATGAGCTAAATAACACTGACTAACATTTTCATGGTTGGATCGCCTCTTAAACGCTTTGTATAACTCTCCAGCAGTTTGACTTTCACCCCCGAAGTCTTCCATTGTCTCCTGAGACAGGAGACAGACAGATGACAATGACAATCCAATGAAGGTTTTTCCTAGAGAGAAGCAGCAACACCTAAGTCCCTAGAAGGATTTAAGTGTTTTTTGCTAAAGGCTGCTGAGTGAGAAATGTGGGATGCAAATGAGGTTTAATGTGCACCCTGATAGATACTAACACAGTGGTACCTCGGGTTATATATGCTTCAGGTTACATACACTTCAGGTTACAGACTCTGCTAACCCAGAAATAGTACCTCGGGTTAAGAACTTTGCTTAAGGATGAGAACAGAAATCGTGCAGTGGCGACACAGCAGGAGGCCCCATTAGCTAAAGTGGTGCTTCAGGTTAAGAACAGTTTCAGGTTAAAAACGGACCTCCGTAACAAATTATGTACGTAACCAGAGGTACCACTGTAGGTGCTAATGGATAAGTACCTATCAGAGGTGTGTGGTGAAATTTTTCATAGGGGAATAGTTAGGGGGTCCCAAGGGTCATCTAGTCCAACCGTCTGCAAGGCACGAATCTCCACTCAAACATCCCTGGCAGATGCCTAAAAACCTTCAATGAGGGAGAGTCCACAGCCTCCCAAGGAAGTCCATTCCCTGGCCGGTCAATTTGCCAGTTCCTAGCAGCTTGCAAAAAGAAGAAAAGTTTGGCTTTGCTTTGTCTTTTGAAAAAGACAACCTCAGGCAGGAGCGTGGATTCCTCCCCCCCTTAAAAACCCATTATTAACACACACCCTTCCTTCCATCTCCCTTTCTATGATTGTGGTGTTGTTGGTTGTTGCATGTTGCTGCTGATCCTTCAGCTTCTGGCAGATTGGGGCTGGGGGTTTATTTTATTAAAACACCATGCTTTCAAAACACACACACACACACACACACACACACACACACACACACACGAGAGGAGGGAGCTAGTGAGATATTAAGGTTGTAGGGATCTTGTCTTCCACCCCCCCACCCCATATTCACTTCAGGCTATCTGACTGCTCTTCCTTAAAAAATGAAGGAGAAGGGGCTGCAGTTCTGCTTCAAGCAGCCTCTTCCTGTTCAGGTGTGTGTATTGCTCTGCAGGCTTGTTCAGTTTTGCAGCCTTTATGGAGGTAATGGGGGGGGAGGGCATGCTCGCACATACAGGAGCCTGGAGACACTGGCTAAGCAGGTACATGGCAAGGTCCTGCTCGTATGTATAAAATGTTTCTCATGGCTTCCAGCATGGAGCTTCCTTTTGCCCGGGCTCTGCAATGGCCCACCAGTAAATGGCCTTGGATGAGTGCACTAAGTAAGGACACTGCAGGGAGGAAAGTATTTGGGTTTTTTAAGGGTTTGCATGCGCCTCTTTTGCATTGATGGGAATCACTTGTGCTGGTTCCCTAAGCTTAGCTTATCTCCCCAGATATCATAGAGTTTAGGAATTAAGCCAGTTAGGGAGATGCTCATAATGAAAGGAAGACTGAGAAGCAGCCCTTGAGGTTATCTCTAAGCCCTCCCAAATGATTCTAATATCGACCTATTTTAAATGTTGGTGGCATAGAACATTCAGAAAACAACTTTTAAGACACACTTAGGCAGTTTTTGAAAAGTATGTGACCCATTTGTTGTATGAATTCTGAGAAGCTCATTAACTAGTTTAAAAGATGATGAGTATGAATGAATAAGTAATACTCTAAAAGCTAATGCACTATCATCCTCATCTCCCTAGCATTTAATGGAATGGAATATGAATTTTGCCGGTTCTGCCCATGGGAAAGGAAGGCATTCATCTCTCATAATTCTGAGTGACTTCTGCTGACCCAGTGCTATATTGCAAAGAACCATTTTTGGCCTTGGGAGAAATGATCCCCTTGCATTTCAGGCCTTCAGAAACAAACTGCATCAACTCATATTTTCCTAGAATGGCTTACCCTTTCTTTTGCTGTAGAGAGAAGTAGGCAGAGCATGCACCAACTCAAATATTTACTATCCTACACAGTAGGGTTGGTTTTGGGGCCATTGCATCTGAAACAGAGGAATTAAAATAGTGGTCATGGCTGTTGTAAAGATTACTGAGTGATCAAGTAATGTCACCAGAAGCAGCTTGGAAGATACTGCAACTAGGAATGAGTCAAAATGGGGGACACTTCTCATGAAGATATTTAAGATGCTTTTCAGGGAATTTATGTGAATGATAAAGAGTTCACTCATTCAGAGTGAGGGCAATGCTTCCTGCCCCCCCTCTGAGTTGATTATGCAACATCATGTGATAGTGTGACATCATCCAAATCACTTTGTGATCCCTGATTGGCAGGGACCACATAGTGGTCAATTTCAGCTATGAACAGCAGTGAAAAAAGGAGAAAAGGGAACTTGGGAAATATTTGGAGAGCCTACAGAACATGACTTTTGCAACATATTCATTTGTCAAAGTCCAGTGCTATGCTAGCTGCAGGATGACAATCCTACCAATAATATTTGAAGGTGAAATATGGGTGAGCTGCCAGTGTGGATACTTTCCATGCCATTAGGTATACGTCTAAAGTTTTTATGTCTGAAGCATCATTAAAAGGATGTTTGAAACCCTTCCTCATTTTCTGTTCTGTAGAATAGATAAGACTTTGTAACAGCTAGTCTGTCTTTTGGGCATAGAATTAATTAGAAAAACACAAATGTGCAATAACAGATCCTGCTAGTTTGGGGAGAGCTTTGCATATAAAAGAGTTCAGATTCATTTCCTGCTTGGCATATAAAAGAGTTAGCTTTGCATATAAAAGAGTTCAGATTCGTTTCCTGCTTGACAGGGGGTTGGACTCGATGGCCCTTGTGGTCTCTTCCAACTCTATGATTCTATGATTCATTGCTCAATATCTCCATTTTTTAAAAGGGCCTCAGACAGGAAGACTGGGAAGGACTCCTGCAGGAGATCCCAGAGTGCCACTGCTAGTAAGAGGAGATCATACTCAGACTAAAAGCCCAACCCATGCCTCTCCAGAATTAAGTCCCATGGAGTTCAGTGAGGCCAGCTCTTGGTAGGTGCAGATTGCTGTGTAAAGGAGTCTGAATGATGCCCTGTATACTTGCATCTCAACAGTTCTCCTTGGAGCTTGCTGCTGTTTTTCTTGTTTAGAGAAGCTTGGTTTGCCCTTAGCTTTTGCTTTATGTTTTCTTTCTGGTTATCACCAGGTCCTAAATCCTGAAAATCTAATGTTCCAGCGAATCTAATGTGCACGTCAGTTTTCAAAACCTTGAAACCAAAAAAGTATTTGCTAACACCATCAAATCTAATGTGCACCCTAATTTTTGCGATGTACTTTGGCCAAAAAAAAAGGTGTGTATTACATTTGAGTAAATATGGTATATGAAAAATCTATAGCTACATTGGATTCATGAAGAACTGTGGAGAACAGCTAGAAATAACTCTAGGGCCAGAAAGCTGAACATGCTCAGTGTAACTGAAGCACAGACACTAGAAAGTCTAAATTGTCCTCCTGTGCATCTGGGTTTGGTGGAATGGTCAAATGTACAAGTTGTGGCTTACAGGATATGCAACAGTAGAACAGGTACGATCCATTCAACAAGTGAGAGTCAGCATCTTCCTAGCAGGCTGTACCCTGGCTGTTTGGTAAGCATCTCTCTCTCTTCCTTTGCCTAAGGCCTGTGGCTATAAAAGCAAATGACAAGCTTGGTTTTTCCCTTCTCAGTTCTGCTTTTGTAAAAAGCAGCAACCACAGTTTTAAGCCTAAAGGTGTTTTGTACTGTTTTGTACTGTTTTGATTGTGGACTCAAGTCCCAGAATTGCCAAAAGCCACTGCACACTGTTTTTGGATCTGCAAGATCCAATTGGCTCTGCCTCAGTACCACCCTCAAAGATAGTCCTTTAGGCCCATGCTGGTGGCATAATTTTATATATACAGTGGTACCTCAGGTTACATACGCTTCAGGTTACATACGCTTCAGATTACAGACTCCGCTAACCCAGAAGTATTACCTCGGGGTAAGAACTTTGCTTCAGGATGAGAGCAGAAATCGCACGCTGGCGGCGCAGTGGCAGGAGGAGGCCCCATTAGCTAAAGTGGTGCTTCAGGTTAAGAACAGTTTCAGGTTAAGAATGGACCTCCAGAACGAATTAAGTTCTTAACCTGAGGTACCACTGTATACAACATACACAGCATTAAATATTCAACTGGATGTGTGAGAGGTGAAAACCTCATATCTGTTTCTAAAACAGAACACACCACACAACTAGGAGATTGTATAAAAAAACCCCACTTCTTAAAATGAAGGAAGTTTGTTAGGAAGAAGAGAATAGTTAAAGTAGAGAACACGGCTGTTTTGAAGGCTTTCCCTGATGAAGTATGAAAGATTTCCCATAATTTATTATGGTGCACTGAAGTCTTTCTATCTATGCCTGCATTGACAATCTGGTTTGATTATTATTATACAAATTGTGACACAACTGTGACACAACGTTGCAGTGTTTCTGTTCAAATTTCCAACCAGCCAGCATCTTCCTGGAATTTCCGATTCTGTTCCTCCTCCTCGTTAGTGTTCTTGTTTTCCTTGCAACAGACACCCAGGATTTAATGGCCACTGAGCATGCTCAGTTCTCTTTGGACTGTTGGTCGTCCCCCCAAAAAATATTTTCTGTACTTCTGTAATCCTTGGGGGTGGGGGGTTCTCCTTCAGCATGCCAACAGTTCCCTTCTGTTCCACAGCAGCCACCTTTTGGCCACATTCCTATAAGCGTTCATCAGCTGAGTTCCATTAGAGCTCATGCTCTATTTTCTGTGTTTCATATTTAAAAGCATTCATTTTTAAAAATCCTGTTTCCTGACTGTTGGTAATGGAATGACTGTTTGGATGATAGCCAGAAAGCTGTGCCGAGTGTATAAATTACATTAAGATGAAAACTCCCGTTATGGAAAGCATGAGCTCTCTTACAGGAAAGAACTTGCTGTGTGAATGCTAGATCAGCCTTTCTCTCAGCTTTGGAGTCCCAGATGTTGTTGCCCTACAACTCCCACCATCCTTAGCCAGCAGGACCACTGGTCAGGGATGATGGGAGTTGTAGTCCAACTACATCTGGGGACCCAAGGTTAGCCAAGTTGCTACCATCTAGATGTTGCTGGTACCCCAACTCCCAGGATGGTGGTTGCTGGAAGCCAGTAGCTGCTCAAGGGGACTAGGTTGGCTACCCTAACCTTTTGAGCAGGGGGCCGGTCCACTGTCCCTCAGACCTTGTGGAGGGCTGGACTATATTTTGAAGGGGAGGGAAATGAATGAATTCCTATGCCCACAAATAACCCAGAGATGCATTTTAAATAAAGGGCACATTCTCCTCATGTAAAAACACGCTGATTCCCGGATCGTCCGTGGGCCGGGTCTGGCCCCTGGGCCTTAGTTTGCCTACCCATGTTCTAGATAGATGATCATCATAAAGACACTAGACAGCTTTGTTGAAGTACTAGATGGGAGCAAGAATCAGTAACAAAACCACCCTTTCCACCTCCAAGATATACAAAGCCAACAAGAACAAATGGTCTCTTTGTCACCACTGCAAAAAGAGAAGCTACAAGGAACCAGGCAGAGGGCCTTCTTGGTAGTGGCACCCACCCTGTGGAAAGCCCTCCCATATGATGTCAAGGAAATAACAACTGTCTGACTTTTAGAAGACATCTGAAGGCAGCCCAGTTTAGGGAAGTCTTTAATGTTTGATGTTTTATCACTTATTTATTTATTTATTTTTCTGTTGGGAGCTACCCAGAGTGGCTGGCGAAACCCAACCAGATGGGCAGGGTATATTTTATTTTATTTTATTTTATTTTATTTTATTTTATTTTATTTTATTTTATTTTATTTATTTATTTATTTAATTATTATTATTATTATTATTATTATTATTATTATTATTATTATTATTATTATCATTACCACCCCTTTCCTTGCAAAAAGGACATCCCTGGTTGGAGACAATGGAAATGGAATACTGATCCGTGCTTGATATCCAGCCCTGAAACTCCTAATCCAACCAAGTCTGCCATGATCCAAAATAATTACAATCTGAGGTTTGAAGTCTGCCCAGTTGTTGAGAGCAGTTTTTACATGGAAAAACATAAATCACCACAGCTGACAACACATGGTCCCAGGAGGGACGCAAAAATCCAATTTGTATGGAAATTCACTGACCCAATATTCCCTAATGGGTAATCCTTCAGGTCAAAGCTGATGGACTCTAGAAAGACACCAAAAGGAAAGAGCAATGCCATTTTCTCTGTGATAAATAATTCAGGGACAAGGGGGACAGGACGGCCTGACAGAGACCAATTAGATCAGATGATGAATCTAATTGGACCAGTTCTGCTGGTGGGAGGCCATCTTGAGAGGATTACCGTTTTTTAAAGCTGCAGCTTATTACAGTTCGTATCAAAGTACACAGAACAACATTAGATATACAAATGTAAGTTAAAGCACATAAGAAGAATGAATTGTTGAGGAAAGTGAAGACGGGGGAATTGTCTCTTCAGTTAGACTTAATGTGGGAATGTTAAGGATAGTAGGAAAGGATATATTGAATGAATACTATCCTTCCTTCACTCACGCTAGTGAGTGACGTAGCAGAGCAGTTTCCCCTCAATATAGCTGGAAGCTAGTTGGCAGATTCGTTTGAATCTCTTAGTTAAGATTATTTCCTGGTGTCCCCTTTAATCCCTCTTAAAAGAAAGACACAAGAGTTTTTCTGAGTAAAGCAACAAAACGTTTACTCACATTTCAGTTCACAATTTGATCCCTGAAAGGCAGGCTTTACTTGGTAGTTACATAAACAAACCGTGAGTTCATCTCATATGGAGACTGGACTCATGTGCTGCTGGCTGAGAGCCAGCAGACAACAAAATTACATTAAGACAACAAAAGGGCTGCAGGAGAGCAGCATGGCAGCAACAGAACAGCAGCAAGACAGTATCGAGAAGACAGATGAGCTGAGGACATGGCTTCGTGACATGGCTCTTTTGTGGAGTCAGCCAGGGCCATGCCCATCTCCCTGGTCTCATGCAGAGGAAGGAAGCTCCAGACCAGTGGAAGAGGAAGTTACACTGACTGGATGTTCCCCTGCCTGTGCCCATGGGAGGGAAATAAGACATGTTGCATTTGACTGCACCAATGGGTTACATCCCACACTTAATGGATGGTATTCAGGAAACTTTATTCAGAACAGACTCATTAAAATTAACGAACATGACTGAATTAGGTCCATTAATTTCAGCAGGCCTATTCTGAGTAAAATTTAGTTGACTACCACCCGTGTGTATTATTTTCCTACTGTTTTAAGTCTAATTGAAGAGACAAGTAGAGGAACAGGAAGAATCCTATATATTAATTAAGGCATAGAGAATGGGATGGACATGGGGAGACAAGCCAGTGGCAAACAGGACAAAAGACAAAAAATTTATGCTTGTAGGTAACCTACCTTTTATACATACTCATCTGTCCTGATGAGCAAGAGGCATCAGAGTTTGTTTCCAAGCCCAATTCAAGATGCTGGTTTTGGCCTATAAAACAGTATACCGTATTTTTCACTCTATAAGACGCACTTTCCCCTCCTAAAAAAGGGAAATGTGTGTGCGTCTTATGTAGCGAATGCAGGCCAGGCAGCTATCGCTGAAGCCAGGAGAGCAAGAGGGATTGCTGCTTTCGCTGCGCAGCGATCCCTCTTGCTCTTCTGACTTTGCTTCGCTGAAGAGGTGCTGCACAGAGAGGGAAAGCTGCGCAGTGCCCCTTCAGCGAAGCAGGAGGAGAAACGGAGCCCCTTCCCTTTCTCCTCCTGCTTTGCTGGAGAGGCGCTGCGCAGAGAGGGAGAGAGTATATTTTTTCTTGTTCTCCTCCTCTAAAACTGGGTGCGTCTTATGGTAGGGTACGTCTTATAGAGCGAAAAATACGGTAAGTCTCGGGACCCTTATGAAACATGCAGATTCTCTCTAAACAGGATTAACACCTGTATTTTCAGAGTCAGACACAGGTACTTGGGAAAGGTACAGTACATACACCATGTTTACTATGGCACAGTACATAGGACTATGATTTAAGTCAGTGGGGTTCTCCGCTAAGCATAGAGGAAAATTGTCCTGCAATTTAGAGCATTAGCACTTTTAAAGCAAGACGCACCAGAGGACCAGATTGCGGGGAGGAGAAATGAAGGAAGGGGGAAAAAATGATGAAAGAGTAAATTGAGCTCAGATGTCTTTATTCAAGTCAAGGCAGCACATACAATAATCACCAGCATACTTTATAGCACAATGTATCAACAACATCATGTTTCTGAGGCATGCATCAAGGCATTTCAGTGCATCACATAAAGGGTTCCAAGGAAACAGAGGCATTTCTGAAAACAAAAAACTGAGGCGGCCACTAAAGGCATACAATGACCAACAATTTGCCTCCTTCAGTTCCATTCATATCAGCAATAAAATATAGTTAAACTGGACAAAGATAACTGCAGCAACAACATTCCACTTAACTCTTTTTTTTTAAGAATAATTTTTTATTAACCGACCAATCACATCAAATCAAACCAAATTACATAAATTCCTAATTACACAGCCGAATTTTAAATTTTTGTTGGGGGTACCCATATTTCAAGTTCCGAAGGGGATCCAATCAACTTCTTGCTTCTTACTGCTGTTTTAATGTCCACAAATCTAACCTTACGATGTTCACAGTACTATCCAGTCCTTTCTTATTGTTTTTACACATCTCTTGTTGTTATTTTCATATATTTTTCCTTTCTCTTTGTGACCTCTGATAGTCTCCGCAAGCTGGTTAGAACAGTTTGTAATCCTGCGTGGATATTATTTTTTTTAATCCAGTAGCCATATCCAGACGTTTTCCATATAACATCACTTCCATACATCAAAACAGTCTTAGCGTCATTAATCTTCACCAGTCTGCCTCCTTTCTCAAAACCTCTGAGGGGATTCACTAGGAATGCAGTCTAAAAACAAGTCCGTTCTTACTCCCGGCTATAAATCCTTTGGCAAGATGGCGACTCCGAATTAATTGCTGCGCGATTTCCAAAAGCTCTTATTGCTTCTCGGTCTCCATAAAGCATACTTTTGGTTAAAGTTTATCTCCACACAGACCTTAATCATCCTGCTTGGGTCAGTTCAACCGACGATTCTAATGAGGAGGGGTTCTTGTAAATCACATAGAAGGAAAGTAAAAAAGGTTTTCCCCCTCCCCCCATTCAGTCCCGTTGTCAACATACCCAGCCTTTGGTGTATCTTCATCGTAAAATATTCCTGTTTCTCCAACCCATCGTCTTCTTTCGCAGACTTCACTCCCCTTCTTCACTTGAAATATGTGCATTTGCTTCTTTTGTAATTAATTATTCCAAATTGCTGCAGCTAGTGCGCGATCAGAGACAGCGTCCAGGAGAGCCAAGGTCCTAGGGCCCTCACCCCCTTCTTTCGAATTAGGGGGTGATTTATGGGCACAGCAGGCAAGGACAGTGTTCCCCATTTCTTTGGGGCAACAAGGGAGGCTGCCTACTCCCATAACAGCCTCTTAATTACCCCGTGTGGGTCGGAGAGATGGTATTGTCGGCCATCTTCCAATGCGCCCCCTAGTGGCCCCCCTCATTCCACTCAACTCTTGTCTGGCTTTGCTTCCAATGCAATCCTATGTATGTCTACAGAAATAAGCCCTCCATAAATCAATGGGTTTTACTCCCAGATAAATGTGACTTACTTCTGAGTAAACATGCATATGATAGCATTGCTAAATGAGTAGCATTTAGGTGCCATCTCTGAAAATCACAGAATGTGAGTGATTTCTCTCTCTCTCTTTAAAAAAATCAGTTATATATACTGTGTCTTAAAAATTAAAATAAAAAGGCCCTTTGTAAAAACTGCAGTACTTTTTCAAAAAACAAGGGGCTGGATCCAGAGGGAGTTAACAGAACTTTCTTCCAATAGAAATCAGTAAGAGTTAAGTCATTATGAACTTGTCCTGCTTATTTAAATGGCACTCATGTTGAGCTAACGAACAGTGTAATCCTATACATGTTTTCTTTGAATCCTACTAAATTCAATAGTTACTCCCTGGTAACTGGGTATAGGATTTTCAGCCTTACTCTGGATCCAATTCAAATGCACTACACTTTCCCATGTAAGTAATACCAAATCTCCAAGGCAACAACTGACTTTCTTTACTTCCCTGGGAGGGGCAGGGGAATGGGAAAATATTTCTATATCATGAAAATTCCCAGCTCCCTTTGATTCGGGCCAGTGGCTTTCATTTTATGTGAACCGCCCTGAGACCTTCAGGTGTAGGGCGGCATAGAAATTAAATAAACAATAACAATAATTTTGGCCCTATAAAGCTGACACTAAGTGGCAGTTTATAGAATTTTGGCCATTAAAAAAAGAATTGTCTGCTAGCATGAACAAAACACTGTAAGCTCAGCAGCATACAGGGAAAATTCTGTTATCTCCCAAAACAGAGTTTCAAGATTACAGAATATGTTGCAGCCAAGATCTATGGTCCTCCTCAATTTTTCATGTCACTCGCTGTACACCTCTAGACCATTTCTATGAGTAAAGAGAGGAGCCAATGATAGTCCAGCAACAGAATTTGCAGTAAAAGTACTTTTAAGGGTCACATGTACAACCATTTAGGTAGGGTTTCCCTTAAGTTAGCAACAGCGGTGTCCTAACCACAAGGCAGCAGACTTGGGCGACAGACAGATCAAACCTGCAGGGTACAGTAAGGCTATTGCACAGTAGAGTTTCCCAGCAACTGTACCCCATAATAATCAATGGAGAGTGGATGCCATTGGGTTGGTTGGTTTTGCTTCAGGCAATATAACACTGGATTGGCCCTCATCAGAAGCAAAGCAATATGGCAGGGGCAGCGACAATCTAGCACCAAATCCATTCACCAAAGCAGCTGAGAGGCAGTTTCGGTGTAGTACTCCCAAGTGCAAATAGTTTCGTTCTGCACATGCCAGTCTCTTTGCATGCCAGTCTCGCAATCAGCCACCACAGGGACTTGACAGAAGCAAAACAACCAACCTTGCTCCCTTCACAAAATTGTGGTGCTGTTTTATTGATAAGTCAATAAATGCCACAGAACACCCACATGCAGCAACCCCCCCCCCCCCAGTGCTGGCACATTTGCAAAAGCTAAGCAGGCTATAGTATGGTTTCATTTTGGATGGGGGACCTTATGTTTGGATTCATGGATTGCAGGGGTTTGGACTTGATGACTCTCAATTCTGCAATTCTATGATTCTATTGAGACACAGAACAGTATCTTGTTCACACAAATTTCCAACTTGTGACCACAAGCATTTCAAGCCCAATATTGGGAAGTTTTCTTCCATTTTTAAAATGAATATAAATTTAGGCTCCTATTTGCGAGACACCGTGTTTACAAGAACATAGCAGTAATTATAAATGGCTGAATTGATTGGAACTACGGAAAGGATCCTGAAATGCCATCTTATTTAGAGAGTCCCAACTGAACAATTTACTTTCCAAAAACCTTATTTTGACGATAGCACTTGAGATGCTTTGCCGTTTCAAAATAGATGCAAGACTATAATGGGCAGAAATAATACAGCACTGTGCTAAATGAAAGGCATAAGCCTCAGAAATTTCAGTATACAATCTTCTTTCAGTATACTTTTGAGTATGAACCTCTTTCTTGTACTTTCTATAGCTACTGTATATAACAAAAAATAATTTCAGGTCTACGTTATGAAAATCAATTTTTAGATCCAGGCGAGATTGCTTGCTATGCAATCACTGTGAATCTATCATTTCTAACACTTCAAATGGGTTTTGCATGTTCTTCTCAGACTCCCCCCCCCCCCGCATATATTCAAATTCAAACTGAATATTAGCAGAGTTTATTGTGCGTTTCTAGGGACAGGAAAATGACCAAGGGCCACTCCAAATACAAGATGTAGCAGAAGCATCGCAAGACTAACTTGACCCACTTTGTGTGGTGATTCTTACAAATATGCCTCTACATGGTGACAACTGGTATTTATATTAGAAGAACAGCTTGAGAACAAGCAGGTCACCTGCTATGATCACTACCACCATGTGGAGGCACTCTCCTCACAAAAATGGAGTAGACCCACTTGCTTTATAGCAGGTTAAGACTGAATCAGTCTCAGAAAGGAGCTGGATCAAAGCATGAGGTCTGAAATCTCAAATTCCAATTCAGCATAAGGCAATTAAGTGTAAAATCCAGTTGGAGAGCAGATTTTTAACTCCAGCCATGTTAAAACTGAGCCATAAGTTCATGGAAGTAGTTCTGCAGCTCATATACCTATCTGTCAGCTAGTTAATATGGGTGACAACTAAACATGATACAGAAAATAGCAGCCACATAGAAAGTTCTCTTGCTTCCAGTAACGCAGAGCAAGATTTTTGAGGATCTTTTCCTCAGCCCTCCCAGCAACAGCCAAAGAGACAGGTGGGCTGAAGACACAACACAAATTAAGTCCAACTAAACACTGTGTAGATTGGGGCAGGAAAACGCAACATAGGGCTGTCATTTTCTGTATCTGTAGTTCTGTTGTCAGAAGGTGCTTTCAGAGAAGAGACCCATGCCAGTGGTGGGCAAGGCCAAAGGTAAAGCAGATAAATATATTTTACCTCTGAACAGTAGGCAACACATGTGCATATGCCTCTTGTCTTCCGCCCAAGCAAAGCAAGAAGTATTACCAGACTTCAAGAGCACATTCTACCCAGGCAAAAGCACTCATGGAGGGCACAAAACCAGGCCAGTCAGGGGGGTGGTCTGGGGTGAAGGAATATGGCCAGGGAGAAGGGATGTCCTGGGGAAGGAAAATAAGGTCTGAAGGGCTGGAAGGCTACATTTTGCCAACTCCTTCACTAAGGCAAGCCAAAAGTGGTACACTATTCACTTTTGCCAGGTTAAATCAAACCTGTAAAGGACATGGGAAACCTGGACTGGCCCAAAATTGTTAGAAAAGTCTTACTGGTCACAATGGAGTGTCTGGCAAGTTAGAAGGGAATGGAAGAAAGAAGCATTTCCGGAGGAGGAGCAGCAGCAGCAGCAGCAGCAGTTCTAAGCAGCCCAGCCCCCGAATCCCAAGCAGTTTCAAGAGTAGATGTTCGCTGGCCGCTCACAGAGCCTTTGAATCTCTTCGGCCAGGTCGAGACACAGCAGAATCCGCCTCTTCTCGGCCAGCACTTCCTCTTGGGAGGCCTGGCCCAAAAGCTTTTTGGCAAAGAGGATTAGGTCTTGCATGAAGATGCCAACTTGTGAGCGGGGGGCCTCGGGAAGACTCTCCAAGCACCCGCTTGTGAAGCAGAAGTTGATGGCCTTGTCCCGCTTCATTCCTGGTGCCCTTTCTTCAATCCAAGTCAGGGGCCTGGTTAAAGGAGACAGAAAAGGAAGGGAAACCAAGTCAACCACCTAAGAGGCTGGCTGCAAATGAAGACATCATAATAAGCCAAAAGTGTGTTGTGGAGGTCAGAAAGTGCCCTCCAGTATTAAGCACTATTCTCTAGCACAGCGCTTCCCAACCTGCAAGCTGAAGGCTCTGCAAGTGGGTCACAGGTTTTCTGTAAGTAAACCCAAAATAATTATTGCTTGTAATAGTATGAGAAATACATTTTGCTTTGCTGGCATTTTATAATGCTATGGCGACACTTGTAATAAAACATCAGAAATGCTCAAATCTTAGTTTAACACTTGGGGAACACTCTCCGGTGGCAAAGGCTGCAAAGTGCTCATATAGGGAGGAGTTGTTGTTTTAATTGTTTTTATATACTAAAAATGCAGTAAAATGGCTACATAAAGTTTAAGCAGGTTTTTAATAAGCCACTCTCATCTTCCTCATTAATTACATTTTAGAGATAACAAAAGCTAAGAACAAATTCACAAAAAGCTTGTGTTAAGACTCAGGCTGCATTTCTGACCCCATTTTTCCCACTCAAGGTACCCAGAAGGACATCAAGAGTAGTTCTGCCTAACTCACAGCCAATTCAGGGATGTGTCAGAAATGCTCTATTTCTCTATTCCAGCAAAGACTTACTGAGTCTGTCCACATCCAGCCCACACTTAAAACCAACTCGGACATAAATGAGAGTGGGCCAAACATTCAGCTAGTGCAAATCCACCCATGTCAATGGAACTGCATCACTGGGAAACCTGGCCCAGGAAGGAAGAGACCTGGAACACTACGCAGAGCAGCCATGACACCCAGAAGTGGCTTGCACAGATGTCTTTGGCTTTGAAAAGACAACACAGGGAATTTCCCCATCCGAAGCAAGCTGGTTCTGTACATGCAGCAAATTATGAAGACATACATTGAAAAATAACTTGCAGCTTATTAAAGCATATAGAGTACGTGGCAAACTGAACTGGAGAAGTATGCATGCACACGAAAGCTTATACCAGAACAAATTTACTTGGTCTATAAGGTGCTACTGGACAATTTTTTATTATTATTTGAACACTTGCTGCTACTTCTTAGCACCACCTGCTGGTGTTCTTTATCTTTTGTGAAAAGTTACCAAATTACTGCATTTTACTGAAGGCTGCAGCTTTCCAATTCAATCCATGAAATTAACCCCTACCTCTCCCCTCTGCTTTTCTGACCCTTCTTGTCCCCTTTGGGTTGCAGGGTCACAATGTTGCAACATCAACAGACGACACACCTGGCATAATTGCCCTGCCAGATTCTCAAGCCTTGGCTCTCTAGTCAACGTTCCCCAGTCTTCTTGCTTTATCACTTGCCAGCAGTTCACAGCTGCCTCCTGTCTCTTGTCATACGTCTAACTTTACCCAGCAGCCTTCCCAATCCTCAACCTGAGAAGTTTCATTCCCCAAATGAGAGAAGCTTGATTGTAATTCATTTCTGCGCTGCTATACCTAGGGCTGTCATATTTCTAGAAGTAAAATTCAGGACACAAAAGTTGTTGAGCATTTTTTAGTAAATGAAATTCAAAGTTGTTGAACTTTTTTTAGGTAATCAACCTCAAAATCCTGGACATTTTTCCAGAATTGCCCCCAGACGTTATGTTCACTGGTTAAATCCTAGACATCTGAGGCCAGGCTCCACAGGCTAGTTGCCACTCCTAATAGTGATCTCAGGCAGCAAGTGGCAACAGGATTGTAGGCCAAATGGGGCCACTAAGAGGAAGGTATTAGCATGCTTAGGGAAATCTCATGCCTTGCAAAACTAAAAGAGAGGAGATAGCATTCTCTTCAAGTGGACCGGAATCAGTCGTGCTCTTTTTCAGAAGTTAAACATTGTCTGCTCAGAGTTACAAACTCCATCTATGCTTTTTGATAAAGGGCTTACTTTTTGGGGAGCCATGCTGCTGCTTAGCCACGGGCAGTTTAAGTGACCTTTTTGGAGAGAGACTTTGGCTCCAGCTCCATGGGAGATTTTTGCCAGTGGAGCTGGGATATGATGCTAGCCAACATAGTTAGACTGTTATGCAACACTACTATTCCCAGTAGATTAATCTTAGACGAATGACTACACCAAAGACAAAAGCTACTGGGATACACATGGCAGAGGTGCGCACAACATGTGATAAGGTGGAACAAAGGTGGATGACAGCGCAGGTAACAAACCAGGCCACATACTACCTAGAAAGGTAGGAAGACAATGACAAATTTGACTTGTAGGAGCAATTACAATAATTGGTTCCAGTTCTGAAAATATCAATTTCATCCAGGATATCAAAGCAAAACCATTTCATGATTCCCAGCAAATGTGTGTCCAATTGTGGTCATGCCCCATGTCACAGATGCAGAGGAAATAATTTATTGGGACTAGGGCAGTATTATAGATTGAAAGTGTAAACTGTTTATTGTGTTCATTTCAATATTATGGTTTTGTTTTGTTGTACACTACCTTGAGCATATGCGAAGGTGGTTTGTAAATTAAACAGATATTGGTCTGGTTTGCACATTGCACAAAGCCAAATTATGCCGTAGCATATACCCAAGCATATGAGGTCCTAGAGAGATGCTCACAGCTAATTAGCTCCTGCCTCGTCCTTTTCTTAGTGCAAAATTTAGATTGCTTGAGCAGAGACTTGATGGGGTTGGACTCGATGGCCCTTGTGGTCTCTTCCAACTCTATGATTCTATGATTCTATGAGATTATTTTGGTTGAGGGATGTTGGCACCCACAGTGCCACATGTGACCCTAGTAAGCGAGCAGGAGAAATATTATTGTGATTCATCAACATTTTCTAGAATTCAATTATACCAACCTATTTTTTGCAGTCTGAAACTGTGCAGTCATTCTGGAGTAATTTCTCTCTTTCTGCTCTTCCCTCGTGGCAGAGACAACAGTGAGGTCCCCAAAAAGATCAACTAGCCAAGTCAGGCGAGCAATCCCACTAAAAGCTGGGAACCCTGAGCGCTCTTCATCCAATGCACCACCTTTAGAAACGAGAAAGAGGACTTTGAACACATGGCTGGAAAAAGAACTATTCTACCTGTGGGTGGACTCGCTATACTATCAAATAGAATAATTTCAAAGACCAGGTCTGTTTGTACAACAGACAGTAGAATGGACTGCGCCAGTCCAAACTGCAACTGGGGGCTGGACAGAACCACATTTTTAAAGCTCTCTTACAATAAATAATACTTGTAAATAGAAAAACCAGTGCAGTCAGCAAAGAGGTAGGCCTAGAATCTTTGGTTAAACTGGCTAAGAATCTAGGCCTGGTCCACGTTTATTCCTTCCAGAAATGGGTGGGTTGATGACGTCTGAAGCACCGGCTGCTGCAAAGCAGGTCAGACTGCATTAAATTAGACAGTCTCCAACAACTGACCTGTGAAGTGCAAGGTTCCCTTCACAAGCTCCTTCCCTGCCACCTCTTTCTTCAGCTGCTTGTACTCCTCAGTCAGGAGTTCAATATGTTCCACGTGGAGGATTTTGCCTGCCATGGAGACAAATGCAGATTTAATGATCAACAATTGGGAACGGCATCAGGTTCAAATGCATGGTTGTCAGTGCCCAGTCTTCTACAAGAGTGTGAGAGAAGCTATGTGCCTTGAGCACCTTCTTGCCACATAGCTAGTAAAGTCATAAAATCTCCCCTTGAGTAATTTAGCTGGGAACCCTACACCAAGGAAGTAGCTACACATTCCATTTCTTGGCTGCACTATTTGTTTGTTTGTACATACATACATACATACATACATACATACATACATACATACATTTCCTGCCCTTTTCCCTAGCAGGACTTAAGGCATCCTACGGATAAAAATAAAAATGGCTAAAAACATAGGAAAAAAAACAATTAAGCAACTATTTTGCCCATCAGGTAAAAAGGTGGGGTATATATACATGAGAATGAAATTACCTTCCCTGAAGGTACAGAGCAGGCCTGGGCACCTTGTGAAACTCTGTGCCAAACAGCCTATCAGCCATTTACTGCACCCCATCAGGTGCTGCAAAACGTCCCTGTTTTTGAACACAATTTAGATGGTTGGTGGGTCAGACGTTGTGCAGACTCGCTCCAAAATACAATCTGTATTACTACACCTGCTTTTTCACTTTTTTAAAGAGTGGGATCTTATTTGCACTGATATTAGTGTGTGTGAAAGACTGCTGCTCTTAAACAGCTCTATTTCTCCTTTACATCTTCAGGTGAGGCAGTGGAGGTGCTGGACCACTCTCTTGCATGAGAGTCAATAAGCTGAAGCTCAATCTAGATAAGACCGAGGCCCTAGATCAGATGGCTGGGGCACACTCCCTCTGAAGGAGGGGTCACACAGCTTGAGGGTACTTCTGGATCCTTGAGGCTCAGTGGCACTGAGTGTTTTCCATCAGCTTCGGCTGGTGGCCCAACTGTACCCCTCTCTGGACAGGGAAAGCCTAACTACTGTTGTCTATGCACTGGTAACCTCTAGGTGAGACTACTGTGACATTATACATGGGGCTGCCTCTGAAGAAGAATTGGAAACCTTAGCTGGTGCAGAATCTGGCGGCCAGGTTGCTCACCGGGGAAAGACAGTTTGAGCATTTATCACCAATCCTGGCCTGACTGCACTGGCTGCCAATCACTTTCTGGGCCCAATTCAAAGTACTGGCTTTGACCTATAAAGCCTTAAATGGCTCAGGACCACAATAGCTCAAGGATGCCTCTCCCCATATAAACCACCCCGGACCCTGAGGCCCTTCTTTGCATGCCTCCTTCATGAAGGGTCTGGAGGTTGGCAACATGAGAATGGGCCTTTTCTGCAGTGGCTCCCATTTGTGGAATGCTATCCCTAAGGAGATATCCCCAAGGGGACATGGGTGGCACTGTGGTGCCGATCAGAAGGTCAGCGGTTCGAATCCCCGTGATGGGGTGAGCTCCCGTTGCTCGGTCCCTGCTCCTGCCAACCTGGCAGTTGAAAAGCACGTCAAAGTGCAAGTAGATAAATAGGTACCGCTCCGGTGGGAAGGTAAATGGCGTTTCCGTGCGCTGCTCTGGTTCGCCAGAAGCAGCTTAGTCATGCTGCCCACATGACCCGGAAGCTGTCTGCGGACGGCCAGCAAAGTGAGATGAGCACTGCAACCCGAGTCATCCGCGACTGGACTTAACGGTCAGGGGTCTTTACCTTTATCCCCAAGGAGGCTTGCCTGGCACTTTCTCTATAACCAGGCCTTTGGATGATTAAACAATCTATGGCCTTTAAAATGTGTTTGTGGTTTGTTCTCGTTTTTTCATTATTGTTATGTACCGTATTTTTCGCTCTATAACACGCACCTGACCATAACACGCACATAGTTTTTAGAGGAGGAAAACAAGAAAAAAATATTCTAAACGAAACAGTGGATGTATGATTTTTGTGGTTCATGCTGTGGCCACAGACATGTGATCTGACAGTGAGTTTGGGGTAGCCCAATGCAAAAATCCTGAGGATCCATGTGGATCCATGCTTTGTAACCACGTTTTTGTGCCATTGCGGCCCCATGAAAGAGTGTGTGTGTGTGTTTTTTGGTGCAGGCTGTAGCCATGGACATGCTATGTGATCTGATGGTGAATTTGGGGTGACCCAGTGCAAAAATCCTGAGGATCCATGTGGATCCGTGCTTTGTAACCACGTTTTAAGTGGGGAGGGAAGGAAAAGCACTCAAGGGACAAGGAGCACGCGTGGGGGGTGTGGAGAAGGATGCTGCTAATAATGCAGGAGAGACTCCTCTCCGGCTTTGCTCCTTTAAAACACGCAGGCACTGCTTCTCTCCCTCCTCCCCGGCAAGGAAACCACGATAGTAACCACTCTGAGACAAATCAAGAAAAATTGCGACCAACACTCTCCCCCAACAAGCGCAGTGAGGTCAAAACACACACACACACACACAGAGAGAGAGAGAGAGAGAACTGGCCCTAAAGTCGCAGGGGCGCAGGGAGAGCGCAGGGGCACTGGGAGAGCGAAGGGGAAGCAGGAGGAGGAGAACGATAGCTCAAGCACACACACACAGAGCTCCTACAGTGGCTAATCCAAAATCGGACAGCAAAAAACTGCAGGCAGGGACAGAGAGCAGGTGTTGTTTTAAAGCAGCCAACTCCCGCTCTGCTTCTCTCCCTCATCCCCGGCTCCGCTAGCTGACAGGAGCCGCTTACACCTGCTTTGCTGTTTCAAAGCGAGCCACGGACTGCTCACGACTGCAGCAGATTCCCCCGCCATCTGTAGGCATTCGCTCCATAACACACACAGACATTTTCCCTTACTTTCTAGGAGAAAAAAACTGTGTGTTATGGAGCAAAATTTACGGTATGTTGTGTTCTCATGTTTTATTTTTATGTTGTAAACCACCCTTTGATCTTCAGATGAAGGGTGGTATACAAATTTAATAAATAATAAAAATAAGTAACAAAAGAGAATGAACTAAGGAATTTCCCCCTGCTTTTTTTTCTAGGAAAGGTGAAATCAGTGGCAACCCAAGACATTTTGCAGCCTTACATGAAGTACAAGGTGGCTGCTACACCCCCTCCTCCAAATTCCACATGCAGTACCTTACTGCAATGGGATAGCATCCTCTGTTGCAGAAGGCTAGCTTTTTTGAGGGGGGGTGGTCAGGACAGGCCATATGATGCACAAAACTCGTCAGCATCTATATTGTGTTTTTAATATTTGATTGGGAGCCACCCAGAGTGGCTGGGGAAACCCAGCCAGATGGGCGGGGTATAAATAATAAATTATCTTAATTATCTTATGTGAAGCCAGTAGGTGTGGTCATCAGGGGATTTGGGCTGGGTGTTCCCCGGTATGTGGATGATACTCAGCTCTACTTCTCATTTAAATTGGAACCAGTGAAGGCAGTGAACATCTTGAAGGCCGTTGGAAGGATGGATGGCAACTAACAGATTTAGGTTGAATCCCGACAAGACAGAAATACTGTTTCTGGGGAACAGGAGGTGGTGGGCAGGTGTGAGGTACTTTCTTGTCCTGAATGCAGTAACTGTGCCTCTGAAGGACCAGGTGTGCACAGCCTGGGAGCCATTTTGGACTCAGAGCTGTCTATGGAGGCACAGGTCCAGGGCAGCTGTCTAGCAGCTCCATCTGGTACATCAGCTGAGACCCTACCTGCCGGCACAGTGTCTCACCAGAGATGTACATGTGCTGGTTATCTCATGCTTGGACTACTGCTTGATCTACCTTTGAAGGTGACTCAGACAGTACAACTAATCCAGAATGCAGCTGCCAGACTGGTGACTGGGAGTGGCCGCTGGGACCATATACCACCGTTCTGAAAGACCTAGATTGGTTCCCAGTACGTTTCTGAGCACAATTCGAATTGTTGATGCTGACCTTTAAAGCCCTAAATGGCCTCATCCCTATATACCTGAAGGAGCGTCTCCACCTCCATCGTTCAGCCCAGAAACTGAGATCCAGCACAGAGGCCCTTCTGGCGGTTCCCTCATTGTGAGAAGTGAAGCTACAGGGAACCAGGCAGAGGGCCTTCTTGGTAGTGGCACCCACCTTGTGGAATGACCTCACATCAGATGTCAAGGAGATAAAGAACTACACATCTTTAAGAAGACATCTGAAGGCAGTCCTGCATAGGGAAGCCTTTTGATGTGTAATGTTTTGTTATGTTTTTATATATGTTGAAAGCCTCCCAGAATGACTGGGGAAACCCAGTCAGATGCGCGGGATACTACTATTACTGTTGTTATTAGTAGTACAGTAGTAGTGGTAGTGGTAGTAGTAGTATATTCTCCTACAGAAGGGAACACTGAAGAAACATTGAGAGAGGTGCTGCCATTGCCTCTCAACATCTGTTGCCTGAGGCAGTTGCCTCATTTTGCCTAATGGTAGGGTTGGACCCCAGGTGACACATACTTTATACCTTTTTTAGAAATTGAAGCACTAAAGTGGTTGTCTCTGTCCAAGAGCACAAACTTCTTGCAGAACAACACAGTGTTCCATAGTTTTCCATTTTGTACCGCACCTGTTCCTCATCTGAGATGTCCCCCCCCATTCTGTTAATTTGGAGGGAACAGGGCAGAGTTCCTTTGTCTCTAATAATTTAGAAGAAAGGAGAACTTTGACATATATAATTTCTCCCATTGTGATGCTGCAGTAGTAAAAGAAGAAGAAGCAGTACTTGTCAAATTCTTCTTTCTGCATAAGGATCCATACAGGACAGGATACCTTTGCAACTGTGCTGCCCTGCAACACACACTTTAAATTACAAAGGGGCAGAGCCATGGTGCCACACACTGTTTTAAACAAGCAACGCCTTGGTTTTGCATAATACCTTTCTGTTCTGCCAACTCCCACAGCTCATGTGCTTCCTTTGCAGACAGCGCCAAAGGGTACTCAACAAGGACATGTTTCCCAGCCTCCAGGAACATCCTTACAAAGGAGAAAATGATATGTGTTACACTTACGCATCTTGCACTTTCAGAAGCTCAGAGCACCTTTCCTAGGTGTTTTCCAAATTAATCCCTGCAGCAGGGTCGATAAAAATAAATGATTTAAAAAATAATTTTAAAAAAATCAAAATTTTAAAATAAAATGCTTTTGGATGAAAAATCTTTCTAACGATAGTTTTCTATTTAAGTTACATCATAGTTCAAAGGCTATTCATCAGGAAATAAGGATTTGTTGTAAGTTTTTCATGTGTGCTAAAACTCAGTCTGTGGTGTTTTTTTTTTAAAAATGTTTAACTACATCAGTTAACAAACATGGATACATATGCTATAATGTTATTGTTTTAGTTAAATAAATTGTTTAAATTGTTATTAAGGAAATGATTATTTTTCTCCTTCCAATAAAGTACAGCAGAAAAGTTGTCCAAATATAAACAGTTAACTTATTAAACCTCACAATAATTTCATAATTATCTGTCTTTTTTAAAAATTCTTTTTATTAATTTTCACATTAAATCACCAAAAAGAAAAACAAATCAACGGTTACGACAGTTGCAAAAAACCCTAACACACAGAAAAAGAACTAAATAAATATCAAAACATAACGTATAAATAATATCGATTTCCATTACACTTCTTTGTCTTCTCATTTATATCTTTGTATCTTTAAATATTTTAATCGTTCTTCTACACATCTATTGACTTCCATCCCTCCCGGTATCAGGCTTCTTAATATGAGTAGTTTATTTCTCCTGCAGTTGATGATTATAATGATTTGCACATCGTAAGATCTATATCAGTCCTGCTATAGTTTTTAGGTTCTTGTAATTCCCTTCAATATAAATCATAAATTTATTCCAGTCATTAATAAACTTTGTATTCTTTTGGTTTCTAATTTTTTGTGTCATTTTTGCAAGTTCTACAAATTCGAATAACTTTGTTTGCCAATCACTAATTGGTGGGGTACTTTGGCTTTTCCAATTTTGGGCAATTAATAATCTAGCGGCAGCTGTAGCATACTGGAATAATGTCTTATCTTCTTTTTTAATTTCGTCCCCAATTATTCCCAGAAGAAAGGCCTCTGGTCTTTTGGGAAATGTATATTTAAATATTTTTTTTAACTCATTGTAAATATATTCCCAGTATTTCTTCATTTCGTCGCATGTCCACCACATGTGCAAAAAATTACCTTCTTTAGTTTTACACTTCCAGCAAAACTTATTTCCTGTCTTGTACATTTTCCCTAGCTTTGCTGGGGTAATGTACCACCTGTACATCATCTTTTCTAAATTTTCCCTCAGTGTTACACATGCCGTGAATTTCATTCCGCTAGTCCATAAATTCAGCCACTTATCATACTCTATATTATATCCCAGATCCATTGCCCATCTTGTCATGACCTCCTTTATTTCCTCATCTTTGGTGTCCCATTCTAATAGTATATCATACATTTTAGATAATAATTTGGATTTACCCTCTAATATTTCTATCTGAAATTTGGATTTCTTCTCATTCATCCCTACTTTTTTATGTTCCGTCCATATTGCGTTTATTTGGTGGAATTGTAACCAGCTTGTTAATTTCTCTTTCAGCTCCTCATATGTTCTCATCCTCCATCCACTTTCTGATCTTATTAGTAGGTCTTCATAAGTAAACCTTTTTCCTTCCATATTGGTTTTTTTAATCACTGAAATATCAATTGGTGATAGCCACCAGGGTGTTTTCCATTCAAGGAGTTTTTTATTCTTCTCCCACACTTCATATAGGGGCCCCCTAATAATATGACTAGAAAACCCTTTATGTACTTTTTCTTTATTTTGCCATAAGTAGGCATGCCAGCCAAACCTATTGTCGAACCCCTCGAGGTCTAATAAGTCAGTATTTTCCAAATTAATTCAATCTTTGATCCAGCAAAGGCAGGCTGCCTCAAAATATAATTTTAGGTTGGGTACCGAGAATCCCCCTCTTTCTTTCCGGTCTGTAAGAAGTTTGAATCTAATTCTTGGCCTTTTTCCTTGCCATATGAATTTCGAAAGAGTTTTTTGCCAATCTGTAAACATTTTAGAGCCTCTGATCACGGGGATGTTTTGAAACAAAAACAGCATTCTTGGAAGTAAGTTCATTTTTATTGCCGCCATCCTTCCCATCCACGAGCGTTTCACTCTGCTCCAGGTGTCCAGGTCTTTCTTAATCTGCTTCCATGTCGTAAGGTAGTTATCTTGAATCAAGTTTATATTTTTAGTAGTTAACCAAATTCCCAGATACTTTATTTTTTTTGCCACTTTAATTCCATACTGTAATTCTAGTTTTTCATTTTCATCCTTTTGCAAATTCTTTGTTAAGATTTTGGTCTTTAATTTATTCAATTTAAATCCGGATACCTTGCCAAATTCTTCTAACATCTCCAAGGCTTTACCAACACTTTCTTGTGGATTTTCCAGGGATACCATCAAGTCGTCGGCATACGCTTTTAACTTATACTCTTTTGTTCCTATTTTGATCCCTCGGATCTCTGATGTTACGCTTATTTTATTTGTAATTACCTCTAGTGCCATAATAAATAAAAGCGGGGATAGAGGGCATCCCTGTCTTGTTCCTTTTTCAATTTTAAATGAATTTGTTAAGTTATTATTTATAATCAGTTTTGCAGATTGTTTCGAGTATATTGCTTTTAATCCATTCATGAACTCGCCCTCTAGCCCCACTTTTTCCATACTCTTCAATAGGAACTGCCAAGAAACGTTATCAAATGCCTTTTCAGCATCGATAAAAATCAGCGCCGCGGGTATCTCGTTCTTACATTCCAAATACTCAATAATGTTTATAGCGTGCCTTACGTTATCTCTAAGTTGCCTGTTTGGAAGAAATCCTGCCTGATCTTTATGTATTAAATTTACTAGACATTTAAGTCTGCTTGCCAACACCTCCGCGAAGATTTTATAGTCATTATTTAATAGTGATATCCGTCTATAGTTCTTAATATTCAGTTTGTCCATATCTGGTTTAGGGATCATTGTTATATAAGCCTCTTTCCAAGACTCTGGAATCTTTCCTCCTTTTAATATCTTATTCATGGTGTCACATAGCACTAGTGTTAATTGGTGTTCTAATACTATATAGTATTTGGCTGATAATCCGTCCGGTCCTGGGGCTTTCCCTGGTTTCATCTTCTTTATTGCCTCCTGGATCTCTTCTATTTTTATGGGGTTATTTAGTTGGTATCTTTCTTCATCTGTTATGGTCTTCCCACTATAGTCTTCTAAATATTTTTCTATTTGGGCTATTCCTTTCTTTTCTTTTTTATACAGCTTCTCATAGAATTTGAGGAAATTCTTTTTTATTTCTTTTGGGTCTTCAATCAAATGCTCTTCTACTTTTATCTTATTTATTACACTTTGTTCTTGCCTTCTTCTCAATTGCCATGCTAATAATTTACCCGTTTTGTTAGCTGATTTGAAATATTTTTGTTTCATTACTTTGATTTTCCATTCTATTTCTTGACTTGTTAACATTGAGTATTGAGATTGTAACATTTTTGTTGTTTGCCTGTTTTGTTCATCATTCGGGTTTGTTATTAATTTTTTCTCACACTCTCTTATCTGATTGAGAATTCCCTCCTTCTTTTGTTCTCTTACTTTCCTCCTGTAGCTATTTTGCTGTATAAAAAACCCTCTTAAAACCGCTTTACTAGCGTCCCAGACTATGTCCAAACTTGTCCCAGTATTGAAATTCAGGCTAAAATATTCTTTTAAGGTGGTTTTGGCTTTTTCCACAACCTCCTCGTTTTCTAATAGGTATTCATTTATTCTCCATCTGAAACCACCCTGTGATTTACCTTTTATTTCCAATACAACCGAGTTATGGTCCGAGAGAGTTCTCGGTTGAATTTCGCAATTTGTAGTTCTTAATGTAAGCTCTCTAGAGACCCAGATTTGATCAATTCTACTCCAGCTCTTATGCGGTTCTGAGAAAAAGGTGAATTGCTTCTCTATTGCATGTTTGTATCTCCAAATGTCTACTAAACCTGAACCGAACGTAACAAGAGGTATGACTGTAATTTAAAACAACTGTGGTTGAGATGTTTCATTCCGAATCTGCTAGACAAAGCCAGACAGGGGATGATGACAGGTGGGTGGCCTGCCTGCCCCCAACGTAAATCATGACTATGCCCAAGTGCAGGGTCCTGATCGGTTCATGTGGAGGTATTGCAGTCTTGAGCCATTTCAGGTTTTATAGGTCAAAACCAGAACTTTGAATTGAGTCTGGAAACTGACCAGCAGCCAGAGCAGTAGGGCCAGGATCGGTGATATATGCTTAAACCATCTTGCCCTACTGACCAACCTGGCCACTGAATTCTGCACCAGCTCAAGTTTCTCAACCGTCTTCAGAGAAAGCCGCACAAATAATACACAGCATATTTCTCCCAGTCTAGCAAAGGTGATCCTTGTGTGGAAAAAGATTTCCGCATATGGATCTTGACTGACCTTCACATAACCTTCAAGGGGTAGCAATCTATTTCATTCAGCACCCCAGGGTGCAAATGCAGGAAAATGAACATTTCACACTGCTTTATAGCATCACATCATTAGTCTACCAAGCCTTTATTTGGAATAGCAATGGCTCTTCAAGTCTTCCCTAGCCCTCCTATCTGTGAGGACAGGTTATTGAACCTGACACATTATGTGTGTGAAGTCTGCACTCTAGCACTGTGCACAACCAGATAAAGTCCACCACAAACACAAAAGCCAAAATTATATAAATAGCAGGGTGGGTAAAAAATAATGATTTTTAAAAATAATAATCCAAAAAATGCTTTTGGAGGGGAAATCTTTTTAAAGATAGTTTTCTTTTTAAGTTACATTATAGTCCAAAGACTATTCATCAGGAAATAAGAATTTGATTTAAGTTTTTCGTGTGTGCTAAAACTAGGTCTAAGTTATTTTTTTAAAAAAAAACATTTAACCACATCAGTTAACAAACATGGATGCATATGCTATAATGTTATTGTTTTAGTTAAATAAGTTGTTTAAATTGTTATTAAAATGATTATTTTTCTCCTTTCAATAAAGTTTCCTGCTTGGCAGGGGGTTGGACTCGATGGCCCTTGTGGTCTCTTCCAACTCTATGATTCTAAGTACAGCAGAAAAGTTGTCCAAATATAAACAGTTAACTTATTAAACCTCACAATAATTTCATAATTATCTGTCTATGTATTTCTAATAGTATAACCAAATCAGTCATTTTGAATATAACTGTAAAAACTACTCTGAAAAATTATTATTCCAAAAATGAAACCTTCATCTGGTTGTAAATATTAAGATTATACTAGCAAGAATGAGTCTTTCTGTAAAAAGAAAGATTTAAATCAAGTCTTACTGAATAGTGATTTAAATCAAATCCACCCTGCCCAGCAGCCGTGCAAACTACAATTCGCATTGTTCTTTTGGTGCAGCAATTACAGTTGCAGCCAAAGTCAAACTAGTTTCCAGTTTGACGCAAGCTTTCATGGATATCAGAAGCATTTCTAGACGCTAAGTACAATTTTCTCCATACCTTTTTACATTCTAGCATCCATACAAGCACTTCGCATAAACTGCGCATTTATACTGTTGCCTTTCTAGATGAAACACACACATTAAGTGGTGACCAGGAAAGAGCCAAGGCTCAGGGGGAGCCAGAGAGCAGTGCTAGAACAGCTGCTTTGCATGCAGAAGTTCCCAAGTTCAATCCCTGACGTCTCCAGGAAGAGCTGGGAAGAGAATCCTAGTACTGTAGAGTTGGAAGGGTTCCCAAGGGTCATCTAGTCCACCCCCCTGCAATGCAGGAATCTCAGCTAAAGCATCCCTGGCAGTTGGCCATCCAACCTCTACTTAAAAACCTCCAGTGAGGGAGGGAATCCGTTCCACTGTCAAATGGCTTTTACCGCCATATAGTTCTTCTTGATGTTTTCTGTCTGAAATTCTGAAGAGCCACTGCCGGTCAGTGTGGACAAAGCTGAGCTTGATAGACCAATGGTCTAACCTGGTGTAAGGCTGTTTCCTATGTTCCTATCCCACCCACGTTTTTGGAAGATAAGAAAACGTACTGTTTAAACTCGCGTGAACCATCGTCAACTGATGAGAAGGATAATGCCTAAATAGCAACTGTAAAGTGAGAGTTTTGCTGAAAGTCATTCTGGTCAACATACTCTCTGGAATAACGGGGAACCGACATTCTAAAGTCGTTTTTTATACTAGGGAATTGGGAAGGCAATACCTGACAGTCTCACTGTGGTTCTGGTTATCTGTACAGACGATGGCAGCGGCGACCTCCTTGCTGTCCACAGCTTCTTGTAGACTTATCTGCTTGACTTTCTGAACATCACCTAGAGGTCTCCTAGTTTTAGCAGAAACAAAAACGAATGAGAACATACCTACCATGAACAGCACTTATGTGGCACAAAAGTGCAGAAGGAAGCAACAAAATTGCTTTTGAAGCTTTTTACTCAATTAAAATGTCACAACAATAATAAAAAAGCATAATAAAAACAGATGATAGATCCAGTTCCATGGGGGATATTTTAAAATGCCAGAAACTTAAAAAGATGATAGAATTAGGATGTTTTCATCTGGTGCCTGAAAGAAAAGAGTGTTGGAGCCAGATAAGTAAATGGGCACCACAACCAAAAAGGCATTCTCTCCAGTTATCACTCATTTTACCTCTGACAAAAAGGGAATACTGAAAAGAGCCTCAGTGGGGGACAACTTGAGATGTACAGCACTCTAAATCTTGGGATCCTGGCTCATTAGAATATTAAGTTCCTACTCAGCATTTGAAGAAGTAGATTATTACCTATGAGACATCATGCCCATTTTTCGAAAAAATTAAAAAGGCTTATCAAAAGTTAGCTTCAAGGTGCCATCAAGCATAATTGTTTTTACAAGGTATAAGTTAGTCTCATTAGACTTTTTTTCTTAAGCCACATAATGAAGCCTCTCACCTAGACACAAAGCCCAACAGTCTGAGATGCTCAGCAGGACTGGAAGGCAAAGGATTCAGCAGGTCCCTGATCCGCACAGATCCTGCAATCCCAATCCCAACGACCACAGTCCCAAACATGGTAAATCCTTCGTGAAAGAGGGAGGGGTGGGGGAAGAAAAAGAAAGGTTACTAGAAGCTTGTTTCTCTCCCCATTATCCTTTACACTATCACAGAATTGCTGCTAGCATTTCCTATACAGATGGTCTAATTGTTTAAAGAGCTGCATTCTTTCAACCCTAGCAAAGTTAATTGCACAGGATACTTCAATACTGAAAGTGCACAGAGGGACAACAAATCTATGGCTACAAGAGCTGGACATTAGATTGTGATGTTTAATTTATGCATTTAAAAAAACAGCATTGTGATGCCAGCATGTTTTGTGTTTAATGGCAAATTGCCGAGGCTCTTGTGTAAGTGATGCATTAATAAATAATAATAATAATAATAATAATAAACTTTAAACATCAGATACATAACTGTTCGCCAGAGAAGGGGAAGCTGCAGAGATTGCTGCTTTGCCTCTCCCTGCCAGGACGATCCTTCTGCTCCAACTGACAGCTGCCCTGGGATGCCAGCGTCAAGGGACAAAAGACATGCCACTGGCCAGAGGCTTGCCTTCTAGTAAGGGTGTTTAGCACTGTTTCCTCAGTTAAATGTTTTGATTATAGCAGGATTGTGCCCAATATGTTCTCTTAGATTAAAGGCTGGCCCAAGACATTTTGACACCTAAGGCAAACCACAAAATAGTGCCCCCCCACCAGGTAAGAAGGAGTGAGAGAAGATCTGCATCAGGAACAAGGGGGGCGGGAATCGAATCAAACTTACTCAATGACTGAGCTGGGAATCAAAGATTGTCGTGGGGGAAGGAAGAGCTCCACTCTGGATCATGCTGGGCAGATGTAGACCCATGGGGCTCCCCCCACCATTTCTTCCCTAGGGGTGGGAAGAGACCAGCAGCACTGTCTATGTGCTAAGAGGCCTCTGTGGGGGAGGCCTGGGGTGGGGGCTGAGAAGGTGGCAGATCCAGCCTCCAAGGACTGCTCTGCAGCTGCAGTTACTACTGCAGTGGTGGGCAATGCATTCCTTGGAGGGCAGATATGCTTCCCCTGTGGATCCTGCCACCAGAGACAGTTGCCTCACCTTGCCTCATGGATGGGCCAGCCCTGCTCTCACAGACTCTCAATCCTGTTCAATTAGCAAGGCCTACAAAGTACATTTCCCCTTATAATTTAGGAAGCCTTCCCTTTCCAACAACTTACTTGTAACGTCAACCAATAGGACAACTTCTTTTCAGTTTAATTTGCCAGTTGCCTCCTCAAGCAGACATGTATCAATGGCTCTCTGTGCTCTTCACTTCCTCAGTTTGTCTTCTTGTTGCCTGGATCGTTCTGCCAAGACAGAAGAGTGCTTTGGGTACAACATCAGGTGCAAATGTGCAATGAAAACAGCTGTGAGATGGGCAGCTGCTCACACAATATGAAGAGTTTCAATTCCTGTAATCATTGCCTGCACTTGCCCTCTGTAACATTCCAGCTGTTCAGCCAACCCAGCAGCAAATGGCAGGAGGAGAGAGGGCAGCCAGGAGGGCAAGCAGTCAGAAGCCAGGGATGGAACTGGGTACATACCTGGGGAGGGGGAGTAAAGTCCTTCACCTGCGTCTGCGCAAAAAGAACACGAGAGGATGCAGGTAGCAGCATTTAGGACGATGCCTCAGCTTTACAAAGAATTCACTACTTCTTTCTGCCTTTTCTGTATAACAGAGATAAGGCATATGCACTTTTGACTGCTCAAGATAAGCATGAGGGTGAGACCAACCACAAGTTATCTATCAAAAACAGGAACGGGGTCAAAGCGGAGTAGTGAAGGAGCATTCCTGGATCAAACTGAAACTAGATATGTTGCCCTCTTCCGGGGGTGTGTGTGCCCAATTTCCTCTCCCCTTTTTAAAAGATAGCTTTTTCACACCAACAAAAAACCCTATCCCATTTTTTCTTTTAAACTCTTGAATTCTGGTCCTCTGGTAAATTGCTATTTGTTTTTATTCCAACCAATAACACAACATTTTGGAGAGAGTCTAGGCTACTATTGCACGAATCAGATTGGGCACTTCAACAGTGCACAGAAGACAGTGCCTTTGGGGGCAGGAAGTGTTCTTGGGGTGGTGGCCAGCATCATTTTTTGCACTGAGCACCCCAAGGTCAGACGAAGCAAGAAGAGTTCTCCCCTATTCCAGGTTCAAGTGGAAGACTGAGGATGTCTTGCCAGAACAACCCTTTCCCTTTCCAAAATAAAAATTAGATGAGCGGTCCTTGCCTGGATTCCTGGAGGCTATGATATCAAATGTTCTACATCTTAATCCAAAATGCCACCAGAGGGAACCCTTGCAATCTCAAATAGCTATTTAGGCAAAAGCTTCTCATTCCTTGGCTTATATAAAACACAAGAAAGGACATTATAACACTGTTACTGTCTTTCCCTGTAATGAAAAACAAAACAAAACAAAGAAACCACATTTTTAAATATCTAGGCCCCAGGCTGATGAGGGAACAAACATTCATATTTCTCAATGCCACTTAGCTGTGTTTATATTACACAGGTCATTTTGGAGACAGGATACTGGGTGGAGCAGTTACTTTCATCCTGAGGTCCTGGTGGTGGTGAGATGCTGTGAAAATTCATCAATGCATCAGGGAAGAAATGCTGTTGGAAACAACCCCTAATTAAGCCCCACTGAAACCAATGGAACTTGCTTTTTATGTATATGAAGGATCAGGGTCTCACACAACATGAAGACCGCTGTCGGTTGTCCTTTCCCTTCTCTCCCCCACTCCAATACCTCCAACCACAGGTCTATTCATCCAGGTAAACTTCCTGAAAACTATCTCTGAGTTGGAAATGGACGCAAAGTCTAGCCCTCCCTCCTATGCAGGCCAGCCCAAGAAGCTGTTTTGACAAAATGGCTCCCCTCCCACCCATTCCAAAGTGTAGAAGCCAACAGGAGCAGCAGTTGAATCCAGCACTGGTCAGCATCCTCTACAACACCATTGTAACATTAAATTAAAAAGGCATGCGCAAAGTTAAATATCTGGATAGCTGAGCTGGGATAATAACTCTGAGAACTTAAAGAAGAGAAGTCACTTGATACAGGGACAGGCCACTGGCCTATTCCTTTCTCTTTTTTAATGGTGACACAGACCATTCATAACATAAGAATATTCTACACAACTGTGAGCAGGGCAGTGGGGTGGGGGAAGCGAAGACAAGCTACAACAATAAGTATAACATTGTTCATGGCTTCTGCTCAGGCTGCACAGAAAAAGCATTTTGGTTCCTGAAATTCAATCTGATTGTGCAGATAAAATATAACTGATAGAATTCTACAGGAAGTGGTCTTGGCCATCAACCGCTGTGTTTTCCTCCCCATTCCATCCTGTTCACCTATGGGTGGGGAACCTGTAGCCCTCAAGGTGTTGCTGAACTAAAACTTCCATAATCCCTGACTACTGGTCTCTTCAGTTGCAGATGACAGGAGCTGGAAGCCATCAACATCTGGATGGCCACAGATTCCTTGTCCCTAACCCATGTTCATAGGCTGGGTGACCAGATGCAATGGAGGTCAGGGCCTCTTTCTTAGGTGCAAAGAGAAGGAAATGTTGGCAGGTGCAACCTTGCCATGTATTTGGGAGAAGATAGGAGCTGGGGAACTTGGGGTCAAAGTTAGACCTCAGGCTCACTGGGTGACCTTGGACCAAGCCCACTGTCTCAGCCTAACCTACTTCACAGGATTACACTGTGGAGTGTGTACAGCCATGGATGATGTCATAAGTACCTTGGAGGAAGACCAGCGCAAAAGATAAAGTAAACTTAAAATGAATAAAAATAGCAGTAGCCAACACTTTCTCCTTTACATAATTCTTCAAAGTATGGACACCCTTAGCACCCTTTCCCAACACACAATACTCTGCAAAAGCTTAACCAGAGGGCTGAATAACTAAGCCCATCAGACCATTTGGCAAACAGGATATTACTGCAGTAACCTATCTGGGGTTGTATTATTTCAGAACAAGAGTGGGGGGTAGGGATGCATGATTCCTGTGTAAAAAAAACAAGCAGAAAACTTATCTGCAAGTAGATAAGCCAGATAATATTTCCAGGAGCAAAGTTGGCATATGTAACCAGGGCTTTTACAAGAACTCATCCCCTTGAGAGGTTCAGCTTTGAAAACATCTATTTAACTGTTCGCTTTTAGTAAGTGAAAACTACTTCAAAGATTTCCAAATACTGGTCGCTTGCTTGTTAAAATGTTTAGACCCTTAGTGCCTTTCGGAAGAATTTGTGGGCTAGCACCTTCTGCAGATGTATTTACAAGGCTTAAGTAACACTACACAACTTAATTTAAATTGTTGGCTTTAGCATCAGCAATACAATCTTTTCAAAACGTATTAGAAACTGAGAGTAGAATAATATTTTTTAATCCACATCAAAGTCTCCTTAAAGCGTGCAATCTGGAAGTACCCCAATATAGTTATTAATTTATGGTTTAGGAATATGATTTCAACTAACCCTGATTTGAACCTAATCAAGTTAAACTGGCTTTACTTTTCAACATGGAACTAAGGGTGGTGACCTTAACTTGGATAACCTGGCTGAACTTTTGCATTAAGATCCCAAGTACTGCCTAGTGTATTTCCATATGCGTGCTGGTTTTGTTACTATTCAAAAGCCTTATGATCACTACAAATTTATATATTTTATAGACTGCTACTCTGTTAACTATTTCATATCCCCCAACTTTAATTCACGAATATTTGTTTCAAATACAAGTTCAGGCTTGAACTAAATTAATGCTGAAGAAAATAGCTTCTGGGGTTCCTCCAACTTCACTTTCTGCTACAGCAGAAAACCGTAGCCTTTTTAAAAAATGCAATGAACATTTATCGTACATATCTGCTGAGATGCACACATTTGTGTTGTTTTTAATAATTAGTTCTCTCCACAGAATAGTTTTGGAAAAGCCCAGCTTCTCTCAAACTAGGGAATGACGGTGTAGAATAGTCTATAGTTTTATGGTTGTTCTCTGGATCTGGTAGCCATTCATTCTACCAAAAGACAATTCTTTTGCGAGAGTGATCTATGGGAGCGTTATGGGAGTTTCCACCACAGAGTTGCCAACAAAGATAACACAGGTCTAAATTGGAGATCGGTTGCAGTCTGCTGCAGCAAGCTGAATGTTCAAGAACTAACTTCAGTCTTTTTCCAGTCTGAAAACTTGAAGCTGCAACTGAGTAGGAAGACGAAGGAAGATTTTCCACCACCCCTGGGGCAGGGGAAATGTGGGGGGTGGGACGATTATACCAAAAACACACTAAACTATCCCCAAGCTCAGAATAACTTCTCCTTCCTTTAATTATGACCAATCACCTCTAAATAAATTATCTTACATTAATTCATTTCTTCAAATAAAAATCCTACCTAGATCATCCCTTAATTATTACCAACCCAGATCCTGCCTGCCCCAAATCCATTTTTCAGTTAACCCTAAGTCCCCTCATTTCCATCTGTTCCTAGTTCCATATAAAGTAAAATTACACACTGTTGAACTTCCTTAAGTCTACTGTTTTTAACAGGAAGGGGCAAAGAGCTCCCTAGGACACATGCTCCCGTGGGATTAAGGTGGTTACATGGAACCCTTCTCCCTGGCATGCTTGCTTTCTATTTTCACCACCTGCCCCCTAAAGTGCCAGGGTTTAGCAAAGCTTTACCACCTCATTCAGCTGAATGCCTAAACTGACCCCCAGGATGCTGAATTCTGTACCAATCCGAATTTTTCATTGCTTGTCCGTTTTTGTCCATCATGGTTACTAGGTAATTCTATGAAAATGTTAATCTACAGACCTATTTCCATAGTTAATCTGTTCTAAATTGTTTTAAATTTAACTCCCCACAGTTTCATTCGCTAGCAACTTTTAAATGGCATTTTACATGTGAGGGGGGAAACCAGAAGCATGACATGCAAGATGACACAAAACGTTTCTATTTTTCTTCTTCTAAAGCTCAGTTGAAGGACCCCTCCCTCCCCCCCCCCCCAATAGGGAATAGGCTACTTACCCTTTATGGTACTGAGAGTTTTGCTTTCTCATTTAGTGATCTGACAAACAAATTATAATCCTAGGAACAAATCAGATGTACTTAATTTTGGTAGTTTAGGTGTCTTACATTGGTCACAAAAAACCTTTCCCCCTCAACTATGAACCATGTGACCACAATGTGACTATGACCTCATAGGTGACAAGTCCGGTGCATCTTTGGAACATGATCTTCAATGCAACAAAAGGTGAGTTCTTGTCTGCTATACCTTGTGAGTCATTTAAAAAGATTCCAGGATGGGCTGTACTTGAAGCCGATATGATTGAAAGCCTTCACGTTGCCAACTCCAATTGTTCAGATAACAACTGTGAAATAGTTACAATACACTGAATGTTTAAATTCCTTTCTGCAGTATTAGAATGATTTGCCTTCAAGGGACAGATCACTGTAATGCAAGAGTTTCTTTATAAACATCCATGAAGGCTAGATGCTTGGGATTAAAGATCAAGAGTGAGTTTGTTTGGCAGGCCACACACTAGTGTTGAGCTTTTTTTAGGGAGTGTGCCGCATCGACTACCTTAAAAAGCACTGAAAAAAAACGTGCTGCTCCAGAACTGTGTTCAGGAGTGTTCCGGCTGGAAAAAGCCCTTGCACACACAAAATACAATTTATATGCAATGCCACTATGAGCCACAGATCCTAGCAGAGACACTTAGTATAAAAGGAACCCTGGGCATGCTTTTATATGAACGGATACAACTTGTCTTGAATCAATCTGACTGTCCTTCTAGAGAAGTACTGTCCATACTTAGAGGCTCTCAGGCAGAGTTCTGCTCCACTCCTGCAAAGCATAACTCAGCTATGGACCCTCAAATGACATTTTCTTTAAGTTACCGGTATATATTCCCAGCCCCAGCTTCTGCCATCTGAGGGACTTCAGAATTCAACCCCACAACCAAAAATGCCAGGCTTAAGCCACAAACTTGTACACTGGAACACCGGTAAAATTTGACTGTCCTGCAATTCGTGTCAGAGCTGGAAAACATAGCAACCATTGCCATGAACTGAAGAATGTGTTCATGGGAGCAGTTTGGAAAGGATGGCCAAAAACTATTTGGTGTTAGGTTGCAGCATGAGTCATTTTGACCCCTGCTGCAACTGCAGTCTGACGGAGTGTTGGTTCTCACATTACTTTTACTAATAGAAATACCAAGACCAGTGTCAGAAAACAGGTGTGCAAACATAATGCCAGGAGGGCCATAAGAGTGCCTTGTTTCCTTGCTGACAAACACACTGGGATTCCTGACACATGTAGGGAAAGGGAAATAAATAGATGAATCTGCTTTATATCAAGTCATGCCTTCTATAGAGCCCAATATTAGCTGGGCTGACTGAAGTCCAAAGATCTTTTCCAGCCCTTCTCCTTATATCCTTATAAACAAAAACATGGCAATCCAAGCAGTGTTTGAAATTAGCCAGGCACCAGGAGCATTTTGCACCTAGCTAGCAACCACTTGCGTCCAAGTGAACTTGCCTGGGCGCCAGGATAGCACCTGACGGCCCCACCATCTGGAGCTTCATGCCTGGGGATCACTGGATCAGGACGCTTTTCACACACTCATACAACATCCTGTAAAATTCTATCAGATATATTTTATCTGCATAATCAAAATGAATTTCAGGAACAAAAAATGTTTTTTTTCTGTGCAGCCTGAGCAGGAGCAGTCACCATTAAGAAAAAGAGGTTGGAATAGGCCAATATATACTGTGTGTAGATTATCCCTAGATCAAGTGACTTAACCTAGCTCAAAGTTGTCATCTGAACTAGCCAAATGTTTAACTGATTCTCAATCACAGTCTGTCAATCATTTGCAAAATAAGACTTAAGAGCCGTCTTGTCCCCAAATGGCAACTAGACATTCTGTTTTGGCAGCTGCAACTGTGGTGTAAGGAGCCATTTGGCACCTCGCTTATATATCTGTCTATGTACACAGGGTAGGAAAGCTTGCGTATTGCAGAAACCCCTGGTGGGGGATCAGTGCATCTTTTTACACCCTTCACGTTGACATGAACATACAACAATTCCCACAGGACCCTGTAAATGGGAGCTGGATCACCCAGAGTAAAGAATAGAGGGCAGGTTTTGATCACAACATCACAATTTCAACCAAGTGCAGCTGTTTTATTTTCCCTCAAACAAACAAATGACAATCATTCTCTCATGACTGAGAGAAGGCAAAGATCTCGCAACTCAAGCCTCTGAGAATCAAGTCAGACCCATGCTGGAGTCTGTTTCTGGATCATATTACAGTCTTGCAGACTGATTTTTATACAAAGGTAAGTGAGACCTGCAGCAAAGTGTTCCAGTATGGAAGTCGGTTCACCTTTTATGCAGTGGGAAGCACTGTGGCCAGACAGCCGGGTCTCAACAGTTCCCCAGCCAAACGGGTGGAGGGACGCTGCCTCTCCCCCACATCACTCCGGCCGCGACACCATTGCTGGGGGACAGCCCCAGACATTCAGCTAGCAGGGTAGGTGTAGCCACGGGCAATTTAATCGTGGCATGGCTGGCCGGCCCCCTTTATCACCCCTTCGTCAAATCACCCAGCCTACCCACCCTCTTTTCATGCTTTGCTCATATGACCTTGCTATGGGCAATTGTCGGGGCCGCCATGTTGTTGAGGCTGGGTAGGAATTTTCTCCACTTGGCAAATTGGCACCGGCCATTTGGTTTTTGACTACCTAGTAGCAATTGTCACCACTTTGGTGAGTTTAGGCAGTGGGTAAACCTTTGTTTGGTTGGAGGCTAGGTTGCTGCCTTCGCCTGCCCCTCCTCAGTAAGGGTATCCTGTTAAAGGGATCCAGGGTGTGAATCCTATCCGAAGTCTGGACATGGGCTAGGGCCATGTCACAGCCCCTATGGGGACCCCCTATCTAATGTAAGTCATAGGGAACCCCTTATTGGTGGTTTACCCTTCAGTGGACTCCCTGCAGATGGGCAGGAGTCAAGAAAGAGCCTGGCTTCACCCCAATGCCTCACATCTGTAAGCAATAAAGTTGTGGCCTATTTGAACCTGTTGTTCTCCTGGGAACTTTGTGCCTTGGGTGCTTTGGCATGCAGTGCTGCTTCTCATGATCCTAGTCACTCTATGCCATTCCTACACCTGGTTCCAAACCTCTGCTTGTTCAGTTCTTAGTGGGGCTCTTTAGGTTTCTGTCTGCCCCTAACAATTTACTGTTCTCTTGCAAACCCACAGGTTCCTCCAAGCCAGCTTACACCTCCCTTTCGTGTGTGATGTGTGTGTGCTGGTTTAGCTATAGAAGCGATGGCATTCACAGCTTGGAAGCAGAGGGCAGGATATAGCTCACCTTTATTAATTCCTGTATGTGTTCACTGGAAGGCTTTTCAGCATGAAAATCTGTTGTATTAAAAACACCTGCATCTACTTCAAACTGTGCTCCACACTTTTAGAAGTGCTTTAACAGCAGCTAACCTTTCATACCTGCAGAATACTTCTCATCGGACCTCAGAATTTTGAATTAAACTCCGCAATTGGAGTTAAAGTCACCCCTATTTTACACTTGGTTGAAATGACCTACAGCAGACATCCCCAACTTGCGGCCTTCCAGATGTTTTGGCCTACAACTCCCATGATCCCTAGCTAACAGGACCAGTGGTCAGGGATGATGGGAATTGTGGTCCAAAACATCTGAAGGGCCGATGGTTGGGGATGCCTGACCTATAGGATATGCTTCAGCATCTGTAACTGAATTTTTGAGAGCTCAGCTCCTCTTAAAGCCAAGTTGTAGATAGCCTGTCAAAGTTACAAAGTTTACTCACCTTAATATCTAAAGTGACACACTTTGCGCCATTTTTGTGTCCTTTATTTACCTTACGTCTTTCTCCCCCCCCCCCTATTTACTCAAGGTGCACCCTTCAAATTTGCAGGGAATTTACTTGGTGCTTCTTTTAAACACTGCACATTGCTTCCCCTCTCCCCCCTCCCACTTTAAGGGCTTGTTGCCCTTTTAAAATTTGGCTCACAGGGTCCATAAACATAAAGCATTTGTCCTTTTCTAAATTGTTCAGAGGGCATATTTCAACAGCTGTAATAAAACACAGCATACTCAAAAAGCCCTCTCACATTCCACACCATGACAGCAGCAGTAAGCACTTTGAGGGAAGTATGGATGGGACATAAGAAGAGAAGAAGAGCCTTCTGGATCAGGCCAATGGCTCCTCTAGTCCAACATCTTGTTCTCCGAGTGGCCAAGCGGATCCCTGCAGGAGACCAGCGAACGGAACATGAGCGCAAGCACATCTCTCCCCTCCTGTGGTTTCCAGCAACTGCTTTTTGGAAGCCTTGCTGCCTCTGACTGCTGAGGCAGAGCAGAGCCATCTCGCCAGTAACTGCCGATAGCCCTCCTCTCTCCATGGATTTGTCTCATCCTTTTTTAAAGCCCTCCAAGTTGGAGGGAGTTCTGCAGTTTGCCTTTGTCCTGTTTGGGGAAGCACTGTCTTTTATCTTTCCTGAACTTTCCAGCATTCAGAATAAGCAAAGTTACCACCAGCAGCTGAAAAATCTAAAACGACAGGGGTATGGTACTTGCTGGCAGGGATGACCACCCACCTAGCAGCATCCCAGCGGGTGGGGCATCACAGAGTCCCATCAACAAGGGACCCAAAGCAACATTATCTCCTCCTTCCCCACTTTTTAAAATTCATTCCACATGAGAAAGAAGGGGTGGTTTGAGCTTACCCTTCTCTCCTCTGTCTTTCTGCAGATGCTGCTTACACAACTCAACTGCCAGCTCCACTGTGTGGGCTGCACTCACAAAACCTGCTTGGCCTCCGGGCGCCGCTTGCCCAACTCCGGGGAAGGGCCCTCCTGCCGCCGCGGCCGCGAGGCGCCGCCTCCCTGGCTGGAAATGCGGGGCCGGCGGAGGCCAGAGGCGGGCATAGCCAGAAAAAGGCAGGGCGGAAGGCGGCGGGGAGGGGATAGGAAGGGCCAGCAGGCGCGGATTGGCGCCGGGTGTCAAACCCGGGGCAGGGCCTTCCGTGGGAATCGCCGGCGAAGGCAGCAGCCTGAAACTGAAGCCGGCAATGCAACGTGCAGTTCCTTGCAAGGCAAGTTCACCTTCGGGGCGCAACTTCTCCTGACACGCTCCGTCCCCTGAACGTGCCTGCTTTTCTCACCCGGATAATGCAAAGGCAAAGCATGCACAATGCAAATCTATCTACAGTATATATATATCTCCATCTATCTGAGATACACAGATAGATCTGGTAGTCGCTGTGGTCTAGTCAGGGTTCTGCAAAGCACGCCTTCGACATTTCCCCCGCCGAACTCCTGAAGCAAGTCTGCTGCTGGCCTAAAAATGAAGCAACTCTCTGCCTGAGCTATTAAAACGTCCTGACAATCGCAGCAGCGGCACCAGCCTCTCCTTCAAAGCGGCCCCGCAATGATCTGCCTCTGCTTGGTTTTCTCGAAATAAAAACGAAAACAACAAATTCATTCTTGGACAAAGTTACCCCACGGGCCGAGGGGGGCAGGTTCCCTCCGAGGAGGCCTCGCCGGCGCAGGCGGCTTCCCCGGCCTCGCCCCGCCCCGCCCCGCCCGGCCCGGCCCTCTTCGCGCTCCGGGGGCCAAGGAAGAAGCCGCCGCCTGCCCGCCGGCCGGCCTCCGCTCCTCCTGGGCGGGGAGGAGCCTCAAGATGGCGGCGCCCCGGAGGGCAGCGTGACTCGCCCGTTTCCCGCGCGGCTTCGGCCAGGACGCCTCTCTCGGCCCTCAGGGGAGCAGCGTCTCTCCGCCCCAGGTTGGTGCCTTCCTTCTCTTTGGAGAAGAGCCTGTTTTAAAAGGCGAAAAATTGGACGTGTGTTATTTATATTTAATTAGCATACTTCGTGTCACGCGGCGCTTCACAGCATATTTGTAAGGTCTGATATGCTTCCCTTCTGCTGGGCGAGCTTTGCTGTACCGTCACTTGGAACTAAATGCTGTTAATCTCTCACACGCGACTCATATACATACATACATGGATAATCCTCCCTGCTAAATGTGCTTACTTAGCATTGTGGTCTGAGGCTGGAAGTCAATTTCTGCTTACCTGGGAGCAAGCCCCATCTTCACTTACTTCTGAGTAAGCCTGCATAGAATTCTTCATAAACTAGACATGTCATTCAGTGTGTGTGTATGTTTATCTGAAGAAGTGGGCATGCACAGGAAAGCTTATACCAAGAACAAACTTAGTTGGTCTCTAAGGTGCTGCTGGACTATATATATATATATAAACACACACACACACACACACACACACACAGCGCACATGCACAGAGTTACCTGTATAGGATTCTGCCTAAACTAAAAAAATGCCCTTCTGTGTATATATGTCATTCCCAGTTGTATATATTGAAGGGCATTTTTAGTCTAGGCAGAATCCTATACAGGTTTACTCAGAAGTAACTGAGGATGGGGCTTGCTTCCAGGTAAGCAGAAATTGCCTTCCAGCCTCAAATTGCAAAACTAAACAAGCTTACTAGGGATTGGTAGGATTTAATTTGAATAAATCCTGTAAAGGAGCATACTGCAAGAAGTCCACAGTTGTGAGGCATGAGTTTAATGGATAATTCAGGGTAGCAATTAGCACTGGTGGAGGAAGGGGGGCGGTAGGTGTCGTCCGCCCCAGGTGTCATCCCTGAGGGGGGGTGACATCACTGTGCTGTCCCCCTGGGACCCTCGCCATGGGTGGCATCCCCGGGATGCTCGACCTCCCCCCCACCTGGGTGGCTAGCCTCGCCCTGGGTACACAGCGTTTGTGCCCCTTAGGGTGCTGGAGCAGCTAGCTCCGCCTCTGGCAATTACGCTTCCTTGGTGTTTTTTTATTCCAACCTCCCCGCTTTTATTTTGGGGGAGAGCATAATAAAGAGCAGGATCATTTCTGGTGAAGTCTGTAAAAGTAATACTCTGAATCTGAGCATCTCACAACATTTAAAGGTAAAGGGACCCCTGACTGTTAGGTTCCGTCGTGGACGACTGAGGTGGCGCTCATCTCACTTTATAGGCTGAGGGAGCCGGCATACAGCTTCCAGGTCATGTGGCCAGCATGACTAAGCCGCTTCTGGCGAATCAGAGCAGCACACGGAAACACCGTTTACCTTCCCGCTGGAGCAGCACCTATTTATCTCCTTGCACTTTGATGTGCTTTCGAACTGCTAGGTTGGCAGGAGCAGGGACCGAACAACGGGAGCTCACCTCGTCACGGGGATTTGAACTGCCGACCTTCTGATTGGCAAATCCTAGGCTCTGTGGTTTAACCCACAGCGCCACCCGCATCCACAATATTTATTTGGTTATAAAAACGAAAGTATGTGCTGGTCTCCTTAAAATAATGATCTTTAAAATGACAATAGTATGATGCAACATTGAACAAATTGGGCAGGTGTGTCCAAGCACCTCAGAGCCACAGTTTTCAGTTAGGAAAATGAGTGAAGAGAGTGTTAAGGCTCCAAAACTATAACCAATGACCTCATTGAGAGTTTCATCCTAAGAGACATGCGTAGGGTTTGCACTGGACAGGAAGTGATAGACACAGAAAGCCCCAAGCTCCACCTCCAGCAGTGGGGCAGATCCATTGCTGCATCCAAAGTTATACTTTTGCTGGCCAGGACAAAAGGTGAGAGAATGGTTGTTGATTTGCCTGTTGTACTAGTTCTAGGCTGGCACACTCAAGGAGGCAGAAGGTCTGGGCTCTCGGGTGATCTGCTGGGCTTTGGATCCAGTGAATCCAAAGCTCTCCAGTAGTCCACATTTACTCCCCACATGTCCCATGTGTCGGTAGTGGTGTGTGTTTTGGAGTTCTGGCATAGAAACCTTCTGCGTTTAGTATGCGCCTTACTGTGCTCACTGAAACCTCAGTGTCTGCTGCCACCAAGTCTTGCTGCAGCTCTTTTGGAGCCACTTGAGGGCTATTCCCAGCCTGCCTTATCAGAAATCAGGTTTCTGTCGTGGATAGCTTCCTTTTTCTGCCCTGTCCAGGTAGTGTAACCACTGTTCCATTAACTTTGAATTTGCGATGTTCAAGTTGGAACTTTGAACTTCCAAGGTTTCTCTAGGAACCTCCGGTGCCTTCACTATCTTCTTGTATCCTGCTCCTTGTTTGTGAAGGGCGATGATCTCTTCTCTTACCTTGGACCATTCTCTTGACTTAGCCATATTTCTAACATGTAACCAAATTTGACACTCAGCAAACCCTTAGTCAGTTCAGGTATTTCATGTGTTCCAGCTCAAGCACACCTGGTGCAACTAATGAAGCCCTTGATTATGTGCACCAGGTGTGCTTTAGACTACACTTGTATTTGTGCTGTTGTGATACTGTGTTGTGTACTGCCCTGTGATCTTCAGATGAAGGACAGTATACAAATTAGACAAATAAAATAAGTAAACATGTTAAGAAACTAGCATGGGGTTTCTGACACCGTGTTTGATTTATAATACTTAAGCCGTTGGGGTGGGTGGTGAGTGAGGACGTTTACAAGGGAGAACGAGGGTGAGACATACTTGGCTGGAATCAGTCTGTCTCAAGAGACAATGGGGTGTGCCTCTAGGGGTGAAGCCAAACCACTGGAAAATCACAGCTTGTAACTGCTGCCTCCCACGTTATTTTTGCTGCTTTAACAGCACCAAAGTGACCTCCTCAGAGTGCAAGCCTGAGGGGTGGGTATGGAGGTCTTAGGCTGCTCAAATGACATCTCACTGATGTGGTCCAAATGAAAGCGGAGCAATATGTTTGGCACCAGCTTGGCTGCAGGAGTTGCCAGAAGAATACAAAGCACCACCCAACTGTCTTAGAGGCTCCACTCCAAATTCGTATAGGGTTTATTCCTTCACCTTTTCTAGGTAGCAGAGGTTTGGGATCAGAGTTTTGCTTCTCCCAAGTTGGCTGCCTTCTCAGGTGGACAAGCCACATCTGTCCCTCACTTCCTTCTACAGCACGCACAGACATGGTCTTACCCATTCAATCTGCTGGAGCCGGTCTTTGCATGCTTTCATCCGTAACTCACTGAGGGTTTGAGACCCATCAGGAACCCTCACTTGGTTTAGCCAGCCAGTCAAAGCCGTTCCTGAGTGTGACTGGTGTTGCATGCTGACAGCTTCTAGGAGCCACAGTTGGACTTCTGAGTAGCCCTGCATAGGTTTGAGTATTCTGATCGGAGGTGACCATGGCGAAACACAAAGTAAGGTGGTCTTTATTTCAGATTAGTTAATCCAGTATGGTTTTCTTTGACTCACAGCACAGCATGTGGTCCCTAACAGATTACCCCCGAGGGCATGTGGCCCCGCCCCTGTTTTCATGGATTGTAAGGCTGGTAGGTGGAGGCACAACACATATACTGTATTAGGCCCTGGTTTTTCTCATTTCTCTCCGATTTATTCCATACAGTGAGAACCCACTGAACAAGGGGTTGCTGGTGGGGTTGCCTTCTTGTTGATTCCTTCCCAACAATGAGTTCGCGCGCCCCCCCCCCCCATTTCAACATGCTGATTTGCTCTCTACGAGCTTTCTCCTAAAATTGCAATATTGGATTCTTTGGTTAGTCACAGTCATTTGTGTGTATGTGTGGTGGGACTGGGAATTGACAAGCCTTATGTAGCAAGACAAGGGATTTTGCACACAATTTATAATGTTTTTTTAAAATCATGGTTGTTTATATCTGACTACCTCTCTGTGTACATACTACTGTATTTACTCAAATCTAATGCTCACCTTTTTTGGCCAAATTACGTTGCAAAAATTAAGGCGCGTGATAGATTCAATGGCACATTTACATGCACCAACAAATACTTTTTTTGGTTTCGTGCTTCTGAAAATTGAGGTGCGCATTAGATTCGATGGCGCATTAGACTCTAGTAAATATGGTATAATTGTTCCTTTTAATTACCATGGGGTGTTAGGGGAGGGGTAGTACCTCTGGTGGGGGACACATTGTGCTTCTTCTGGGGTAGTTTGTCCACCTTTGGTCCCCGCTCTGCACTCTTTTATCTGTGGCTCCTTGTCAGCATGCAGGCCACCCCCTGGGAATGGCTTTGACTGGCTGGATATCACTTCAGTATACTTGCATATAATGTGTAGAAATGATGCTCCCCATTTCACACATGCAGAATCACAGTAACATGTGAAGTTGCTATTAGTGACTGTGATTCTTTTGCTTCCCCCATAGGACTCTGTTCCTTAAATGAGATGTCTCAGTATTTCTAAAATGCCAGGAATCATTTCCAGAAAATAAATTGACATAAAGCCAAAGTTGTCTGGCAAATGTAGAGCAGCCATTGGTGTTCCCTGGTTTTAAAGGCAAAGTGAAACACTATCAGGTCTGTCTTCACCTTTTAGTTATGTTGTATGAGGATGCTCAACTGCAACACCTCCAGTGGTCACCAAGTCAGAATGGAGAAGCAACATTCTACCTGCTTTTAGGAGGAGCTATGCTGAAGGCTGTTGAAGTTCTCAGTTTACAGTGGTGCCTCGCAAGACGAAATTAATCCGTTCCGTGAGGCTCTTCGTATAGCGGTTTTTTCGTCTTGCAAAGCAAGCCCATTGACAGCTTAGCGGATTAGCGCTATTAGCGGTTTAGTGGCTTTTAGCGATCAGCTCTTAAGCGGCTTATCAGCGGATCAGCTGATAAGCAGCTTAGCGGCTTAGGGAAAGGGGGGAAAGGGAGGAAAAACCCGCAGGAACTCGCAAGACATTTTCGTCTTGCGAAGCAAGCCCATAGGGAAATTCGTTTTATGAATTTCGTCTAGCGGGTTTTCGTCTAGCGGGTTTTCCGTCTTGCGAGGCGTTCGTCTTGCGGGGCACCACTGTATTTGCCAAAGCCAGAAGTGTTCAAAAGAGGTTCTGGTACAAGCACTTTCTAGAGTGTTTGACCCACTAGTTCTCTAAAATGCCAAATTCCAGCCACTACAAAGGCCATCAATCCTTGGTTAGTGAAGGCAATGTTGTGCATTATCAAATTCTTTTATGCAAGATGTTTCTATTACAACAATATTTGAAAGCCATGCATAAATATGCATAGAGAGCAAAAAAATACACAGACTTAACTATAAAATTTATAGTATATATGTATGTGTATTAGATTTTTTGGGGGGAAAGGGATCTGTAAATTTTGTAGCGGTAGAGAAGTCATGGAATAGACTAAAACAGACTTGAATTTTCCTCTCTTGTACAGTACTCCCTTTTTCCATACTTCATTGCAACCAAACGGAATGTTTACGTTTCCTCTGTGGTTATAGAAAATATATTTCCCTTCATCTGTAATAGGCCCATGGCAGTGAGGTGGGGGAGGGCAGAGAAAAATGCTGCCACTGTGCCACACTAGGCAGATCTCAGACCAAATTCCTGTAGATGCAGGTGTGTTGATTTCAGCAGTGTCCAGCTTACAGTTTGCTTGTTCACTCAGTTTTACACACAAGTGAAGGATGATGAGCTGAAACTGTAGGTCCACCTTGTACCACTTGCAGGTTAGAAGCGGAGAGCTTGAGATCAGGCTTGCCAGGTACAAAATATAAAGGACGGATAGGCCTTGGAAGCCGGTGGCTGCCATAAGGGATTTCCATTATGTTCTGTAGACTGTGACCAGGGTGGATTTGATTTAAATCACTAGTCAGTAAGACTTGATTTAAATCATTTTTTTACAGAAAGTCTCATCCTTGGTGGTATAATCTTAATATTTACAACCAGATGAATGTTTCATTTTTGGAATAATAAATTATCAGAGTAGTTTTTACAGTTATATCAAAAATGAGTGATTTGGTTATACTATTAGAAATACATAGACAGATAATTATGAAATTATTGTGAGGTTTAATAAGTTAACTGTTTATATTTGGACAACTTTTCTGCTGTACTTTATTGGAAGGAGAAAAATAATCATTTTCTTAATAACAATTTAAACAATTTATTTAACTAAAACAATAACATTATAGCATATGCATCCATGTTTGTTAACTGATGTGGTTAAATGGTTTTTTTTTAAAAAATAACTTAGACCTAGTTTTAGCACACACGAAAAACTTAAATCAAATTCTTATTTCCTGATGAATAGTCTTTGGACTATAATGTAACTTAAAAAGAAAACTATCTTTAAAAAGATTTCCCCTCCAAAAGCATTTTATTTTAAAATTTTGATTTTTTTATTATTATTTTTTAAATCATTATTTTTTTACCCACCCTGCTATTTATATAATTTTGGCTTTTGTGTTTGTGGTGGACTTTATCTGGGTGTGCACAGTGCTAGAGTGCAGACTTCACACACATAATGTATCTGGTTCAATAACCTGTCCTCACAGATAGGAGGGCTAGGGAAGACTTGAAGAGCCATTGCTATTCCAAATAAAGGCTTGGTAGACTAATGATGTGATGCTATAAAGCAGTGTGAAATGTTCATTTTCCTGCATTTGCACCCTGGGTGCTGAATGAAATAGATTGCTACCCCTTGAAGGTTATGTGAAGGTCAGTCAAGATCCATATGTGGAAATCTTTTTCCACACAAGGATCACCTTTGCTAGACTGGGAGAAATATGCTGTGTATTATTTGTGGGGCTTTCTCTGAAGACGGTTGAGAAACTTGAGCTGGTGCAGAATTCAGTGGCCAGGTTGGTCAGTAGGGCAAGATGGTTTAAGCATATATCACCGATCCTGGCCCTACTACTCTGGCTGCTGGTCAGTTTCCAGACTCAATTCAAAGTTCTGGTTTTGACCTATAAAACCCGAAATGGCTCAAGACTGCAATACCTCCACATGAACCGATCAGGACCCTGCACTTGGGCATAGTCATGATTTACGTTGGGGGCAGGCAGGCCACCCACCTGTCATCATCCCCTGTCTGGCTTTGTCTAGCAGATTCGGAATGAAACGTCTCAACCACAGTTGTTTTAAATGACAATCATACCTCTTGTTACGTTCGGTTCAGGTTACGTCTTTTCAGGTTGCGTCCCGCGGCGACCCGGAAGTACCGGAAAGGGTTACTTCCGGGTTTCACCGCTTGTGCAGACGCTCAAAATGACAGCATGCGCAGAAGCAGCGACCCGCGCACGCGCATACGTGGGTTGCGTTCTGCTCATGTTGCAAACGGGGCTCCGGAATGGATCCCATTCGCAACCAGAGGTATCACTGTACTTTCTTTTGACCCCAAGTATTCAGAAAAATCTGTCAGAATCTTAAGCCATTTGAGAATTAGGAAGTTAAAAAAAATAAAATATCAGAAAGTACATTTCATGCAATTAATGAGTATATTTTGCAAAATTACAAAGAACATGCCCTTTTCATATTTTTAAAGAATCAAAACTAAAGCAAGTTTTCTTGGACTTGCTGAAAATCTTTTCAGCACTTCCTTCTCAAATACCTCTTTTTTCCAGTTTTTCTGTGCACTCTCAGTAAGCAAAGCCCATTGAGATGTTCCCCTGTCATCGTCAACCTTAACCAGGTCTTTACTCTCCACAAGGCACTGAATGCTATGGTGCAAGTGGTGCCTGGCTGAGCTAGAGATTTATTGTGGCCGGGTAAAAAATTTGTGCCTCTTTTATTAGGTCTGCTACGTTCATCTCTTTTAACTGCTCTTGGCTGAGTTTCTTCTCCTTCCACATGGTATACCATAGTTGAGCTTCAGAGTCTTGCAAGTTATAAAAACTTGAGAACTGCTTTTCTTTCATCTTGAAGTCTTGAATGTTCTTCTCCAGGCTTCCTCAGCCTCGGCCCTCCAGATGTTTTTGGCCTACAACTCCCATGATCCCTAGCTGGCAGGACCAGGGGTCAGGGATGGTGGGAATTGTAGTCTTAAAACATCTGGAGGGCTGAGTTTGAGGAAGCCTGGTCTTCTCCAACATAAAGGGGTGTAGAGCCAAAAGTCACACCTGTCGCTCAGTCGGGTTGCCAGTTGCATCACTAGAATGCCCAACAGCATCATCCAAGTGACCTCAGTGACCATTTCAATTTCAAATATTCTTATTGTTTCTACTTCAGTTAAGTATTTTTACTTATTTACTTGATTTAGGGGGCCAGCTGCCCCCCCAGCTGTGCCCATGACCCTGTCACCACCATCTATGGCCCTTCTTTTTAGTGTATTTTTTATCTCTGTTGGAAGCCGCCCAGAGTGGCTGGGGAAACCCAGCCAGATGGGCGGGGTACAAATAATAAATTATTATTATTATTATTATTATTCTTTGTGTGCCACTTCCACAAGAGGTCTGGAGGTTGGAAACATGAGAATGCACCTTTTCTGGGGTGACTCACTGTTTGAGGATTCCTCTTCCCTCTCTAGGCTCGTCTGGTGCTTTCATTACATATCTTTAGGCGCCAGGCAAAAATGTTTTTCTATAACCAGGTTATAGATTGAACATTCTATGGCCTTTTAAATGTATTTCTGGGAGGGGGATTATTGGTTTGTTTCTGTTTTATTATATATTTTGTGTTCTCATTTTGTCTTTATGTTGTGAACCACCCTGTGATCTTTTGGATGAAGGGCAGTATAGAAATTTAATAACTACTATTAATAATCTACAGAAAGTTGTATACTAGCACTGTCAACAGATAAATAAACTTTTTTTTTTTACATTATTTGTTTACTGAGCAATTAAACAGATTTTCAGCATTACTTTGTAGGTTTCTTTCACACCTACTAATTTTATCCTCACAATAAAAGTTGTACCCTAGCAATGAAGTCTATCCATCTACTGATTAGCTGTTAGTCCTGTAAAACACCCTTAAGGAACCAGTGGGATTTAAGCATCCACTTTTTCTGGATTGCAGCCCTTTTAGGAGGGCATGCTATCTGAATAAGTAGTTCCTGGTACTAAAAACTGGTGCAAATGCTTTCATTTTTCATCCCAAAGATAATAGTGGAGAGAGAGAGAGTTAAAATAATCTATGTGTGTATAATTCTATAATTGTTACAATTTTGGTTTGTGATTAACCAGCAGGAGTAGGTTGCTGTAGTTGACAAGGGGAGCTTTATTTCTGAAAAATCTTGTAGCAACAACCTGCGGGGCTTATAGTTCGTAAAGTGGATGAAGCATTGAAAAGGACTGTGTTTTGATTTGTAGCTTTAAAAGAGAGGGAGCGAGAGTATAGTCGTTTTATTACAGTCAGTGACTAGTAACAAGATAAAAACACCAATTACAAAATTTAAAAGCTCAGAACAAAATAAAATAGTATAAAATCACATGCGCATTAAAAAAGCAGTTCTAGTTGGTCATTCATCTGTCAGAAGGGGATCCTTCTGGCCAAAGGATGACCAGGGAGCGAGAGAAAGCAGTTCACCTAATAAATGAGTTATAGCCCTTGGGACTCTCAAAGTGGTGATTTAATGGTTGTGTTTGGAACAGTAGCCTCCTCTGATGAAAGGGCCACGTGGAATAATCATAAACATGAGGCAACTTCCTACTAGCAATGTACAGATGTGCCATTGCAAGAAGAAACAAAACCAATATTGTTTTGAGCTACAAATGGAAAATGTGCACTGCTAGTTGATGAAAATGCCACGTTCCATTGGGAGATTTTGAAAGCACTTAAAGGACATTTCAAAATAGTTTCATTTCTAAGGAGGTTGAACACCCTTATTCCCAAGCTCAAAATACCTTCAGGTTTCTGCAACTGGCATTGCTGAAAGGTGGAGATAGATTTTTTGTATGGTGGTCTGGCTGCGGTTTTGAACCATTTTAGAAATTCCCCAGGTGTGTTTTGCAGCCACATGGAGATCTCTGGGTGACAGGCTGGCCACGGGACATCTCCCTCTGGCCGGCCCCTCCAGCTGTCTTAAGCAGGGAAGCAAAAGAGCTTATTTACTGCATTTATATCCCACCTTTTCCTCCAAGGAGTACATGGTTCACCCCCCCTCTCATTTAATCCCTACAATGACCCTGTGAGGTAGGTTAAGAGACTGTGACTGGCTCAAAGTCACCCAGTGAGCTTTACGACTGAGTGGGGATCTGAGCCCTGATCACCTGGGTCCTAGTCCAACACTCCAACCACAATACCACACTGGCTTCCTGCTGTTGTTGTTGTTTAGTCATTTAGTCGTATACGACTCTTCGTGACCCCCTGGACCAGAGCACGCCAGGCACTCCTGTCCTCCACTGCCTCCCGCAGTTTGGTCAGACTCATGTTTGTAGCTTCGAGAACACTGTCCAACCATCTTGTCCTCTGTCCTCCCCTTCTCCTTGTGCCCTCCATCTTTCCCAACATCAGGGTCTTTTCCAGGGAGTCTTCTCTTCTCATGAGGAGGCCAAAGTCTTGGAGCCTCAGCTTCAGGATCTGTCCTTCCAGTGAGCACTCAGGGCTGATTTCCTTCAGAATGGAGAGATTTGATCTTCTTGCAGTCCATGGGACTCTCAAGAGTCTCCTCCAGCACCAGAATTCAAAAGCATCAATTCTTTGGCGATCAGCCTTCTTTATGGTCCAGCTTTCACTCCCATACATCACTACTGGGAAAACCATAACTTTTACTATACGGACCTTTGTTGGCAAGGTGATGTCTCTACTTTTTAAGATGCTGTCTAGGCTTCTAGTTCTTCTGTTATAGGGCAGCTATATAAATTAAGTAGGTAAATAAATATGGGAAAAGCAAAATGTCACTTAGAGAAGAATCTGAAATATTTTCCTTGATGCTTTACTTTGTTTTATTTGATGTTTTCATGTGTTGTAAACTGCTTTGAGATTATTTTTTTTTAAAAAAAGCAGTATAGAAATATAATCAATCAATCCCATTGCAAAAAAGGTGCCTAGGCATTCCGTTGGGGTGACTGTAACCTAGGTTTAGCATGTCATTTGGCAATTAGCTTCTGTATCTGAGTTTCTAACACTGGCCGTGACCCAGTACTACGTCCCAGCCCAACAGCTTAAGACCAGCGTTTCAGTGTATTGTTTATGCCAAGTATTTTTTTAAAATTTCATTCTCCTGTAATTATGAAAGATGGTTAAAAGTAGTTCAGTAGCCAAAATATCCTAAGCCAGCATCCTTTTTTTCTTTTGGCATTTCTTGGATTATTTTATCAGCAATTGGTTACAGAGGAGTGTGCAGAAGGAAGCAGGGACTCAGACCATCCTGTGCTCTGGAATCTAATCTAGTACTAATTTTTCAATTAAAGCAAACTGAGTGTCAATGCACTTTTGTCCTGTGGCTCCATAGAGCTGATGTGAGGGATCAGAGGGCATATAGTATTATGGTTGTGGCGCAGTGGCCTGGTGGGAGGCACTGGGTGCCACACCACAGGGGGCGGCACTTACCGCTGGGCCAGCAGCGCGTCTGAGCCACGCGTTTCTCCTGGAAGTGACGCAGTGGCTCAGGCACCTGCAGGCTCCACGCTGCCTGAAATGACAGTGTGGGGCTTGCGTCTGCCCACTGCCTCCCCCTCAGCAGTAGGGCGGCTGAGCCTGGGGGAGGAGTTGGGCGGACTGCCTGCAGGCTCTGTGCTGCCGGAAACAGCGTGGGGCTTGCATCCATCCGCCGTCTCCCCCAGGCTCGGCTGCCCTACAGCTGAGGGGGAGGCGGCAGGGAGGCTCCATGCAGCTTGCCGCTTGCCCCTTGCCCCCGAGCTCAGGCCACTTGTGCCACCCTGGGTGCCCAAGCCGCTAGCTAGCCGCTGTTGCTATGGGTCTGCATGCTTAAATAGTGCAGCTGGATTTCTTGTGAGTTTTTGCAGATCCAATTGTAGTATATTCCCTGGAGACAATTCCTTGTCCTCACTTCTGTCTTTGTTGTAGAAATGCCAAGCTTTGTAGACATCCCTCCCCCCCCCCTTTAAAGGTTTTCTTTGGGTGTGTGTGAGAGAAAGCGGCTGGATTTATGTGTGACACTCCCACTTTGCCAAAGGCTGTAGACTACCTTTGAATATTCATTAAAAGGAACATGGGCAGCTTTTAAATAGCACTTTAATGCATAGACACGAAAGGGCAAACATGCTTGTGGGAATACTAATGCAAGCATACTGATTGAACTGCACTGAACATCTGCCTGTGGACCAAAGGGACTTATGAATACAATCTGTTGTTACGCAGGAGAAAGATTGGGGGGCGGGGAAGGGAGGGTCACTGGATAGCTTTCCTCACTTGATAGCCTAGATGGTGTGTTGCTGGCTTGGCTTTTAAATGATTGATGGGGGAGATAGCTGATAATACTGATACAAGAGTACGGCATTAACTTTTAATTCTTCTTATTGGGGGCTTGGAATTCTGGCTGTGACATCTTTAAACATTGTGGGCTTAAAGGTTTTTTTTTGTTTAGTCCCAATTATTGAATCCCATAATGCATGTTAGTTAATCATTTTGCAATCCAATAGTTACAGTATTCATCCTTTCATTTCTTGGAATTATATTGGTGCAGGGACACTCTGAACCATAGTACAGCTTCCTGGGATGTGCCTTTGAAGTCATTGCTTAAAGTGCTATGCAAGCAAAGTGCTGTGTGGTACCATATTCAACAGTGATCAGAGTTTAAAATGGGTACCTATATGGTTGAAAGGAGAGATGAGCCAAGCCGCAGTCAAAAGGCTTTTTCACCTTGGTCCCTGCTTCCCTTTGAGTGTGAACAGCAACAGATGCTTTGGCAGAATCCTCTTTTTCTGCCCCTGAGCTGCTCAATCCCCTTTGTTTCTTTGCTTGATGCTTGAAATTGAGTAGCTGAAGCACATGAGCTGGCAAAATTAGTCTTGGTCCTCATACGTACTGGGCAGTAGGGTGACCGGTGGCTAATTGCCTTGGACTGCAGAATGTGCTCAAGTGCAGAGTGGAGGTGAGATGGGACCAGAGGCTGCACTGGGGGGCGCATAGGAAGCGCTTGGGGGGCCAGTCTAACCATCCAACCAGCCTAACATGTATCCACCCTCTCCATATAGTAACCTGTTGTGTACCACATGCAAATAGCACAAACACGGATGACTTAACTGACATCAAACCAGCTTTGGAGAACTGTGTGGTGGCGGCAGCCCTGGCTTCCTGTCCCAGATGTCCTTATTTGCTCCTTGACTTCATTTGGGGGCTGGGGGAGACTGAAGGTGGGTACTTGGTGGGGGGAGCTTTCTCTTTTCTCTTTCTCTCTCTCACACACCATCAAGACTAAGACAATCAGAATGCTTGGATGTGGGTGAGAGAGACTATTCATTTTGTTCTAAGGAATAAAACAAAAGCATGTGTTAACCTGATGAGATTGCAAACAGTGTGATGCAAACATGTTTGTAAATAAAATGGACAATAAAATGCAGGCTGCTCCTGGACTGGATGTGCAGAATCCGCTCGCCATAGAGTAGTTTATTAAAATGTTATTTAGGCAGGTTTCTGTTTCTAGGTTTGAAAATGTGATGTTATTGTAATAGTGCATCTGTTCAGCCTAGTTACCGTATTTTTTGCACCATGACACTCACTTTTTTCCTCCTAGAAAGTAAGGGGAAATGTCTGTGCGTGTTATGGAGGGAATGCCTACGGGTGGCATGCCTACGGATTTTCCTCCTCTAAAAACTACGTGCGTGTTATGGTCGGGTGCGTGTTATAGAGCGAAAAATACGGTAGTTACCCAAGAAATCCATGCATGCAACCTCAGTGGGTTTTTTGGGTGGGGGGAGATGTAGGTCATTATGAGACATAATGGATTGGGCTGGGGAATTAGTTTGTGAATGCAACATGCAAAAAAAAAAAAAATCCTACAACTTGAGTTTGTCATATTAATTTAACACGATTGTTTACTCTGAAACAAAGTGTAAGCCTCTGGTTACTGGAGTTGGAAACTTGCCCTAGTCTATGCTTGGCTATACAGTACAGACTTTACAACAAAGCGCTTTATATCATTATTATAATATATATTATCATTATCATAAACTATTACTTAGTTTAAGGAAATGGCTAATGTTCATGATACAGAGCTTTTGGTAATCATACAATTATGAGGAAGGGGCTCATATCCAGATTCAAAGTATTTTTGCTCGTGTTCTCTCAACCTTAGACAAAGTACACTTGCACAGCTTCCCTGCGGTGTCAGTACAGCAGTCATAGAATCATTGAATCCTAGAGTTGGAAGAGACCACAAGGGCCATCGAGTCCAACCCCCTGCCAAGCAGGAAACACCATCAGAGCACTCCTGACATATGGTTGCCAAGCCTCTGCTTAAAGACCTCCAAAAAAGGAGACTCCACCACACTCCTTGGCAGCAAATTCCACTGTCGAACAGCTCTTACTGTCAGTTTGGTTCATATGAAGTACAAGAGACTAGGGCCCTGCGGGACTTGACATCTTTCCGCAGGGCCTGCAAGACAGAGCTGTTCCACCAGGCCTTTGGTCAGGGCGCAGCCTGACTCCCTCCTCTGGCAATCTGCACAGAATTTTGCTTAACGGTTGCCATCAATTTGATTTTAATTAATTTTTATAATGAAATGTTTTTAGAATGTTGGATTATTTGATTGTTGTTAGCCGCCCTGAGCCCGGCTTCAGCTGGGGAGGGCGGGATATAAATAAATTATTATTATTATTATTATTACTCAGAAATCTTCAAGCCAGTCCATACATGCTTGCTGGCTTATTTATTTATTTATGTAGCCTAAGCAAGCTGTCCATATCCCCCCCCACGGGGTGTTTGTGACTGGTCAATAGTTGATCCAGTCTAACCCTGAGGTCCTTGGAGTGAGGTTGGGAAGCATGTGTGAAGAAACAGACCCTAAATCAAAATGTGGGGTTTGTAAGGAACTTCCACCTCGCATTTGTCCAGCAGGTGGCACTATTGTAGCTCTAAACCGCAACAGTCAGTCTCCTGGTTATATTAAACGTACTGTGTTTTGTGTTATGATTATTCACTTGGTCTTAAAAGCTAACATGTTGAGCTGAAATGTATGGGTTCTTTCTTCAGTTGCAGATTGTGGTGATGAACAAATAAAAAAATGCAAGATACTTTTGACTTCTCAAAGGTGTTTTAATTCGCTTATCAGGGAGCATCTTATTAAAAGCAATTCATGACAATTCATTACTGTTTAGTCTTCCTGATTTTATCAGATAATAGTTGAAAAGCATGTTTTCCTTCTTTATCGCGGTGCCACATTGCAGTTGTCTAATGTCAAAGGGATTAGGAGTTCTTATATTTTTCCTTCTAGGAGACGCTACCTTCCATTTAATTGTATTTTATTGTGTGCAAAGTTAGTTAAATAAACCTTTTTGTTTGCTAGTGTTTAAGTAAAACTTCTGATGCTTAACTAAATGAACTATTGCATTTATTTCTTGCCCCATAACTCTGCTTTCTTGGTGATATACAAAGTTTTAAAAGGCTAAAATACCAGGACAAAATCCATAACCAGCACAGGGAATAAAATACAATAGCAACCATTGTCAGAAGGCGAAGCTATCTCAAATAAAATGGAGACAAACAAATTAAAAACAGCATTCAGTGGTGCTAATGTTTAAAAAAAGCCTGGGAGAACAGTACTTTCTCAACCTGGCACTGCGGAAAAGCAAGAGGCAAGCACCTAGGAGGGAGAGAGAGTTCCACAAAATTGCTAAGTGTCTGAAAAGTGCCTGTTTTCTTGAGCTCTTTTGGAGCCATTCATCTTGCTTTCAGTTCTTGGTTAGTTAACTTTGAGCGTGGGGTTAATCTAAGTGGACCTTTGACTAATGTGCAGCTCTTGGTTCACCTCTTCTTTCATTTTGAGATTAGGGGTTGCATAAACAATTGCAGTGCCCCAAGAATGGAAGGAGGGAGCAAGCAAACGTAAACACCACCAACTGACTGTATATTTGCATTCACTATATTTGCAGCAGCTTAAAAACTCACCCTGCCAATTTGAAAAGGTGAGGGGAAACACTTTTTAACCCTATGGATTGTGTTCAGGGGGAAATAATCTGCATCAAATAGGTGGTCTTTGTTATCCTGATAATGTAAAGCAAAGTTTTGTACAACGTGACAACTCTCTCAGTTGTACAGGTACAGCCGTGTTATTTATTTCCATTATGTCTAGAGTGGGGCTGGGGAGTGTGTGGCTCCTCAGGTTGCATTGAATCCACACTCCATCAGCCCAGCCAACATGGCCCATGATCGGCAATGGTGGGAGTTGTATTCAATGCATCTGGTGAGCCGCAGATTCCCAATCTCTTAACTAGTGAAGACCTGTATCATTTGCACCCACCCATTTCATAACTTAACCAAGCTATATAAAAGAAGAATCAGCGTTCTGCGCCCCCCCAGGTGCATGTCGTGCTAGGAAAACGTGATATTGCTGTCAGTGGGGGTACACAGATATCGGGCCCCAAGCCAGCAGGGGCCCCAAATACTCCCCTTCTTTCTTTCTTTCTTTCTTTCTTTCTTTCTTTCTTTCTTTCTTTCTTGGACATTTCCAAAGAAAAAGCACGGAGGAGCTAGCTAAGACTTTAGCTCTCAGCAGGTGTAAGGTCACTTAATCACTGTTGCTAAGGAGCAAACGTTGCCTGCTGTGCCCGAGACTGAGGAGGGGGCCCTCCCAGAGCAGCAGAAAACAGGATATGCTCCTCATGGTTGCTGCTAGCCTGGCTGGACGGAGGAAGATACTGGGGTATGTACTTTTCTCTGTGTCCACATTATTTCATCCAGGCATGCCAATAGCAATAACAACATAGCAATAATAGCAATAACAACAGCCCTGTGAGGTAGGCTAGGCCAGTGTTTCCCAACCTTGGGTCTCCAGCTGTTTTTGGACTACAACTCCCATCATCCCTAACTAGCAAGACCAGTGGTCAGGGATGATGGGAATCGTAGTCCAAAAGCAGCTGGAGACCCAACACTGGGAAACACTGGGCTAGGCTAAGCTAACATATGTACCTAAGAAGCCATTCCTGCCAATAGATTGCAGGGGGCCGGGAGGATGTAGGGGGTTTAGAAAATCCTGTTAGCACCCTTGGCTACCCTCAAAGCAGAATCTTAATTGAAGATAGAGATGGAATGCCCTGAGCAAATGATGATTATTTGTATTATCTTTATTTATTAAATTTATATACCGTCCTTCATCCAAGAACCACAGGGTGGTTTACAGCATAAAACCACAAGAATACATAGCACAAAGTTACACATGTGTTGCACTAGAGGGACTAATAATCTCTGGAAAGTTATTTATTTTTCTTGAATGGAATAATACTCACTTTTTATTGGATATCATCATCTGGCTGCTTTTCAAAATCATTATTCATTAAGTTTGAAATAACAGTAACAGTTGTGAAAATAAAGGAAAACAAAATGTATAGCTTTGCTATTTGGCCTGATCTGCAGAATTACGCATATATTCTTGAGAATAATACAAGTATATATCCTTCTCTTGAAAGACAGGAAAGGAAGTATTCCGGTACATATGCATTGTATAATAATCATTGATCAATTGTCCATAAAGCAAAACTGCAAAGATACCTCTTGTCTAGTAGCAGCTGTGTAAAGGAACTGCTATTGAGCACATAAAAGGAAGGAACTAAGCAATCCTATAGGATTTGGCTATCAGAAAAGCAGACTACTTGGTACTTAAAGCTAGAAAAGTCACTTTGTGCAAACTCCACAAGGCTAGCTCTCCAAAATCCCATCCACTCCCTTTAAATAGCTATAATTAATCCTATAGCTTTCATTTTATGAATTAAAATTTTAATGAGTGCTTTTTGTCCTTAGTGTGTATTTTGGGTGCAGCTAGGAAAATGTCTGCATCTGCATGTTCTGAATAGCAGTGGCATTCATAGAACCACTCGGAACTGTTTGCAAGTGTCAGGATGCTGTATTAGCTCATTCAGCACCCGTAAGTCACTTGGCTGGTCTTCAGGCTTGCTAGTGCCATCCCAAACAATACAGTTGGCACAGTGATGGCATAACCAAAAGCATATCCTTTCTGTTCAGGTCTTCATTGGCTGCTTTGCTGGAGAAGTTACTACTGTATCTAAATCGGGGTAAGCTAAAGGTAAAGGGACCCCTGACCATTAGGTCCAGTCGTGGCCGACTCTGGGGTTGCGGCACTGATCTCGCTTTATTGGCCGAGGGAGCCGGCCTACAGCTTCCGGGTCATGTGGCCACCATGACTAAGCCGCTTCTGGTGAACCAGAGCAGCGCACGGAAACGCTGTTTACCTTCCTGCCAGAGCGGTACCTATTTATCTACTTGCACTTTGAGGTACTTTTGAACTGCTAGGTTGGCAGGAGCAGGGACTGAGTAACGGGAGCTCACCCCGTCATGGGGATTCGAACCGTCAACCTTCTGATCGGCAAGTCCTAGGCTCTGTGCTTTAACCCACAGCGCCACCCGCATCCCTAAAAATCGGGGTAGTCAACCTTTTATTACCTACCACCCACTAATGCATCTTTCTTGATGGTAAAATTTCCTTACCACCCACCAGCGCTCGATGGAAGGAGGATTCAGCTTCTGCCGTAGAACCCCCTACTGCCCACCTAGAATCCTGAAACGCCCACTAGTGTCCGGTAGGAACCAGGTGGACAACCCCTGATCCAAATGCATACACTGCAGACTCAAAGCATTCTTTGTTGTTGCTATGCCCCATTTTAGTGATTTAAGGTTTGGCTCTGAAGGATCCTGGGGCTGCCCCTTGGTGATCCGTAGCTAAGGAGAAGATACGGGCTACATCACCACTGACATGCTGACCTTATCACTGAGCATCAAAACATGAGTAGTAACGATAGTGCTGCACAGTGGTTAATAGAAACAATAGTTTCTAATATGAGGTTATAGTGTACTCAGAACAAGAAATTAAAGAATAACTAAGGAATTGGTTCATGCACAGTTTAAGAATAGTGGTTCAATTATCTCTTAACAGGCAGTTAGAAACAATATGTCTCTCAAGGTCTGCCCTGCCAGTTTCAAGATGCAGATTTCAAGTAATATTCCTGTGCCATTGCTTCCTGTACAATCCTGATGCGTAAGATGCTTCAGTCCCTGCCGGTCTGTGAAGGTGGCAGGGACTCGCACAGAGTTCCCACATTCACCATACCGCAACACCTTGGTTTGTGAACAGCCTAGTTTACAACCATTTTGGATTACGACCAATTCAAACCCAGAAATGCATGTCCCAGTTTGCGAATTTTTTTTGGATTACAACGCATTTTTTGGGGAGGACCCATTGGCGAAAGCGTGCCTTGGGTTCCGACCTGTTTTGGTTTACAGTCGGACCTCCGAAACGGATTATGGTTGTAAACCAAGGTACCACTGTATTGGTATTATTGGGAAAGTACTTGCCAGGTCACTTTCTGGGCTTGGCTATGTCCAAGAGCTGTAAATGGCTCCAGATATGCGTTTTCGTGAATAAATTGGCAGTGCCAGGTGACTGTGTGGTCTAAACATAGTTTTTTGCAGCTTCGTTTGTCCTAAGAGATAATTTAAGCACCAGAACAGGCAGGGGGCATCAGGGTTACCTGTAAAAAAAAGTATTTCTGTATGTACAGAAACGGATGCAGCGAGCAACAGGAGATTTGATTGTCACATGGATTTGTGCCCTTGCTAAGTGTTCAAACCATAGGATAACATTTAAAATCAAGAGCTGTGAGATTGTTTTCCTGGCTGTGTAAAATATTTGTCAGATACCTCACAATGCTTAAATAAAGGGTAATGAGGTAACAAAGTACAGTCCTTTGACTGCCTTCTTTAGCTAGAGCTTATGTTAAAAGGTAACTTTCTCTTTCTCATCACCATATTTTTTTGTCCTATTTCTCTGTAGAGCATGCAGCCCAGTAGCCCCAGTGATGATATACACCTGAGTGAATGGCAGATGAATCACTTTGCTTATACCTCTGACACCTCTACACCAGGACAGAAGGCAGATGCATATCGTGCACAGATTTTACGCATTCAGTATGCATGGGCAAATTCTGAGATCTCCCAAGTTTGCGCTGCCAATCTATTCAAAAAATATGCAGACAAATACTCTGCGATTCTTGACTCTGACAATCCAGAGATTGGCTTGAATAACTGTGCGGAAAACATTTTGACACTGGCAAGAAGTCAGCAAAATGAAAATGACAAGTGGCAATCTGCTTTGACGACAGCTAATGTGATGGAACTGAAATGTGTGCAAGAGATGATGCAGAACAGTGAAATGTTTCGGCGTGACAAGGAAGCCACTGCCTCTGTTGCTTCAGGTCTTCCTAAACTCACTCACTGCAGTGGTGATGGCAAATCTGTACATAGGGATGGCTCATCAGACGGTACAAGTCAGGAACTACATATCCTTGGCAGAGCCCCAGCTTTGAAACCTCATCAGTTTGGTATGCTTTCCTCAGCCAAGGCCAGAGCTGCACATTCTTTTTTGCCGGTGCCTATAAGTGAAGGGTCTGACATTACCTCTTGTGTGACTCCATTGTTTAGAGATGGTGAATCAGTGTTTAGTAGTTCTCTGACACTCATGAGTAACTCTGGTTTGAAGCAGAATTCTTCATCTTCCACTCAGTCTGCTTTCCCTTCAGAGATGGGCAACCTGGGGAAAAGGAAAGCATTTCTTGTGTCGAATGAAGAAAGTAGCACTACATCTTCTGGTTTCATTCTTAATAAGCCAGTTAATACAGAAGGGAAGACCTATGCATGGAGTGGAAGCAAAAACAATGAGAACAAAGCATCTGGTTTCAAAACTGCAAAAGAACAGCTCTGGGTGGACCAGCAGAAGAAACACCAGCACCAATCAGAGCGTGCACCATTCCCATCTAGCAGTAGCACAAAAAAGACTTTAGGTCTTTCAAGATCTCGGGGTGTATTCGGAAAGTTTGTCCCTCCAACACCAAAACAAGACGGGAATGAAAACACAGGGACGCAGTGCAAATCTTACGGGTCTACAGAGGTGACTTGTCCAACGGATGAACGGCTAAAGAATATAGAGCCAAAAATGATTGAACTTATTATGCAAGAGATCATGGATCATGGGCCTCCAGTGAATTGGGATGACATTGCTGGGGTCGAATTCGCAAAAGCAACTATCAAGGAGATAATAGTGTGGCCCATGTTGAGACCTGACATTTTCACTGGTTTAAGGAGTCCTCCAAAAGGAATTCTTCTGTTTGGTCCTCCTGGGACAGGGAAGACGCTCATTGGCAAATGTATTGCATGTCAGTCTGGGGCTACATTTTTTAGCATCAGTGCCTCTTCATTGACCTCCAAGTGGGTAGGTGAGGGAGAAAAGATGGTCCGCGCATTGTTTGCTGTTGCACGATTCCAGCAGCCAGCAGTAATCTTCATTGATGAAATTGATTCTCTTCTGTCCCAGCGCGCAGATGGGGAACACGAGTCTTCTAGAAGAATAAAAACTGAATTCTTGGTCCAGTTAGATGGAGCAACGACCTCTTCTGAAGACCGCATATTAGTTGTGGGAGCAACCAACCGACCACAAGAAATTGATGAGGCTGCCCGAAGGAGACTGGTGAAGAGATTGTACATCCCACTTCCTGACACTTCTGCTAGAAAGCAGATAGTGACTTGTCTGATGTCAAAGGAAAATTGCTCCCTAACGGAGGAGGAAATTGATCTCATTGTTAAAAAATCAGATGGGTTTTCTGGAGCTGATATGACTCAGCTTTGTAGAGAGGCTTCTCTAGGCCCGATCCGCAGCCTTCAGTCTATTGATATTACAACCATTGCACCTGAGCAAGTACGATCTATAGTTTTTCAAGATTTTGACAATGCTTTAAAAACTGTGCGTCCCAGTGTGTCCTCCAAAGATCTTGAATTGTATGATACTTGGAATCAAACATTTGGATGTGGAAGATAAGAGAAATTAACTTTGCATGCTTAAATTCCATGATAACATTTGATTTTTATCTTTCTTTCTAAAAATGTTCATAGTGTTCTAATAAATTTGAAAAAAACAACAACTGGCATGTCGTCGCCTTCCATCCTTCCTTCCTTCCTTTACTGCCCAAACTGTTAAGCCCTCTGTGCAGACTGATTGCTTAGAAAGAGATATTAGGTAAAGGTAAAGGGACCCCTGACCATTAGGCCCATTCGATGACAACTCTGGGGTTGTGATGCTCATCTCACTTTACTGGCCGAGGGAGCCGGTCATGTAGCCAGCATGTCTAAGCCGCTTCTGGCGAACCAGAGCAGCGCATGGAAACGCCATTTACCTTCCCGCCGGAGCGGTACCTATTTATCTACTTGCACTTTGACGTGTTTTCGAACTGTTGGTTGGGAGGAGCTGGGACTGAGCAACGGGAGCTCACCCCGTTGCGGGGAATCCCCATGCTCATTGGGAATTACTAATGAGTAAACATGCATGCATACCCCTGCAGTAACTTGTACTCCAATCCTAATTAATTACAATAATCTTAAGATGTGGAGTGGCAGAGCCCTTAACAACAGGTATCATTGAAGAAGAAATGATGTTGAGAGGCTCCACTCAAACACCAATATGCTGCAGTTGAGAAGAAGTAAATCTATTTTCATAATATTGCACTGTATCACAGAATCAGGACTTGAGTAGGAAGGTATTAGAGCTCATCAGTCTTTCAATATAGCCCTGTAGAAGTCATTTCCTCTGTGTGTGTGAACACGTACACACACACACACACACACACACACACACACACATATGTATCATAGGATCTCATCATCATAGGATCTCAGGGCAGTTCACAGATTAAAATACAAGATAAAAACACAACTAAATAATTAAAACAAAATGGCAAAACAATAACCCTGACTTCCCACAAGCATATATTAAAAGGCTGTATAATATGAATTAGCTGAAGGTTACCAGTGTTCTAGGTATTTATGACTGCTGAATTGTCAGCATATGGGGAAATGCTTTGTTTTGATAGAGTCAAACAAGGAGAAAGGGAAGTGAGGTGGAAAAAAGAATGGTATGAAAACAGGTATTTAAGTGTGGCTTGCATTTGCTTTGTTCTAGAATGATTTGTTTTTATTTTTAGAAAATTGAAGGCCACCTTTGTGAACAAAACTCTTTAAAGGCAACTTACAAACAAGTAAAAACACAACCACCTAAAATGGTGGTAAGATGAAATATAATACAAAACTGCCAGTTTATTAAATTTGTATACTGCCCTATACCCACAGATCTCAGGGCAGTTCACAACATAAAATTACTAAAATAAAGAGCACAAAATACATAATACATAATAATACATAATACAAATAATAATAATACATAATACAAAGGCAACCCAAGAATCCCCCCTTCCACAACAAATTTAAAAGTGCTTCAGATGTCAATTAGCTAAACGCCTCGTTAAAGAGGAAGATTTTCAGCTGGTGTCTATAAAAGTGTCTAATGAAGGCGCCAGCTGAACCTCCCTGGGGAGAGAATTCTACAAATGGGGAGTTACTGCAGAAAAGGCCCCGTTCTCATATTGCTGCCTTTCAGACTTCTCATGGAGGAGGCACATGCAGAAAGGCATCAAAATATGATCTTGGTAGGTTCATATGGAGAGAGGCGGTCCTTGAAGTAATGTGGTCCTGAGCTGTTAAAGGCCCTCTGTCCCCGACCAGAGAGGAACCAGCGCAGCACAGTCCTTCAATGGCTGCGCTCGTTTCTCTCTGGTCGGGGACAGAGGGTGGCGCTTGGGGGGGAATTGTCATCCCGCCACTCCTTGGTGTGTGGAGTGCCCCAGGGTGCGATACTCTCCCCGATGCTTTTCAAAATCTTTATGCTTGGGCTGGGTTGCCATCAGTATGCCGATGACACCCAACTCTATCTGTTGATGGATGGCCATCCTGACTCGGCCCCAGACACACTGACCAGATGCTTGGAAGCTGTGGCTGGATGGTTACGTGGGAGCCGGTTGAAGCTAAATCCTTCAAAGACAGAGGTCCTCTGGCTGGGACGGGACGATATGGGATTGAGGGGGCAACTCCCATCTCTTGCGGGGGTGCAATTAGTGCCAGCACCGTCTGTTAAGAGTTTGGGTGTAATCTTCAATACCTCCCTCTCTATGGAGGCGCAGATTGCAGCTATAACAAAGGCGGCATTTTTTCATCTCCGCCAAGCTAAGCATTTGGCCCCTTATCTCTCTCGCCCTGACCTAGCCACTGTGATCCACGCGACGGTCACCTCCAGACTGGATTATTGTAACTCGCTCTACGTGGGGCTGCCCTTGAGACTGACCCAGAAACTCCAGCGGGTGCAGAATGCCGTGGCGAGACTCCTTATGGGGTCTTCGCTGCAAGATCACATTCATCTGGTACTATACCAGCTGTACTGGCTCCCGGTGGAGTACAGGATCAGGTTTAAGGTGCTGGTTTTAACCCTTAAAGCCCTATACGGCCTAGGACCCTCGTACCTACGGGACCGCCTCTCCTGGTATGCCCCACAGAGAAACCTACGGTCTGCAAATAAAAACATCCTGAAGGTCCCAGGCCACAGAGAGGTTAGGCTGGCCTCAACTAGAGCCACGGCTTTCTTGGCAGCGGCTCCAGTCTGGTGGAACGCTCTGTCACAAGAGACTAGGGCCCTGCAGGACCTGACATCTTTCCGCAGGGCCTGCAAGACAGAGTTGTTCCACCAGGCCTTTGGTCAGGGCGCAGCCTGACTCCCTCCTCTGGCAACCTGCACAGAATTTTGCTTAACGGTTGCCATTAATTTGATTTTAATTAATTTTTATAATGAAATGTTTTTAGAATGTTGGATTATTTGATTGTTGGATTATTTGATTGTTGTTAGCCGCCCTGAGCCCGGCTTCGGCTGGGGAGGGCGGGATATAAATAAAATATTATTATTATTATTATTATTATTATTATTATTATTATTATTATTGGCCAAAGCCAGCATTTTGAATTGGGCCCGGGAACTAATTGGTAGCCAATGCAGTTGGACCAGGATCAGTGTAATATGCTCAAGCCGTCTTGCCCCGGTGAGCAACCTGGCCACTTAATTCTGCACTAGCTGAAGTTTCAAAACCATCTTCAGAGGCAGCCCCACATACAACATGTTGCAGTAATTTAACCTAGAGGTTACCAGAGCGTAGATAGCAGTAGTTAGTCTGTGCCTGTCCAGATAAGAGCGTAGCTGGGCAACTAGCCAAAGCTGATGGAAGGCACTCTGGGCCACTGAGGCCACCTGAGTGTCAAGTGACAGCAAAGGATCCAGGAGTTTCCTCAAGCTACATACCTGCTCCTTCAGAGGGAATGAACCCCCATCAAGAGCAGACAACCTCCCAGCCGCCTGGTTTAGGGAACTGCCCACTGACAGTGCCACCTCAGCCTTATCTGGATTGAACTTCAGTTTGTTCGTTCAGCACATGCACTGTCTCACCTGCAGATGTAAATGAGAATTAGAGCTGTGTATCATCAGCATATTGCTGACAACGTACTCCAAACCTCCGGATAACCCCACTCATCAGTTTCATGCAGATGTTAGACAATATAGAGAGTAAAATTGAGCCCTGTGGAACCCCACATTGAAGGCTCCATGGGGCTGAAAAACACTCCCCAAGCAGCACCCTCTGGGAACGCCCATCCAGACATACCACAACCTCTTCAATCAACAGAATGCTTCTGACGAACCTAATGTCAAAGGCCTCTATGGGCCCGTGTGTGTCTGCAGGAGGCCACTTTGGTAGGCCCAGACCTGTTTGTTCTGCCATGGCCTCTGGAGTGATGCAGCCCATTTTCACGCCTGTATGTTCCATCTAGTAAATTTAGACCATGAGCATTTATGAATGGTAAACTTGGTAGTCCAAGCTTCTAAATATTATTGCAACAGAGAACCAGCTCCCACATTTTGGGAGTAATGTACAGATGTTTCTCCTATGTTCTGGATTGGTCTAGCTGAGCAGCCTTTCATCTACTTGAATCGAAAGGAGATGCGAAGCCATCAAGTGTTGATCCATTAGAATAAATTCTGATGCCATCTTTTACTGGTCTTCCTGTCTTGCACTGTTAAGTTGGTACATGGTGAGCTGAGGAACTCAAAGTATATATTTCTGAAGATTTAAAAAAGCTTTATTTTGGCTTTGACTTTGAAAAAAATTGCTCAAGGGAACCCCTTGTAAACTCAAAGTGCTAAGATATTACTGTCTCGCATAAACACATCTCAAAAATTCACCTAACGTATATCTAACATGTTCCTGCTTGCACAAATATTGTGTGTGTTATGAAACTGCACCAACTACTTTCTAGTGGCTGGTCTTGGCTGAACACTCAGCACGGTGTTCTTTTGCAGTGAATAATTTCCTCTTCCTTGAATATGATTGTTTATACCATGTCAGCTGTATAGCTAGGCACTTACTGAATGTACTAATGCTGCATTTCTGTATCCGGTATTGCATCTCTTTAGCCGTCTGCCACAGCCATTTACTTGAAAAGGATTATATTTAATTGAGGATGTTTATGTTCTCTGTCCAGGATGTTTCAGTTGTGATGTAACTTAGTTTCTTTAATTAAATGTGTAGCAAATGGAGCATAGTCAGGCCTCATATGACTTGACCAGTCAACCATGAGACTAAAGTCACCTGCTGTTACTGCTGTCACCAAGATGCTTCGATGCAAAACTGTTCTGTCTGATCCAATAGGCATGTTTTGGACTGGATGGATCTTGGCAATTTTCAGCATATGGGATTTATTTAGTCCAGGTAAGAAAGTCCAGGTCAATACGTAATGGGAGACTAGCAGAATCTTCCAGAAACAAAAGCCCAGAGAAGCCTATTCTGAGAAACACTCAATAGCTGCCTGAGAAAGGGAGCAGAGTTAAAACAGTGGGGATGTTGAGGCTGCATCCAGAGCTGATGGCTGAACAACTGGCCCTATAAAGGGGGTCATATTTGTCGCTGTGTGAGCCCAACACCTCTTCCTCTTTCCCTGTTTATTTGCCCTCGAGTCCAATCTCCTAGTCATATGAATCCAAATAGTTGTAAAATGGAAAGCTCCCAGGAACTAGTTGGTATAATAATAATAATAATAATAATAATAATAATAATAATATATATCCCAGCCACTCTGGGCAGCTTCCAACACATTAAACACTTCCTGATACAGGGGTGCCTTCAAAGTCTTCTAAAGGCTGTGTTTTTCTTTATCTCCTTGACATCTGGTGGGAGGGCGTTCCACAGGGTGGCCCCCACTGCTGAGAAGGCCCTCTGCCTGGTTCCCTGTAACTTCACTTCTTGCAGTGAGGGAGCCACCAGAAGAGAACAGCAAGAAGCACCAACTCTTGCCTGGTGCAGATACAGTGGTGCCTCGCAAGACGAAATTAATCCGTTCCGTGAGGCTCTTCGTATAGCGGTTTTTTCGTCTTGCGAAGCAAGCCCATTGACAGCTTAGCGGATTAGCGCTATTAGCGGTTTAGCGGCTTTTAGCGGATCAGCTGATAAGCGGCTTAGGGCTTAGGAAAGGGGGGGGAGGGGAAAAACCTCGCAAGACATTTTCGTCTTGCGAAGCAAGCCCATAGGGAAATTATTTTTGCGAAGCGCCTCCAAAACGGAAAACCCTTTCGTCTAGTGGGTTTTCCGTCTTGCGAGGCGTTCGTCTTGCAGGGCACCACTGTATCACAGGGCTGCTGATTTTATGACCAAATCAGAGGTGGCCTTCCTCCTCTCTTCTTCTTTCCTGTGCAAATTCCCTCCTTGTTTCTCATCAGCATTAATCACAGGGAAATATTAGGTCTGCACCATGCTAATTATGGCTAATAATATTAACCATGGTTTGCAACCACAATTTCAAACCTTTTAGCTTCAGAATCTGGGGAGAGTTGCATACAGCAGGCAAAGGGCAGGGACAACTTCAGTCCAGATCAGTGGAGTTTCTTCTGCGCCAGAACTGCTCAAAGCCTTTTTTTCTAAAGTGCAGTCAACAAAGGTGAAAACACAGAGGCAAAGAAAGGGAACCGTTCAGGCAAGTCTGTCAAGTTGTTGATGTACTGCCATGTGCTGTGAAATGTTCCATTGATGCAGGTACTTGCTTTATGTCACGTGATCCTCAAAGCTGTAAACTGTTGGAAGCCCCCCTCCCCCTGCGATGGGTGTTTTGAGAAGCAAAGCCACAGAGCTAAAATAAGCTGTTTCCAGGAGTGCTGATGGAAAGTGCCTCTGGCTGATAGTAATTATTCCCAAGCCATTTTCAGGTTCAGTTGCTTAATGCCTGTAAACCATCTTTATGAAACAGCTCCAGCTGTATAGAAAAATCTGGTTCAGAATTCACTAAGAAGCTGCTGAAATTTTGGGGGTTTTTTGAGTGAATATGTAGTTCATATTCAGTCTGGAAGAGGTGATGGCTGTGTGCAACAAATAAATTAACATCACATTGTATGATCATTATTTCCCCATCTTTGAAGCATATTTTAAATCACTTGTACTCACTTATATGAGTTCCAATTCTTCTGTATTGATACACACCTTAAATATGTTGGGGGAGGGGAAATAAGTTTCTGAAAATTCCTACATATGGCACCCTCTACTTTGGCATTGTCTTAAATGTAGAGGGATGGGGGGGGGGAATGCTGCCACTATTATTTCTAGATAGCTTTTTTGTGAGTTTGTCAGTGAATTTCTGAAATGATAAGTTTAGGCAATTTCCTTCCAGAAACATGAAAAATATTCTGCCTAATCTCAAACATAACTGCACATGAGCAGAAGTCTTTCCATCACATTTTGAGGGCTGACCCAAGCATTGCATGGAATACTTTTTAAAGTGCTGTACAAGTCCTAGTGTGATGGAAACAGCAAGGTTCAAAATTGCAGCTCTACCAAGTCAAAATGTTAACATCTGCTTTGGAGTAAAGCAGATGCTCTAGCGTTATAATGGGTCCAGGTTGGTTTTCCCCTTGCCCTGAAGTTCCTCCTTCTGGTTTAGGAACCACATCCAAGTGGTTCTTGATCTCATGGCAGAAAACAGACTTGAGCGTCTCAGAATTAACATTAAGAATAATCGTTTTTATTTATTCTTTGTTCTTGGAGAGATCCCCTTAATGACGAGCTTGAGATATTTTACTTCTCCATGATAGCTGCTTACTGTACCTTTTTGTTTTCTTCATATAAGCAGTACTATTTACCCTTGAATCAAAATGAAGGACCTTGTGCTAGTCATAAACATTTTTGTCCCTTCATTAGTGAGAATTCACATCTCTTTGCAAAGGAGTGGGAAACTGATTAAAATGGGAGCAATTATCTCTGCTTCGTTTTACTTTTGTATTACTTTCTCTATTGCTGTCTCTTACTGATTAAAGGCTGGAGTTGCACTACTGTTTAAATATTTGCATTGTGGTTGTGCCAAGTGGCCTAGCAAGTTGTAAAGGATGGCATTCAAATTCCCCATTTAGGAAAAGCTGCTCTTAAACATTTTGTCTGATGAAGAAACAGATGTTTCAGCACATCAGCACATCATTCAGCACATTTGCCAAGATCTTCAAATGGGCTAGATTGGGGTTCACTGTTAGTGAGAGATTCTGTCCCACCCCTTCAGAACTTTAGGTTTCAAGTTTATTCCTCACTTCAACACAGTGGAAGATCACAATTTCAAATAAGTGAGGCAAATGTTTGTTTTATTTCACAGCAGGGGGTGGGGGCTGCAGGGTTGACAGTCCTGGGTGCATTTTTCGGGGGGGGGGGTGCTGTGCATCTGGCTCCTCCTTGCCCTGCCAGAGGATTCACCAGGCAAATTGTTGAGATCAGATCCCAGCCTCGCACAGCAACGCAAGGGTGGCAGGGTGCTGTGAGAAGAACACAACAGCCATGCGCCCTTTGATCCCAGACTCTCCCTTGCTTTGCCCTGCCAGCTCCAAGCTGCTTTGTGAGCTGGGGTGGTCCAGGGGTGGTGGTGGCTGGCTGGGCTCCCCCCGGCACTGGCACGCAGGTGGCGCAGCATGGCCCCGCTTGGCTACAGTTGGGCACGTGTGCGCTGGTGGCTGGCTTGGTGGGCTCCTTTCACCCTCTGCGTCCCGCCCCCTGTGGCGTGTGCCCATGCCAGCCTGCCTCAGGCGCCAGCAAACCACGCTACACTGCTGTTTCACAGAGAACCAATAGGTTAGTTTTGATGTCATACATTTACAGTTGTCAGCTGGTTTAAAGCATTTTTACTTTATTGATCTTCTGAATCAGATTTCAATAAATGTGCATATTATTACCAAGATTTCAATGCAGGTTTGACATTATGGGATATTGGCCCTTTTCATGTGGGGACCATATGTAGGAGAAACTATAAAGGAATTTTCAGAAACTTATTTTCTCCCTTAAAGTGGGGAGGGAGGGTGCATGCAAGCCCAACCTTAATGCCCCCCCTTTGCATGGAGAAGGTTCCTAAATATTCAGTGGAAGAGGAGGCTGAAGAGGCTATGCGTGCAGCCCTCTTCCACACTCTAAGCCGGTACAGACAGCATAACAGGGCTGTAGAAAATAGCAAAAGAGAACTCATTCTAAGCAAATACTTCTCACTCTTAAAAGGAAAGAAAGACACATCTCCTAATATAATAATGTATCAGAACCAAAGTTCCTTTTAAAAAAGCAACGTCTGTACTCTAAGCCTGTAGCATCACCAATTAATATTTGCCTCTGCCAAAAGCTTGCAGCCCACTTTAACTTATTACTGAATTTGTGTTTAGGAAAGTATCTCCCACATCTATTTGTCTTATGGCTCCTGGTTCATTTCCCTCTGTTATTTTATGGCTCACTTGCCTATTCTGTCAGTGGGCTAATGGGCACCTGCAGTATGGCTTTTTTTTGAAGTGATCTCTTTAGCATATCCGCATGTCTGCTGGGGAACTGTCCTGTGAGGTGCCACATTCTACCCAGAGAAATGTTCTTGGAAAAGGTACATAGACCATCCGTTTCTATGGTCACAGGATTGCTTCAGAAAATCTACAATTTCTTGAGCATCAGACATCAGAACTGGTCCCAAGTGCAATTTCCCTCAAAGTTTTTGCTTGTTGGATAGGACCATCTGGTACAATGCATTATATAGTGAATCTGTTAAAGGTATTTTGGTGCTCCAATAGAAGGGTTTAGAGACCTCAAAGGTAACAATTCCTACAATGTGTGTAATTTACTAGGGGAACAACTCTAGCTGAGTAGTAGAGCACATGCTTTCCGTGCAATAAGGTCCCAGGTCCTGTCCCTGGCATCTCCAGATGCGGCTGGAAAAGGCCTCTGTCTGAGACCCCAGCAGCACTGAGCTGGGTGGACGAGTCGTCTGTCCTGGTCTAATGGTCTGACTTCTCCTTCCCGTTATTCTGGCTATGTTGGCCTATAGAACAAAGATGAAAAGGGGCAAAGGCACTAGTGCAGAAAGAGAGGAAACCTGTCATTTTGCCTTCATTTTAAAATTTAATTTAATTTATTGTATTTCTATGCCGCGTTTCATTTAGATGAATCCCAAAGCGGCTTTCAAACCATATATAACAATAACATAAAAATGCAATAGAACATAACACAGCATATGTCATATAAAATAATTAACAAATAATCAGTAAAACAATTACAATCTGTCAAACACTATTAACCAAGCAGCAACTAAAAAATAAGCTAAATATCACAATTACAGCAAATGTTATATGATTAACAAATCAACATGACTTTTATATCTATAAAATAATATTGACAACATTAACAGAATACCAACTAAAAAGTTAAGCAAACAGACAGGAAAATGTAGAGCACCCCTCAACCCTTGGGCTGTGGTGGGTGTGCAGAAACTTTGGCGTCTAGATGCAGGCAGCATTATTTACTAGGACAAATGCATATCGGGGGGTTCTCCACACCCCAAGGTGTACTGTAAAAAAGAATTTCTCACTGAACAAGCAAATATGCTTTTAAGGGGCAATGAACGTGTAGGCTTGCCATAAAGGTAAAGGGACCCCTGACCACTAAGTCCAGTGGCAGAGGACTCTGGGATTGCGGCACCCATCTTGCTTTACTGGCCAAGGGAGCCGGTGTTTGTCCGCAGACGGCTTCTGGGTCATGTGGCCAGCATGACTAAGCCGCTTCTGGCGAACCAGAGCAGCACACGGAAACGCCATTTACCTCCCACTGGAGCAGTATCTATTTATCTACTTGTACTTTGATGTGCTTTCAAACTGCTAGGTTGGCAGGAGCAGCGACCGAGCAATGGGAGCTCAACCCGTAGCAGGGATTCAAACCACCGACCTTCCGATCTGCAAGCCCTAGGCTCTGTGGTTTAGACCACAGCGCCACCTGCGTCCCCTTGCCGTAGTAAGCACCAAAGTAGGAGAGAAGGGCAGGCATCCCTCATGTGAGGAGATGGTTCTTTCCAAATGCCCTCCATGCACATTGCCCCTTGTGTGCCCTTCCCAATATTCTCCCCCCGCCCCCGGTGCTGCTGCCCAATTCATGATTCCTGCTTTCTTATGAAAGGGAAAGCACCATAAGTGTAGATGACAAAAGGTCATTCAATGACAAGCTTAAAGAGAACCACTTTCCCCTCCTCATAGAACAAACAAGGCAAAACTCTGGCTTTCAAAGTTGATGTTTTGAGATACTTTAAACTAGGAAATAATACCCTTGCAAGCCAATGTATTAGACTCACCCAGTGTATTCTAGTTTTCAGGAGAAAAGAAGAAAAAAGTACCCAATAGATTAATGTTGCTTAGGCTCCAAGGCAGAATAATTTGTTCTTACTTGTTGAAGCAAACACTTAATCTGTGCTGTCCCAAGACGTTTTCTGCCTGAAGCATAACCTTAAAGGCACACATGCATCCCTTGGCAAGGCCAACACTTTTGAAAGGTTTATTCCTGCTTACATTGGCATGGGAGGTCATGCCTCCTGTCTTTAGTATTCCCCTCCCCCCCCCCACAGCACCCACCTCCTAAATAGGCTTTAAGACAGTTGGTGTAGAAGGAATAGACAATTTAATCTATAATGTCTTAATTCTGTTTTTCCTTTGCTTCAATCTGAAAACCCTGTTATGTATGAATCATCTACTGGATCAGGTCAATGACCCATCTAGTCCAGCATCCTGTTCCCACAGTGGCCAGCTGATTTAAATTTCACACACACACACACACACACACACACACACACAATCCACTTAACGGAAGAGCATTTGATTGAACTGTCCACTTTATTGAAGTGTCATATCTGGGAATATTTGGGTTAATCAAAGATGCTGCCATCAGTAGTAGATATGATCTAGGTATCCCCTGCCATCACCGCTGCCCAATTCAATTATTTCTTCAGTCCATCACAAAATATATTAACCAATTTTAAGACTAATGAGTTACTGATCCGATGCTTTCGTCCTACCAGGTTATCAGCACTTATTGTCACCTTTGTAATAGCTGCTTAGTGAAGGAAAACGAGTATTTCTTCTTCTTCACTATTATGACCACGGCACTAATTAAAACATTCTTGTTCATTTTTAATAAGCGATCTCCAACAGCAGTAGATAGGACTTTTAGTTCCTTAAAACACAGAGTCATGGTTAATGAACTGATGTTGAAAGTTAAGGTTCTTCTCACATGTGCCCAAATTAAGTGGTTTGTAGCAGTGGGGTATTATTGGCTGCTTTTTCTCTTCAGTCAGTATCAAAAAGCTGCACAAACCAAATAAAGAGACAAGCCACCCAGACTAAGGGCCAGGTGTCTGTGAACATGTTTTTCCTAAGTTGGGGTAGTCTCCCATGATAACTTCATTGGCCATGGCACACAATTAATTGTGATTGCTGTGAACCACAATGTACGTACACATGTGACTTGCAGTTAGAGTGCAGTCACCCTGCAACTTAGGTGGGAGTTACATTCTGGGGATCACATCTAAAGCCATCATGGTGTATAGTCAAAATGGTGGGTGGGATTGCCAAAGGCTTTCACCAGGCAACTGTCTGGTATGTAGGTAGGTAGGTATTCTGCCAAGCTCATAAGCACAAGTTATGTGAATGTGCACAAGTTGAAGGTGTGTAGGTTGCAGGTTTGCTGTATTGCAAACATGCAACTAGAGATACCTTGTGAAGGCTGAGGTCCTATTCCCAGTTACTTGGAAGCAAGCCCCTTTTGTGCTTGGTGGCCCTTCCAAATAAAATTGCTCAGGATCCAGCTGCACATTGCTTCAAGTGGCAGTTATCACCATGTGTTGCATAGGGTTAAAAAACAACACCTTGCAGTAGAATTGAGGATGGATCCAAAAGAGCAACAAAACTGGAGGGTCAAGAATCAAGGTAAAACTTCTGAGTATTTTAGAACCCCAATTTGGTTATCTGGCAAAAGACTGTGTTACTGGTCAGACTGGCACAGTTTTGGCTGGTGAGCAGTTCTACTGGTGAGCTGTTGTGTGTAGTGGCTGTGCCCGTGGATTCGGTCATCTCAAATGGTGTTGCTAATGCAGGGATGGGGAAGTAGATCTAGCCACCAGGCTGGCACTGTGCATCATTTTTGGGGATGAAACTTAACTTTTTTCCATGCACAATTGTATTTCCTGTTTATAAACATGACCAATGTTGGGCTCCCCTGGATGAGTTTTCAGAAGAAAGTTAAAGGACACAGTTTGTGTTTTGAAGCTACAGACAACTTTTAGGCTTATCAGCACTTGGAAAAAGGAAAAGATCAGTTCTTTTACTAGTTCACACATGCCAGGGTGGAGTTTGGGGAGCCTTTAAAAAGGCAATTACATTTTAACCCCTGGCAACAGCTTGAACATTGCTGTCTAACAAGCAGTCTGTGTTGAATGTTCTTCTCCTGCCCAGCTGATGAGAATTAGTCACATGAGATTCCTGCATACAGGGAATTGGGCTCAATGACCCTTGGGTCCCTTCCAGCTCTGTGATTCTACACACCCTTCACCACCTCAAGACTCCAGTCAAGGTTTACTCAGCCTTAGGTGGGACAGGAGCAGAGTTTCCTGCGCATAACAATATTAGATCAATCATTTTGTGGCTTTTGAAATCTCTTAGTTATGCATTGCAATTACTTCCCATTTGCAAAGGAATAAGGTGTGTTGTGTCTCTCCTTTCAGAAAAGTTCTACCTATGGTCTTCAAATGACATTTTCCGGAGTTTTTTTTACAACAGTGGCACTGTTCTGAAGTAGATTGTTTCAGGATACAACTAGCACTTCCTACTCACCCCCCCATGTAATAGCTGTATGTTAGGCAGCAAAAACTTGATGGAGGGGTATGCTATGACTTTTACCTGCATTGCAGGAAAAGCTTTATTTGCCTCCTGTACAGATGTCAAAGGCACAACAGATATGCCAGAATAAAAAGTAGCTGAGACCGGTTTTCATGTGACAGGGAGCTGTGAAAAATGTTCCACTCCAGCCACGGGAAGCATGTGGCAGGGCAGTCCCTGGAATGTGCCAGAGGAAGTTTTAAAGCCTTACAGGCTGAAAGTCCCAGATGAAAGAAGGAACTTAAAGGGTGTGGCTGGGCCACAATGCTGGGACTGTCTGTTGACCAGCAAAGGCCTTCTTGGGCCTGCTTCTGTGCCTGTTTAACAAGCAGCTTGAGCAGCGACAATCAGCAGATGAAGCTCCTCATAGGATGGAGATGTTTCTTCACTTGCTAATGCTGCACAAGGGTCAAGATCAGGATCAGGACTGATAAAAATCCTGACAACTCTTCTGGCAACAGGAAGTGACCTAGCGCAAAGCCCAGTGGCTGCAAAGCAAGTCAGCTCCTACTCTTGAGTCCCGTGAGTAGGCAGGGGAGCTGCAGCAAAGCCTTTCCAGCCCCTCCCAAGCTGCTCTCTGACTTGGCACCGTTCACCCAGGGAGCGCACCTGGAGTGGTAAGAGAGCCAGCCCAGCACACAGGAGACCGGCGCACATATGCTGAACAATTGATTCATCTAATCTTCTGGCAGGGTATTTGTGCAGTGGAAAGGCTTCCCAAACGATAAACATGTTTTTCAGAGGCAGAAGCTCTACTTGGGAGCAGTCTGGGGGTAGCCCAGCCCTGGAAGTATGAGAAGGCATCTCCTTTCTGTTGCAGGGATGCTCCTCAGACACTGGCTTAGGAGGACTCCCAGGCTTGGGTCAGCAAAAATGGGGGGGAGGCAGTTTTAGATAACAGAGAGAGATGAAAAGAGACTAAGGTGCTCAATTTCTTCTTGGGCTGAACTACTTCAGTCTGCGGGTGGGGAATCTCAGATTTGAATACTTCTACACACACACACACAGGGTGGCGCTGTGGGTTAAACCACAGAGCCTAGGACTTGCCGATCAGAAGGTCGGCAGTTCGAATCCCCGTGACGGGGTGAGCTCCCATTGCTCGGTCCCTGCTCCTGCCCACCTAGCAGTTCAAAAGCACGTCAGAGTGCAAGTAGATAAATAGGTACCGCTCCGGCGGGAAGGTAAACAGCGTTTCCATGCGCTGCTCTGGTTCGCCAGAAGCGGCTTAGTCATGCTGGCCACATGACCCGGAAGCTGTACGCCGGCTCCCTTGGCCAGTAAAGCGAGATGAGCACCGCAACCCCAGAGTCGGTCACGACTGGACCTAATGGTCAGGGGTCCCTTTTACAAACCTTTACACACACACACACACAATCACACATTTAACAGTTAGTTTAGCTTCCCCCCCGTGCAGTTTAGACTGCAGAGTATCTCCTCCCACCCCAACTTGGAAACATGAAACTATGTTCCTTCATGCTAAATTTGCATCCTTGTAACAATAGTGTAAGTCTGTAAAATTGACAGGGACCTTGGCCCTTTCAAAGACTGCCCTGAAACGTCATATTACTTTGGAGAGTGTGGAGCTTCAAACAATCTCATAGTAAGATAAAAATCAGGACTAGGTCTTCAGGTGGAAAAACAGCTCAATGTATATTTGGGTTCTTGGTTTAAATCATTTTTCAAATCTTGAGCAATGTATGCCTGTTTGTGTGCATTTTTATTTTTTAGAAATAAATATTATTTAGAAATAATAATTTATGCCAATTTTACTATAAAGCTTCTACAGAGGGGGAGAGAGATCCACTTTTCCACTCTGCATAGTCAGGAGATACCAGGTGCTGTTTATGGGGAGGGAGTGATGGGCCCCCCATAGGGTGAGGACAGCCTTGAGGTATCCCTGTTTAGAACAAATATATGCAAACCCGCCAGCATGACAAGTGCAGACCTGCTGCCAACAAGGCAGAAATAGATACTTGGTAGAACAGAAAATAAAAGGTATTTAAACTAAGTCAACAGAATACTCTGTTACGTTTTCCAAGGTTAAAAAAGTGCTAAATTACTGGTGAAGATAACTTTCCAAATAATGTTCAGAAAGGTTATAATTTCCTGTTGGACCAGTGGAGGAAAGAAGATTATTGATCTGAAGCTGAGAATGCAAATAATTTCCTGTACACTGAGCTGCCAAATGCTTCCCTTTATTGATTTTTCTCCCTCTATTTGCTTAACGAAATGTTGTTTGGGTTGAATATGTACATAGTTGACCCATTATTAATATCTAAAAATAACCCAAGGCCCACAAAGCAGAAGGAAGGAGAAGAGGTGTGAGAAGAGGAGGGGGGGAGGCATCTCAATTCCAAGAGGAGAGCAAGGGGGAACAGTTTCTGAATCTGATTAACCTATTTTGTTGATGTAAGTTTCTGTAAGAGTAGGGTTTCCATTATAAGAATAACACAGAGATACACACACAGCTCCTTTGCTTTGAGAGGAAATTAAAAAGCAAGGAAGAGCCTTGGGTTTTCAAGCCACTTGGCAGGAGATGTGGCACATTGAAGATTGAATTCTAAAATGATATGACAGCAGCTTGTTGGAAACACATATTTGTGTGTTATCATCAGGGAGCCGGGGCAACTATCTGACACCCTTTCACAGGGGCAGGTGAGGGTCCTGGTTTTGGAACATGTCATTCTGCAAATAACGTGGAGTATTAATAAATGTAAAACAGTATTTGCTGTCAATCTGCTTACAAGGTTGTAGTTCACTGCAGGGACCTTGACAGTATTGGGAATAATTAGAGCAGAGCCAAGGAGGACTTTTCTATGCTTCAGCTAAATCCAAAAGATGTCCTGATGCCCTGTATTGTTTGACTTGAAGGCAGTTAAGAGTATGTGGTTCTTTTCTTTATTTTTTTAAAGCAAATAAGCTGCTAGATTTACTTTGCCCCTTTAGCTATCTAAATGCAGGCACACAACCAAAATGTAAATCCCTTGGAGTGAATTAAGCTCGCAGCAGAAAAATCAGATCAACATATCATGTCTTTAGTTCCAGGCCGCCTCCCCAGCACCCTCACGCTTCACATGAAGGATTCAAAGCAATGTGTACATCATTTGGGGCCCTCAAAGCTCACTCAGTGGCCTTGGGATGGTCCCTGTCTCTCAGGCTAGCTGCAAGGGTAAAATGGGGTGAGGAGAGAACCAGGGACCCTGTCCTGAGCCCCTTGGCAGAAAGGGGGGCATAAATAACCATGGACCACATTCAAGAAGTTAAAAATCCTATAAAGTGGTCAAATACTGATGATGGACATCAAAGAGGTGTGTCTGTGTTTCAGCACCTTTTAATCTGCAGCCAAACGGAGCTAGTTTTAGTGCTAAGTAGGTGTTACAGGGTGATGAAGAGCTGATTTGGAGCTGCAAGGGGCAAGTTCAAATCAATGTTCAGCTATGAACTCATAGGTAGGCTAAGGTGAGCTGCTGTCTTTCAAGATCAGCTGAAAGACCCATCCAGTCTGTAATGTAGACTAAGCAAGACTGATCAGTGTTCCAGGGATTTTGGAATGGATTATTGCGATACTGGGGCTAAAACAAATATATCTCGAAGTGTCTCCTGACTGCGGGTGATCTAGGCATACAAGACTAGATGCAATCTTAAATTTTTAAAAAAATGGAGTGAAATTTTAATTGGTAATGAAAATAATTGTGGGGATGATCCTAATAATAATAATAATAATAATAATAATAATTTTTTTATGAATGATTTTAGTGGTTTACAAAAGTACACGCCTTGTCTCTTTTTTCAGCTTGCACAGTCTTTCTTACAGATAAGTTACATTTGTTATGAGAACTTAAGTGGTGAGTACAGTGCAGTGGTACCTCAGGTTAAGTACTTAATTCGTTCTGGAGGTCCGTACTTAACCTGAAGCTGTTCTTAACCTGAAGCACCACTTTACATAATGGGGCCTCCCGCTGCCGCCGTGCCGCCGGAGCACAATTTCTGTTCTCATCCTGAAGCAAAGTACTTAACCTGAAGCACTATTTCTGGGATAGCAGAGTATGTAACCTGAAGCGTATGTAACCTGAAGCATATGTAACCTGAAGCGTATGTAACCTGAAGCGTATGTAACCCGAGGTACCACTGTATAAGGTTGGGGAAGAAGACGGGGGAGAGGAGGGGTGGGTTGGTGAGGCTTATATTCTTTTGTATAGTGTACCTGTGGGGTTTTGTGTCAACGTCAGCTGGGTAGGTTCTTTTTCTATTCATTTACGGTAGAACCTTGGTTCTAGAATGGCTTGGCTCCCGAACAAATCGGCTCCCAAAAGCCACAAACCCAGAAGTATGTGTTTTTTGGAAGCTGAACGTCTGACGCGGCTTCAGCTTGACTGCAGAAAACTCCTGCAGCCAATTGCCTTGGTTTTTGAATGGTTTCGGAAGTCAAATAGGACTCCCGGAACAGATTAAGTTTGAGAACCAAGGTACCACTGTATTTCTGTTTGATTATTGCATCTTATTGGGGGGCAGGGTGTGGTTGGTTGTCTGCGGTTGTCTGCAGTGGGGTTTGTTTGCATTTGTGAGGAGGAGGCATGTTCGTATGTTGTTGGTGGATTCCTCTTGTTGTCTCGCTGGGCTGTGTGGGTGATAAAGGGAAGCCTATTTGTCCCTGTGTCAGTTTCAGTTTATTGGTTAGCTTTTCTAGCAAGGCCGTTTCCCATACAAATAAATCCCATTGGTTCAAGTTTACTCCTGACAGGTCTCTCCAGTGTCCGTCTGTGAGGCATCTGGCTGCTGAGAGTAGGTGGGTTATAAGCTCTGTGTAATGTGAGTGGTCGCTATGATCTTAGAAAGATGTTCAGTAGGGCCAGTTCTGGGGTGAGTTCTAATACCTGTTTAGTTATTTTCAGTGCTTTTGTTCTGGGGGGGACACATACCCCTAAACTTTTTGTGAATCTAAGTTTGGCCTCATTGAGGGGCAGTATTTCAATATGAGAAGGAAAATGAGAGTACCCCTAAACATCTTTTAAGGGGGAAAAGCACTGATTATTTTGCATATCTCTTATAGGACTGCTGTCCAGAAGGGTTGGACTTCTGAGGAAGGGAGGTACAGGTATTTGGGGATTATTCTTGACTTTTTGTGTGAGAAAATAAACAAATGTAGTTTTTTCTGCTACTTCTGGAGTTGGGGGATCCAGATTGGGAGGGTTTGGAATAAATAGGTTAGTTTTAGGAGGGTGGTCATTTTGATCATAGCTATTTTGTCTGAGAGGGTGAAGTTGGTGTTGTTCCATTTCCTCAAGTCTCTGTTGATTTGTCGCTACAGGGGCTTGTAATTGTGGAGGTATATTTTGTTGAGGTTTCTGGTTATTTGAATCACTAGGTACCTGAATTTGGTATGGCCGAGTTTTATCTTTGTGATGCTGGTGAATTCATTTTGGGTAGATCCCATTACCTGTTGTGCTTGTGATGTTGGTGTATTTAGAGGAGCTGGGTTCACAATGCCAAATTAGGGAACTATTTGTTAAATTGCTGCTAGAATTCTAGTTGTTCAGTTTGGGAAAAGATCAAAGATTTCATCAGATAGTGGAAGGTTATAATTGATTATATATGTTAATATGTCAAGCATAGGAAATATGGGAGGTAGGTTAATTTTTCCATTACTGGGAAAGGAACTATGGCCTCAGTTTAAGTAACTGAGTTCATGTTGAGATGAAAATATGAAGGAGATCAGAAATTAGGTAGCAAAGTGGGGGTTTTTTTGTTTGGTTTTGGTTGTGTTGGTCATAATGTGGCCTGAGTGTGACTAATTTGATAATATATAATGTATGTATGGAAGTGAGAGCTGGACGATAAAGAAGGCTGATCGCCGAAGAATTGATGCTTTTGAATTATGGTGCTGGAGGAGACTCTTGAGAGTCCCATGGACTGCAAGAAGATCAAACCTCTCCATTCTTAAGGAAATCAACCCTGAGTGCTCACTGGAAGGACAGATCGTGAAGCTGAGGCTCCAATACTTTGGCCACCTCATGAGAAGAGAAGACTCCCTGGAAAAGACCCTGATGTTGGGAAAGATGGAGGGCACAAGGAGAAGGGGACGACAGAGGACAAGATGGTTGGACAGTGTTCTCAAAGATACAAACATGGGTCTGATCAAACTGCGGGAGGCAGTGGAAGACAGGAGTGCCTGGCGTGCTCTGGTCCATGGGGTCACGAAGAGGCGGACACGACTAAATGACTAAACAACAACAACAACAATACTACAACATTTTAATATGCTTCTGTCTCTTCGTTGTTGTTTTTTAAGTGTTGCATAATTACTTTTTATTATATGCTTCTCATGTAAGTTGCCAGTCCTCTTAAGCAGATGACCTTTGGCAACTCAGTATTCCTCCTGCTGGTCATAATTCAATTGGAAAACGTATCTGGCAGCAATGGTATGGGAAATTTCAGTCAAAATCAACCATGCATGAGCGCTAGTTAGTTCATGAGGGGGTTAAGGGAATAGAGATGGGTTTCTAGATTCAGCTAGGTCATGCCACCCTTTTTCTGATGAGAAAGTGAAGCTTTTCTCTTCCTGTTTCCTGTTTCTCCATGCCATGTAACCTGCCAGGGAGGACGTATCTTAAGCCTGCTCCAAGCTTAGAACATGTTTGAAGTTATCTTTCTGTATTTTATACCCAAGAGCAGTGCTTTGTTTCTTAAAAAATGTTTAGGGGTACTCTCATTTTCCTACTCATATTGAAATACTGTCCCTCAATGAGGCCAAAGTTAGATTCACAAAATGTTTAGGGGTATGCAGCGGCGTAGCGTGGGTTATCAGCACCCGGGGCAAGGCAAGTAATTTGCGCCCCCTAACCCGGGGCAAGGCAAGTAATTTGCGCCCCCTAACCCCGGGGCAAGGCAAGTACAGTAATTTACTCTCCCAAGCAGCAGCAGCGAGGCTTCTCTTTCCCCCGCGCTCTCCCGGAGCTGCCTCTTTTCTTTCCTTTTTTCCCTTTCTCCAAGGCTTTTCGCTTTCTCTCCTTAATTGATTCCCCCTCCACACCGCGGCGTTTCCTGGCTGCTTCCCCCCCCTTCCCCTCTCTCTCCTCCTCGCTCTGCTTGCCTTGCCCTGCCCTGCCTGAGGGCGCCCTGAGGAGACTCCGCTCTCCTTTTTGACCAGGCGAGGTGGAAAAAAGGGGGGAAAGTCTCTTCCCGCCCCCTTGCCAGATTCCCTGCTCGGCTCGGCTCACTACCCAGGCGGCCAGTGGAGAGAGAGCCGCAATTACCATAAAGCTCCTCTCCCTCCGCTTCGCCAAGCTGTCAAAGCCCGGCAGCAGCGGCAACGGCAGCAGCAGGCGCAGCCAGACCCCCGCCAGCCAGCCAGCCCGCCCGCCCGCCCGCCCGGCTTCCTCTCCTTTTTTTGCCCGCGGCAGAAGGCTTCGCTCTCCCCCTTCCGCGACCTCCAAGCCGAGCGAGCGCGGGCTCCCTAACCCGTGGATTTTAGTAGGGGCAGAGAGCTGCTAGTGCGAGTGCGCCCCCCGCCCATGTTGCGCCCGGTGCGGCCGGCACCCCTGGCACCCCCCACGCTACGCAACTGGGGGTATGTGTACCCCTGCGTCCCCCCCAGGGAAAAGAGCACTGCCCAAGAGTATTTTGCCTGCGTTCTCCTTGTTGCTGCTGAATAAATGCATGAATCTCGCCTTTAGAATGTTTTGTAAATAAAATGTTTTAAACATACTTCTGCTCATTGCAAGAGGGGTAGAAAACAGGGAGTGCTGTATTCAACTAAACGACGTACGAAAATAGTTCTAACAACCTATATGCCTATATTCCTAACCCTGTGCTGCTGCTTAACTTCTGTGAGTTTAAACTCTGCTACTGGGAACTCTCTCCTGCTGGAGAATGTGCTTCGCTCCCCGTTTTGAATTTAGGCACTCAGCTGATTATTTTATTCACCCCATGGGTGAATTTCCACCCAACAAATGGAAGACTAGATGAATCAGTGCATGGTTTGGGAATTGTAAATAAGCAGTGAAAGCCAGTTTCTATGTTTTATTCATTGTATCCCTACATATATTGGCCATTCCCTGTGTATGTCATAGAGTTCAGTCCCATGAATATCTCTGCCTCAGACATAATGTGTTGCCCCCAATAACTATGTAGATCCTTGGTTTTGTGCCAATTCCCATTGTGACCATGTGCTTCATATAGTCTTCCAATACCAGCACACATGTGTTTTTGTGGTTAGGCTGATAAGTAGATAAAGCAGTTCTTATAAACTGGTCCGGTAATGAGATAATGTTTGAAATAGAAGTAACCAGGGATTGATTCACCAGTGACTAGAATTAACTTCAGTGCTCTAAAGCAGCAACAGTAATATGCACTGTTGTTCTTTATAACACACCCCACTATCATAGTGTCTAACCTTTTCATTTTCCTCCCCCTTCAAGCAGCAATAAAATTCAGAGTAGTATTATGTAACAGGAATTTGCATTCCTTTGCTCATCCTTGCTTCTCATCTGCACTTAAAGTACTTTTATTTTATGAAGAACCTAAAACACTTCATAAGAACTGCAGTCACTCACGTTGAGGAAATTACCGATTTATCTTTTTATGCTGGATTTGGGCTTAAGCAGATCATCTATGACCAAGCTCTGAACCATTAGAAATGTTGCTTCTTTTATGAGAAATAAAAAAGTGAGAGGCCCAGCGCTTTACAGGAGGATTTCATTTAAAATGAGAAAGTTTTAATGTGTGTATATATAGAACAGTGTTTATCTCCAAGTGTTCTGAACAGCTGATGATTAAAAAGACAAAGCAGTACTAAACTGCAACAGCCCCCCCAAACAAACCCCAGAATGACAACTAAGATCCAGGTGTATGTAGATGAAATATTGTTCTCAAAGAGCAATCATAGGGTCAGTTGTGTTAACATAGGTGCCATTCTGAAAAATAATACCACAAGATGGTAGAATTTGTTATTAAATGATTGAATAGCACCATGGTACATCTATTGCATTTTAAAAAAAAATATTCCTGCGGGACTTTAAATATAGTCAGAAGCTGAAACTAGATAAATATCAAATATTATTATATAACATTAGAAATGAATGAACAAGACTAAATGTTTCAATGCAGCCTCATTTTGTATCAGGTTTGACGAGATTTGAAAAGTGCCTCCTGCCTTATCAGGCTTGCAAACACATCCTCCTGGGTGTCACCTTTTTCTTCTCGCTTTTCCTCAGCACCAGGGCAATGCCCATGATTTTTGTTGATGTCCGTCAGTGAACAGAAAACCAGTTTGGATCAAATCATGGTGTGGCGAAGAAAGAGGAAAAATGGCATCAATAAGGATCAGCTGACGGGGCAGAAAGGGCATCAAAACTAGGTGAATGTTTTACATAGTGAGGGTCTCCTCCCACCCACCATGCCTGATAATTTGCTTGGCTGCTTTGAATGGTTAATTCTTACGCAAATATCAAAACTGATGGACATTCAGCACAAACCTAAATAGACCGAGTGAATATTAATAACCAGTTTTATATATTCAGTTTCTTTTTCTACTTGGGGAAGTATGTTTGGGCAGCATTATATGTGTGTGTGGTGGAAAGGGTAAGTGCTAATCTTAACCAAATGCTAAAGGTACCACCGACATGGTGTGAACGAGTGGAATTGAAAAACAGGGTGCCATGAAATGGCAAATGAAAGGTGGGAAGGTGAGAGAACATGCACATGGAAATGTCTGTCACTTATGGTTGTTGGCTGTTCTGTTTTGCTGAACCTGCTAAGGATCCTTGGGTGCAGCGACACAATAATTAAATCTAGGACTATGGTTTAAGAGCCGTCTCTCTTGCAAGGAGGAGCCTGTGAATGTTCTCCACTGCCTGCTTGCACCTTCTTTGTTTCTCTGATCTACTCCAATCCCCTGTAGTGCTTAGCATGGCATATTGCTTAGCAGGGGCAGCGAGCATAGCCCCCACCCCATGACTTTAGCCCAATCACATAAAATACTGAGGGGCCTTCAAGCATGTGGTTGTTGTTTTTTAATGCCTGCAAATTTCCCTCCACACAAATCCAGTAATCAGCACGGGGAGAAATGATTTTTAAAGAATTCCCTCCAGGTGCTGATCCAAATCCTTTTCTCCTGCAGCTGCCTTTTAAATGGGTAAAGAATGGGAACCAGAAAGGCCAGAGTTGGAGAGTTGAGTTGTGTGTAGTTGAAGGTAGAAGCAAGGCTGAAGGTTAGGCAGCTGAGAGAGAGCCATGCCTGATTTCTGCTGGAATCCAAGGCTGTGGCTATGGGACAGGCAAGGCCCCCTTGGGGGTGTTAATGCTGTGAACCCCTCCATTGTAGACTCTGGTGGTAAAGGTAAAGGGGAACCCCTGACCATTAGGTCCAGTCGTAGCCGACTCTGGGGTTGTGGTGCTCATCTCGCTTTATTGGCCGAGGGAGCCGGCATACAGTCATGTGGCCAGCATGACTAAGCCGCTTCTGGCAAACCAGAGCAGCACACAGAAACGCCATTTACCTTCCCGTCGGAGCAGTACCTATTTATCTACTTACACTTTCAACGTGCTTTCGAACTGCTAGGTTGGCAGGAGTAGGGACCGAGCAACGGGAGCTCACACCGTCATGGGGATTCGAACCGCCAACCTTCTGATCGGCAAGCCCTAGGCTCTGTGGTTTAACCCACAGCGCCACCTGCGTCCTAGACTCTGGTGGTATATATGTGTAAATAAACCATACATCATAAAACTACCACAGTCTCTGCTGTGCCTCATTCCCAAAGGACACACAAACCCTGGGTGTCTGGAACCCCTGGAATCTCACACCAAGCAGAGATTGGGATGACATGCAACAATATGTAAGATGGGCAAAAATAGCCTGTAATGTTTCCTAAAGAGAGAGAGTTCATTGTTTTTCGCAAAGTTTTCAATAGTCCCCAGCAAGTAATGTTTATCAACTCATAACCTTTGATTTTACTCAGAAACAAATGTGGTCTGGCACTTCTAGGCCTTGTTTCTGAAAGCAACATACCAAGTATGTGGCGTCATACTAGGAGGTGAGGATGTTTCAGGCGCTCTCTTATGAGCAAGCAAAGTTAGACATGCGAATAGTGTCACCTGAGAAAGATCCCAATATAGACTAAAGGAAGGAAAGGGGTTTCCATTTCCTACATCAGTGGCCATTAGTTTCCATTGTGATGTTTAATAAGATGTTTGACAGCTGTTCTGCTGAAGCCTTACTTTCTAAGAAAGCTATCACTAAGGTTTCCAGTAGCCCAATGTAGGCTGAAATCCACTTTAGAGACTCTGCTTTCAAAGATGCCAAAATAATCTGGGTGGGGCTGATTTGAAGAGGTGAGGTAGCCTGAGGGAAGGCAAGAATTTAGTCAGCATCCTTGAAGGAAGTCAGGACGCCAAAACACAAACAGGATATTTGGGATGTGGGCGTTGCTCTGTTTTTTTGTGGAACCAAGTAAAAAAGGAGTCGGACCCTTGAATGAGTGTTTTCCAGAGATTGCTTTCCTAAGGATTTCTAGCACTTCTCTGCAAGAACTCTTTTCTCTGATGCCTTTCTGTAGAGAAGAGAGGCATGAGGAGGAGAAGGGTTAAAGATTTAGGTAGATGTACCACAAAGGCTGCCAGAAAACCTGTGGGAAGCACCCGTTTCCATCAAGGGAAAGGATACTTACAGAGAGGGCAGTTCAAATATATATATTTTTAGCATGTAGTTGTTACAATGACATTAGGATTCCTTAAGTTCATGTCTTGTTTCCAACTTCACCAGAATCTTCTTGGGTGTGAGGAATGCTACTTAGAATCAAAGAATTGTAGAGTTGGAAGGAACCCAAGGGTCATCTAGTCCAACCCCCTGCATTACAGGAATCTCAGCATCCATGATAGCTAGCCATCCAACCTCTGCTTTAAAAAGAGTCCACAACCTTCTGAGGGAAGGATAAGGCCGCGGTTCCTTATCACACAAAGCTGCCATTACTTTTCTCTGTGCTCTCCAATTGCTTCCTTCTTCTGTGCCTCTGTTCCCCTTCAAGAAAATGTTTTGCCGACTCCATCCTGCATGAGTCAATTATGAATGAATAAGATATAACTTTCTAAGACAAAAAATGACAAGATAGAGAAGGTAGACTGGAAGAGGGAATAAGCCAGAATAAAAAATGAGGCACAGACGTTTCAGAATATACACGTGATCTTGACTACAAGATCCAGAAGCAGAGATGTTTTCTGGCTCCCAAAGTAGTAGTTAGGCCTTGTCATCTGCTCCTCCTTCTTCTTCTATAGGAAACAGAGATATTACTGTTTCAGAGGAGCTGAAAAATCCTGTTTTTTATTTCAGATTAGCTGTTCTTGACTAAGAAGATCAAACAACCTGTAAAGGAGGAATGTAAAAACGTAGGCACATCATCATAATAGGCTTCTGTCCTTTTGTACACCCTGCCGCTTGCTGCACACAAAAGAAAGTTAAATTCTAGTTAGGGATGCTTTTGTATCCTTCATTCCCCCAAGATATTCTGAAGGAGAAAGGATTTTAATGTTTCTGTACTAGTGTTTCCTCTTATTCCACTCATGTAAGGTAGAACTCACCAGATGAAGAAACATCTGACTTGAGGGAGACTTCTCTCCTGTAAATAGCTGTCCCCCTTCAACAGACCAGTGCATTTCTGTCACTGTTATTTGGAAAATGGACATGATCTATTGAGAATATTTTTAGGCAAGCCCCATCAAAGCTAATGGGAGTTGCAGTTAATTCCATCTCAGTGTGGTTTATGCAGACGAAGCTTCTGCTGTGGAGTGTCATGACTATTGCAGTCACATAGGTGTGGCTGATCCTGTGACTCTTTCCGATTTAATTGGGACTGTCCACATAGCCTCAGATGCAGAATGGTACTATGATTCATCTAGAGATGGTAGTTTATAAATCTGTTTCAATTACGCTGTGCTTATGGTTTTTTTGTTTTTTGTTTTTTGTAAATGATTACTTATAAACAGCATGCATTTACCCTGAAAGGCAGAGTTGGCAGAACCTGTGGCCCTCCAAATGTTCCTGGACCACAACTCCCATCTCTGCCCATTGGCCACGTTGGCTGGGGTTGATGGGAGATGTAGTCTAGCAGCACCTGGTGGGCCACAGGTCTCTGCTTAAAGGAGACCTAAATAAAGGACAGTGTGCCTTGTTCACTCTGCTACTTGGATTCTTGCGATTTATACGCATAAATCACTGAAAATATTTACAACTTTCACAGTTGTCCTGCTTATTTACATACTGCACAGAAGTGGATAAGAGCCTTTCATACAAATAACACAGTAAGCTGTTAAACAAAGGAACAGCTGTAGCCTCCTGTACTCAGCTGTTTAATGGTATTCTCTGCTAGTCAGACTCATGCCCTTTTACTTTCACTGTGTATTTGTCATCTGTCTGCATGACAAAACAAAATGACAAATATGTGGTCCACATGAAAAGGGCAGAAGACTAAAAGGATGAGGGGAGAGACCATTGCAAAACCTTCCTGTTTTTCACTTCTGTTTTGTGTCTGTGCACATGCAAGTGAAAGCTGCTAAAGTGCGGCAACTGTGGGGTTACTGGACACATGGCTTATTTATCCCTCCCCACACCTTCTTAGCGAAATTCACTCATAAGGTTTACTTTCTTTACTTCAGGGTGACATTTCACTAGCCCCCCGAAAACCTGAATAATACTCCCCTGTGTTTTATTTAGCACCTAATGGGAACCTGCAGAACAATATGCTGCTTTTCTGGCTGCTGGCTGCACCAAACGAGTTATTTTCTGCTTGGCAATTAGTGAAGCAGCAGCATCCCTAAAAGAAACAGATAAACATATTCAGGCTGAGGTGAGGAGCCCCTGCTCAATTCTCATCTAGATATCATCTGAGTGAACCATGGGGCCCTCAAAAATGCTGAATGATGCACGGAGGTCTTTCATTCAGGCCTATTTTGCTGGAATATTGAAAGGGCTTTGGCAACATTCCCTTGTTTTGCTAATATACAATAAATCTATTTCTGATCCTTCTTTCCCCTTAGGGAACAAAACATGCCAGCATCCTTGAGAAAACTTCAGCAAATGGCTCTTTATCTGGCGGTTGTGTCTGGTGGAGGAAGTGCTCTTATGTATTACTACATACAAAGTAAGTTTCATCACAGTTAGCAAGTTAACCCTGATCCACACGTTCAGCAGAATGAGATGGAAGAGCATTGGGTTGGTAGAATGCAAGTTACAAATCACATCTTTGAATTTCCAGCATGCTAAAAATTCTGTGAATAGAAAACCAGTAGTTACTAGAGAAGAACGTTCCTCCCTTCAGTGCTAGTTTTCTGCTTGCAAGACAATTGTACATAAAGTAGTATTCTGAAGTAGTATCCCTGACTGTCATCTTCAGTACATCTAAAACAGGGGTAAGAGATCTCTGGGCAGGGGCGTATGGGGTGGGAGTTGTGGTCCAACAATATCTGGAGGGCTGCAGGTTCCCTGCTATATATAATTGTTAATGGGAAGGGGTGTGGCCGAGTGGTGGAGTGCAAAGCAACCCAGATGCAATCCCCGTCACTTGCAGGAATGACAGGAGAAACTCCTTTCTGAAATCTTGGGAGAGCTTCTGCAAACCAGTGTAGACAACACTAAGTTTGTTGGACTAAGGTCTGATATGGTATAAGATGGTTTCCTATGTTACTATTTAGAGACAGAGGTGGTAGTGGAAATGATATGACTTGACCCCTTAAACTTTCAAGTCAATTTTATGCTCTGTATACAACAGTGCTAAAAACAAAGAGAAGTCTACAACCATGCAACCTAAATTTTGTGCCCCAAATGTTGAGCTCAACTTGTAAAAATTAAGCAACTTTATGTAATTGCTCTTATTTTGCATATTCTGCAATGTTTACTATTTTGTATAATTGATTGAATTTTCCCATCACTGGGAGCAGCAGACAATCTTATGCAGTGTTAAAATGCTGCTCTTATCCTCTGGAAATATTATTCAACTACTGGCTTTCATTTGTGCTTCTGAAATTTCAACAGTCATTGCCCACACTCTTTCAAGGAAGCATTCACAGCTGTAACCAGAAACTTGTACTAAAAAAAGAAAAGCAAACACTCTTGAGAAGCTTAATTTTGCACTAAATGTCACATTTTACACCTTTTCTTCAGTATCTTAGAAATGTGACATTACACAGACCTGTCTGTAAAAATTATTAGAAAAGACTAATGCACTTTGTGGCTGGGACTGCTATTGGCAGTGGGTGGAATATAGTCATGATTTGTACCAGTAGAATTATCTTCACCTGCACAAGAGGCTGGTTTTCTCAGACTCCCCAGTGGTTTTTGGATAACGCCGGCTGTTCCAGGCATAGCTCCCAGTATCAATGTTGCTTGTGTAGGCCATGTACATACATTTTAAACAGGCCTTACACATTTGGAATGAGTAAGTATAACTGCAGTCATCTGTCGCCTTTGATTATATATTTTGAAATAACAAGGAAACCTTCAAATTTAGGTTATCTGTAGATAAAAGTAGAAAGGGCACAGTGCCATGGCCACTGTGGCTTTGGTACCTGTCAAGGCAATTAGACACCATTCTGTCTCTGTCTCTGATTAATATTTATCACTATTCCATTTCTGTTTAATATTAATACAATAACTTGTTTGTGTCTTTTCTCTTTGCTCCAGAGAATTTTGCCAGAACACAGTACTATCAGCAGGCTCTTGAGCAGCTTCATAAAGACTCAGCTGCCCTGGGGGCACTTGGTGCTCCTCCTCTTAAAGTCCATTACATCAGGCTGACTGACAAGACCAATTGTGTTGACATGTCAAGAGCTCAGGTAATACCGGCTGAATTAAGACCTGATGTGAGAGAAGAGAAGCAATGGGGAGGAGTGCTCTACATTATAGCTTGACCACAGGATTTCTTAGAATATGTTTGAAGATGTTGTCTGCCGTGCCATCAACTATCTCAGCATAAAATTACCATGCTGCAATGTTAATAGGCTAGGATTCCATATACTGTACCATTAAGACACTACTATTTCAATCTACACATTTTCTTATAACATATCTGCTTTAAATCAGCCTTGTCTAATAAATAGTAACCACATCAACTTGGTGCAGATCTTATACACCAGCTTAACTTAAAAGTCTGGATTTATCAAAGAATTTGCCCAGCAGCAGAGAGCTGAATGTGCATATGATGAAGTAGTGCTTCAGTGCCGGGGACTGGTTTGTAGCCTAGTACCAGAATATATACTTTTCATGCAAAATGTCCCAGATTCAATCTCCAACATCATCATCTTGTTGTTGTTGAAGCAGGCTTTCTATTATTAGATTATCTCCTGCAGGTCTTGGAGAGCTGTGCCATTTGACTTACATGGTATTGGGTTAGGCAGGCCAGTGGTCCGGCAAGACAGTTTGTATTATGCTAATATAGTCTCTGTTGGATGGGTCCACAAATGGGAATGAGTACCCTTAGACAGGCTCCCTAGTCACACATAAGAAAGCACAACTAGCAGTCTAGCAAGTTAATAACCAAATTGAGTGCAGATTGTACTGCACTGGGGGGGGGGAGGATCAGTGGCCCTTCAGATATTTCCAGACTACAACTCCCATCATCAGTGGTTGTTGGACATGTTGGCTGGGGATGATGGGAGTTGGGAGTCTTAACATCTGGAAGGTCACAGGTCTCTCAAACTGTCCTAATGGAACAGAGCTTTCAACAGCTACTAAAAACCTAGATTGGATTTGCCCATTCTTCTGCAGTAAAGACTTAAGCTTATGTGTGACCTAATAAGGAATTATTTGTATGAATGTGCAAAGGATAAATGGCTTGTTGTGCTTAGTTAAATGCCTGCATGGTTGTCATCCTGATATAATTTGGAACTTCAAGACAATGGATAATTTAAATTCTGTTCTGAGTTACAAGTTATTAAATATGAATTTTGCTTTGTTTGACTTACTTCTCTCTCTCTCTCTCTGTGTGTGTGTGTGTGGGGTGTATTTAACAAACAATCATAAGAATTCGACTTTTGCATTTACAGTTAAGGATACCAGTATCTGGAACAAAGTCAGCTGGTTATCTTTATGTCTGTTCAGAGAAGGACTTCACCCTTAACAGGTGCGTACTAGGAGATTATTAAGTGCATCAAGTATGGACTAAGTGCCATTTACAAAAAGTTACCTTTGTGAAACAGGTTGCAGTTCTGCCATAGATGCAGTTGCATTGCCAGTAGACCGATCTACATGCATAAATTAAGCCAAGGTGTCAGCTGAATTGCTATTAGGTGTTTCCACCAAGATCATTTCTTCTATCAGTTTGGAAGCAAATTCTGGCTGGATAATATGGTAACGTTACAGTGTTTCAGCCTGATGCTTCACAGGGCTGGGGCCAATGAAGCTTGTTCCTCCCTCTGCTTTTCAACATTGCAATGTATCACTATATCGCAATGTTTGACTGATGATACATCACAATGTTGAATAGCTGTTATCGCCCAGCCCTAGTTCCTTAATGGTAGCATTTCCCAAGCCTTTTAATGTCATTGTGATGTTAAGAAAATACTACATTAGCAAACTTATTCTAAGTAAATACTAATTACTGGATTTCTTCCCCTATCTTTCTGTGGTTGGATAGCTGGCATCTGCAAGAAGTCACACTGAAGCTCCGTAGCGGCCAAAGTGTTCCAGTCTTCCTATCGTCACAGAAGGATGCTTCTCAGCAGGAGATGTAAAAATCAAAAAGTTCAAGACTTTGGGGGGGGGGAATGATTTGTGTTGTCACAAATAAAAGTTTTTAATGCTAGTTGGGAGCCAAAATGCTTGGTCTGCTCTTATGTAGGGTCTGCTGTTATGTAGAAGGATATTCTACCATGTAGGGCATATACCCAAAGCTTTTAGCTTTCCACATGCTTTTGAAAAAAAGCTATCCTCAGCAAAAAATATTGGGTGGCTTCCTGTAGCCAGGATCCAACAGGTTTCTTCAACTTTATCAAGGTAGCATAGTAGGGGTTTTCCCTGTGCACAACCGGTTCTGGCCTTTTAGGTTCTGGTTACATAATAAAAGCCTTTTTTAACATAGGACAGAATAAGACTCATATCTGTTCTGGAAGCTGCTGTGCATTTAACAGATGAGTTATACACCTTTGGCTCTCCAGGTGTTGCTGAACCTTCAATTCTCATCACCCCTGGCCATTAGGCCCTGCTTTCTGGGTTTGGAAGACCAAAAGCTCCCCACACTTGCTTTATAAGTAACATTAAGGACAGTATAGCACCATCCCATACAGATGGCCCCTGGTAGCAAAGCCTAGCTCAAAAAAATAAGCTAGCTGATTTGTTGCCAGCATACAGTATTGCTACTTCAAGAGTGCATGCCACCTTAATCCTACACTAATTCACAAAGCACATGCTATTTCATAAAGTACATGCCACTATCCCTTTAACGTCAAAAAAAAGCTGCCAACAAAAGATGCTGCCTTGGGGGGAAAAGTTTAAAAGTTTCACAAAGGTGAACTCATTTACAGTGGTGCCCCGCAAGACGAATGCCTCGCAAGATGGAAAACTCGCTAGACGAAAGAGTTTTCCATTTTGGAGGTGCTTCGCAAAACGAATTTCCTATGGGCTTGCTTCGCAAGACGAAAATGTCTTGCGAGTTCCTGCGGGGGTTTTTTCTCCCCCCCCCCCTTTTCTAAGCCGCTAAGCCGCTTATCCGATAAGCCGCTATAAGCGCTAATCCGCTAAGCCGTCAATGGGCTTGCTTCGCAAGACGAAAAAACCGCTAGACGAAGAGACTCGCGGAACGGATTTTCGTCTTGCGAGGCACCACTGTATTAACCACCTTAGTATTTGAATATATTACAGAGTGTGAACAATTAAAGATGTCACATACATTTTCCAAATAACTAGATATTGCTCTCATTGTTAATGAGACTGATGTTGAAGGAATGGATGGCAAGTGGACATTTCACTGTCATTCATCTACTTCCATTAGTAGCACTTTTCAGTTGTGTTATTCCTTGCATCATGATCTGATTAAGCCCAATGGTCACAGAATAATTTCTAGCTACAAAGAGAAGGCAGTGCTTGTGTAGAGCAAATAAACTGATTCAGCTTTGTTGAATATTCAATATGCTAACAGAATTTAAAATAAAATGCTGAAGTCAGGGAAACAAGTTGAATTCTAGCCAGTTCAAGGAAAGAAATGCAGCTTTTATCTGAATTCCTACTGGTGTGTTGACAGAAGAAAAGCAATTATGACAAAGTAACCCTCTCCTGATATAGCACCACACTAAATGAAAACAGATTTCTTTATTGACTTGTGGCACCAGTTGCAAACCTCAACCTGTTTCACAGTTGTTCTGGACTACTCTCAGACTTCAACTGAACTTCATGGAAAATAAAGGGCTGTCTCCTACCTGCACAGTGTAACATTTGCTTTTTAGTAGACACTGGACACTGCTGAAACAAATGCTACAGTCAGCTATTAGAAGGTGGCAATGGCTTTCGAAAGGCAATGAGGCCATTAATGCCCCAGTTACAATACTTGATGGCAAAGCTTTGGGATTCCAGCTACTTCGCTTTAGCACTTATGAGGAACAGAAAACCACTTGAGCTAAGGGCTCCCTAAGACTTGTGGAGTTTATTACATTTTTAAAAAATGTAACGTTACAGTAGGTAAGTGCTAAAAAACATAATCAGAGAACAGGAAAAACCAGTTTATTACATTAAAGCAAATGGTTTCACATTTGCCAACCGATCTTGTGTGTTTAAAGGCACACAGTAAGCATACATCTGCCAGGAGTTTTCAGAAATATTTAAAGGCACAGCACTTCTTTACATTACTATAACTTAAATTGGTCTGACGCATTTTGCTTTGGATCTCATTTCATCTTTCCTTAGATAACTATAGAGTACTTAGAAGGAGTTGATCATAATCTAATTTAACTCTGCCATCCCAGGTATCTGATACCTAGAGGTGGTAATTTGCAATTGATCCAGCTAAACCCATGTGCTGTTTCTCAGAAACTCAGTAGTTCCTGTAAGAAAAGCACCATAGCTTATGAGAAAGGTCAACTCATTTCAGAACATTATGAACTGCAGCTACAGGAACCAAAGCCCAGAATCCCTTTTTCGACATTTGGAGAATTTCCCCTTCCTACTTTATACAGGCACTTATTTACATTTTTCATAAGGTTAATTTTTGTACTGTAGCATTTCAGATTGACAGTATTACGCTTGTGGAATTAATTGGCATCCCTACGTATTAGCTACTTTTTCCAATACAGAGTTACTTAAATTTTGCTTATAACTTACATTAGACTTCCACATCATTATACAAACTTGCAACAATTTGTGAACTGCACAAAGCCAACCTTAAGGCACAGCAAGTTAATATAACAGAGTACAGCAAAGTCTCCAAGCAGCCAACCAAGATCAAGCTGGCCTTGTTAGAAGTACATTTAAAAACTCAAATATTTTACCAAGTTTACTACTGTACAATGCAAACTGAAAGGTAATGGGACAGACACACACAGCACTTGAAAATTTGCCTTTTTAATGTGTGCTGGAAAAAATGAGTTGTGCTTATTTTCACCAGCTCCACTCCCTCCCTACCAGAGACCCAGCCCATTTTGGAGGTTCTACTACCGGCTACAGCCTGCAGTTGTACCACCCACCATTTCAGTGGGCCCAGCAATGCCCAGCAGAGGGACATGTCTGCCACATCCAAATCCTGCCCAGCACAGTGGTTCAGGACTTTGGATTAGTCTATAGCTACGTCTAAGAGCAACTTAGAATTTGGGCATAACTATTTTGGTACTTTGCTGCACTTGGTGAAAATCAATGTTTATCAGCTTGTCCAAACAAGTGGAATACTTATCAATGCTCACTTGCACTGGGATAGCAACCCCAACCGTGAATAGTTAAAACACAGGATATAGTACAAAAGCTTTACACATACCAACAGAAGAAGAAAAAAGAACTACCGCTTTCTGTTTTTTTCTGTAAGGGCATTTAACTTGCATGGCACAGGCACCCCTCCCCACATACCCATCACCCGAATAAACAGGACAACATTGCTTAGGGTGAAATTAGGCCACAACTTTGCTGGCTACAGATGTAGAGGTTTAGCATATGCATGGGGTATAACCACTGAACTACCAGCACGCCTGCTGGGGTATACCTGTTAGGGGTCAACCCTAGGTAAAGAGGTCCTATGACACACATCAAGTAGGAATCCCCTGCAGGGCTGCCGCCTTGAGGATGCTATGGCCCTAGCCCCAGCCTGGGCTTCTGGAGAGATGCGACTCCTACCAGATCCCTTTAAGGGGACACCCCTGAATACTGGAGGAGCAGGCAGAGGCTACACCCTCCTCTCCACCAAAGACGGCTTACCCAATGCCTAAACCGCCACTCAAGCCAAACTTGGCTACATCTGCAGCCAGGTCCTAAGGCCCTGAATGATATTTTGAGAGCATTTGAGACATCATTACCCATGCCTGACAGGTGCACACCACCATGCCTGAAAAAGCACATTCTTGTCAAAAGTGATGTCTGGTGTGCCAAATCACCCTTCTGCCAGTCTCCTCAATTCTGTGCACCACTGCAGAGTTCACCGCTTTCCTTGCCTTGGTAATCTTAGCAAATTCCAGAATATGCCACCATTGACATGCCTTTAGCAACTCAGACCAGCATATGGCCATTTTAGGGTATAGTTCATTTAGAGCCTTGAGGTTATCCACGATGGCCAAAATCAGGTCTATGCACCTTTCCATGGGCCCAGGTCATTTTTGCCCAGCTGGATGACTAACAGATCTAGACAACAGGATTTGATTCTAGAGGACAGGAAAGGCATAAGTTGTTCCCAACACATACTCCTGTGGCCCAGCCATGTTAAGCCAAGTCGGCAGCCCAGGAAGATGAAAAAGCAAGGACACATGCCCAACTCTGTGGCTGCATATCCAAATTCTTTTTTGGTGCCATACCAAGGTGGAGGGAAACTGGCCCAAGTGAAGTACCCCAGAGGTGGACCAGCTAGCCAAGCAGCCTGCCACGACTGGCCAATTTTGGGAAGGCTGCAATCTGCTTCCCCCGCCAGTGTAACGACTCAATTTTCATCGTGCCAGTTGGAGAAAACCCCTCGAGACACAGTCCACTGCCAGATCATGGTGGGGTGGTGGGTGTCATCCTGCAATGCTGCCTGACCAATTAAGGTAAGCATACACATACCACTTCCACAAAAATTAAGATGTTTGGCACAGTTTTCTCATTGACTTTTGAATCCTACTTTATCAAGAAATGTATTTGCATATAAACGTACATTTGGCAATACATAAATTGGTCTCCCAAGTTAATGTTTCAAGGTCTCAAAAGAGCAGAAACAAGTTGCAATTCAGTAAATAAATTCTCCAGGTATTTCTTGCAGCAATGGTTCTTCAAATTTAAAGCGCTTGGAAATGGTCTTCTGTTCAACAATTTTATCTTTTTCCGATTGCCTACATTGGCCCAGTGTATATGAAGCTACTACAATCAGCTCTTCTGACACTAATGACTCTTCTGTTTTTTCTCCATCTGTAGAATTTTCAGAAGTAAAAGCTTCTTCATTTACAACAACAGTGTTTGCTTCCTCTGTGTTCTTTATCCAGTATATAGTATCAGGAACATCCATTTGTGCTAGCCAAGAATGTACCAAACATTCATCTGCTGTTGCCCGTTCCCTAGAGAGAAAAGAGGGAACACTTGCTCAAAAAGACTGGCCAAAAGGATGAAATGCTAAAAATCCAGTTCAGAACACATTATCCATTATGTCAACAGTTTCCTCCCACTAGAGATTCATCATTAAACTGATCTGTGCTTAACATGCATTCAGATGCAAATTTGGCAGTTCCATCTTGTCAAAGCCATGTTTAACCTTTTTTCATAATAGTCCCCATGCAGTGAAAAAGATGTTGCATTAATTACTTGCTTATAGTATGTTTTGTACAGAGGGCAGGCTCAAGTCCACCTCATACCATATACAGTGGTGCCCCGCAAGACGAACGCCTCGCAAGACGGAAAACCCGCTAGACAAAAGGGTTTTCCGTTTTGGAGGCGCTTCGCAAAACGAATTTCCCTATGGGCTTGCTTCGCAAGACGAAATGTCTTGCGAGTTCCTGCGGGTTTTTTCCCCTTTCTCCCCCTTTTCCTAAGCCCTAAGCCGCTTATCAGCTGATCCGCTAAAAGCCGCTAAACCGCTAATAGCGCTAATCCGCTAAACTGTCAATGGGCTTGCTTCGCAAGACGAAAAAAACACTATACGAAGAGCCTCACGGAATGGATTAATTTCGTCTTGTGAGGCACCACTGTAGTTAGTTAGGCAGCTGGCTGCTCAAAATTGCCTCTATCAGGCAGAGAAGGGTATTTGTGCAGCAACTTGTCAATTGGACTGGCCAAACTGTTGCAAGTCTTCCACATAAATCTTTTACAGAAGTGTGATGACAAACCACATAGCAGCAACCAAGCTACGTGGTAAGCAACGGTAGACAACTGCATCTAGATACAATTTTGTTGCCTCCATCTGACAACTGTTTTATGTGGCTCACATTTTAGATCACTAGAGAGCAAGTGGATCTTGAGAGCCCCTTCTGAAATTTTAGAATATTTCTACTTCAATGTAAAGATTTGGATTTTCCTAATGTTAAGATACAGTCCACAAGTGGGTTTTAAAAGCTGAAATGGATTTTCAGTAGTGTTCACTTTGGAATGGTCACATGAAGTCACAAGTAGTACTGTATATGAATCTGTAGAAATGTACAATCTTCAAGAATTCTAAATATTTTGAACGTTCCTCTCCAAAGAGTTCAGCTACTTTACCAATATCATAGCAGTTATATCCTTTGAGCAAGTTTTCTAGTTTAGGCTTCAAAACTACTGAAGAATAGCTAAATTCACTTCTGATGCAAAAATCAGAGACAACTTCCTGAAATACATTGTAACTGCAATTAGCCAGCAATCTATAGAACATGTTTAGAACAGTAGTCTGTGGATGCCTGAGTGGCTTTCAAAGCCAAGCATGTGAAGAGGTGGGGCCTCCAACTTGCTTGTAAATTCAAGGGTTTCCTAATTATTCAAATAGCTAGCAGGTCAGCAGTAAATTGATGTTTTTCACGTGCTATGCTGCATTAGCTCCCGCAGTAGAAGAAATACTGCTACATTACTAGAAGAACTTATGGAGTAATGTGTAATTAAATTTGGTTTATTTCGGGGGGGGGGGGATTTTAAAAGGTGGGAAAACTTCTTTAATTCAAAGACATTGATTACTTCAATGCTTAAAATTCATAGAATACCTCTATAAATTTATGGAAGCATACTTTTATGAAAAACTCACGACCTTATAGTACATAAAAAAGTGAGAAATTGTAAATTAATAGAGATCTGTCCTGTATCAGGAAGAATGTGGCCCATGCTACTGTGGGTAATCTGCAAAAAAATAATCAACGTCAATGGCCTGGTTTGAATGTTAATGCTGCCACCTTCATAGACCATGGTTTATTAATATTAGGATCCTGGTTTAATACCGTAGTTAAACCAGAGTTGCCCATTTCAGAATTCGGCTTCCATAACCATGGTTTCATAAACCAGCAGTGTTTCAACTGAACTGAATTTTATTTGTGCCTTGTATGGTTTAAAGCAATGAAGCAAAAAACTTTTAAATATAACTTACTCAGGCTTTTTAACCAGAAGAGATTTGATGAAATCCACAGCAAATTCAGATATAAGGTCAAAATCCTCAGAGTAATTAACATTCATCTGAGATATATTTAAGAATGTTTCCTGTTTATCGTTTCCCAAGAAAGGTGATACTCCTGTGAGCATAACATATGCTAGCACTCCAATGCTCCTGAAATATAAAAAAAATAACACACATAAGCTTCTTAAGAGGAAAACTTGCAGTTTACAAAACAACTATTCAATAAAGAGCTCTCCTTACCACATATCTGTTGCAGTGCTGATTGGATCGTAACTCAGAATTTCTGGAGCTATTGTAGGGGGAAAAATAGAGCTGGTTGCTATGCATTCTACTAAAAATGTGAACAATTTAAGATATAGATGCCAGTAGTATAGAATCATCAACCTACTTCTGTAGCTTTTACCAATGAAGGTATCAGAAGCTTGAGAACTAATAAAGGTAGCTTGCACTAATTCTGTATAGGAATTAGTGCCTATAGGATGCACTTTTTCCTCTCCAAAAATGAAGGGGAAATGTGTGTGCATCCTATGGGGCGAATGCAGGCTTTCGCTGAAGCCTGAAGAGCCCCACCGCGAGCCCCACAAGCTCAGGGGACAGCGGGGAGGTGGAACGCCGCCATCCCGCTGTCCTCCGACCTGGTTTGGAGGCTGGCAGCGGGCTTCCCCCTCCCCCAGCCCCACAAGCTACCAGACCCGTAGCTTGTGCTCTGGGACCCGTTCTGGGGGCTGAGGAAGCTCGGGCTTCCCCCGCCCCAGCCCCGCGCCTGGGGGGGGGGATAAATTTCCCCCCCCCCAATCTAGGTGCGTCCTATGGGCCGATGCGTCCTATAGGGCAAAAAATACGGTATGTTTCTTAAAGTGTGTTCTTGGATATTCTGAATCACTGCCACAACTCAATTACCAGGTCTTTGAAGAGAACATGCATTTTTGAAACTATGACTGATACATTTAATCTAAATATTTGGATTACCCCATTACTGCTTGCCCATTATCACATTAGTTACTTTCTAAGAACTTACCCACATACTCAGGTGTTCCCATAATTTCTCTTAGTTCTTCACTATTCTTCATTACTCTGGAGAGGCCAAAGTCAACTATTCTGACATCTCCCAGTGGTGATTCACTGGTTAGCAGAATATTCTGGGGCTGAAAATAAATGAATAAAGGTAGTATTAGCAGAATCTATTAAGAAATCCAAAGCAGTCCTAATGGATTAATATTTGCTACAGCACCAAGATAATAGGTAAGCCTGTGTCTGCTCTTTGAACTGCAGTAGGCTTTGCTGCTTGCTGCCTTTTAATTCTCTGCCCAAATTTAGATTTGAGCAGCTGACACGATGTAAACTGATAGCTGGGTGACCACCTACCTGTCTAAAATGGCCCATAGGGTGGGGCGGGTTCTGGAAATGGTCCCCCACTCTGAACTACAAATTTGGGTCTTCATATTGCCTCCATACTTCTAAACCATATCTTACCTTCAAGTCAAGGTGAACTACATTATTTCGATGCAAAAATGAAACACCTTCTAAAATTTGCCTCATGAGACGCTTAACCTCTTTTTCCTTGAAGGCATCATCTCTTTCAGCTACACACTGGTCAAATATTTCTCCTCCAGCAGCACTGAGGAAAAACAGATATATTTAAACTTTTCTAGAGAAGAGAAATAATACCCAACAATTCACTCCAATAGCCTTATTGCTCAACAGAGTATGTGAAATGTGTATGCTTGCCTTAAATAGGTCAAACTGGTAAATAAACAGCTTTTCAGTATTCTGGTAACCTACCTAGCCATTCAGTGACCTAGTCCAAATGAATTGCTAAGCAAAACCATGACTAAGCATGAAAGAGCAAGCGTACTGGTACTCAAGATGAAAAATAATGGGTGCTTTGCTCCTTCCCTACTCTTTCTGCTGCTGTGCTACCCCAAAGTTAATCCATGGCTTGGCTCAGTTAGTGTTATGATTTTGAGAAAAGTCATCTGAATATAGACAGAATCAAAAAAATAATTCCACAGCATCAGGACTAGCTTCTCTTTTACTGATCCAGTCCCAAAACTGTGAGCGCCAAAAGAAAATGTCTAGGCACTCAACCCTGAGTGCTCAGTGGAAGGACAGATCCTGAAGCTGAGGCTCCAGTACTTTGGCCACCTCATGAGAAGAGAAGACTCCCTGGAAAAGACCCCGATGTTGGGAAAGATGGAGGGCACAAGGAAAAGGGGACGACAGAGGACCAGATGGTGGGACAGTGTTCTCGAAGATACAAACATGAGTTTGACCAAACTGCGGGAGGCAGTGGAAGACAGGAGTGCCTGGCGTGCTCTGATCCAAGGGGTCACGAAGAGTTGGATACGACTAAACAACAACACCAGACCAAGCAGTCCTGCAGGAACCCCCCCCCCCACATATTTTGCTACCATGCTACCCTGCCAAATACCCGATTCACCCAACAGCACAGCACACAGCTAATTTTGAACGTTAGTTGATATATCAATGTCGAAAACCAGGTATTGCTCAGCCCTAGTTGGGGTGTACAAATACTGCAGCCAGTCATTTATTTATCCAGCAATTACAATTACTTAAAATAAATGATTCAAAAGAAATTGGATGTTTTTATTCATGTGTAACTGTCTTATTGTGCATTTTACTATGTATTTTACTGCTGTTAACATTCTTGAGCAGCATTTCATAGACAGGCAGGATGTAATTAAAGAACAAACAAAACAATACAGAGCACTGTGATATTAGTCTCCAAATTCTCAGGGACTTATGGTTCCTGTACTAAAAAACTGTACCAGAGACAAGCATTGCTTTCCTAGTTCAGTCATATATCTAAGCATGAAAATAGGAACTTTCCACAATTCATAGTAGTTATGCTTCAATGAGTCAATATGTTCCAGGAACATTAGGAATCTGCTGGTTAGTGACGAATCTTTTTGAAGCCTATAATTATTTTCTTAGAATAAAACATCCTTAAAGACATATTTGATATTTGTACTGCTGTAAACCTCATACCTCTAGAACCCCAAGAACACTTTACTTGGGGAGATATCTTCAAACACTAGTTAGGCGCCTCATCAGATTGAGGACCCACTAACTTCTCCTTTCAACTTCCTTCAAGGTTTCAGCTCTGAGGCTGCAGTCCTACAGAGAGTAAACTCCCACTGAAGTCAATGGGCTATCAACCAGTATCAACCAATCCTTTCCATGCCATGGTCTGGTTTCCAGTGTTTAGAACCTTAAAGCTATGTACTCTATTTTGCTGAAATCCTGGCAAAGTCAGTATCATTGGTAGCATTAAGTTGCTATGGATGAACCGTTAAGACAATACACACACACACCTGGTTATGCACCATTTTGAAAAACTAACAAGAGCTCCAAAAATGGGGCAAAAATTTGGCACTGCTTTTGAATAAAATACGTTAATGATAAATCCTGTCATTTTATAAACCCACCACATGATTATAATGAAATTAATACTTACTATTCCAAAACCAAAATAATTTCTGTTGGTGTTTCATATACTTCATGCAAGTTAATAACCCAACGATTTCGTTGTGCCAGTTCCAGAACTGCAATCTCATGAATTATCTCCATCCGGCAATCTTGGCCCTTTCTTCTTTTCCTCATGAATTTGGCTGCAAATTCTTTTTCAGTTTCTTTCTTTACACACTTTTTTACTACTGCAAATTTCCCCCTAGAAGAAATAAAAGTTAAGTTAGATGCAAATTTCAACTACACACAGGCCCCACATTACACACACAATGTGTTCCCTGGAAATTGTTCATTAGGCAAGTGTTTGCATAATGAGTTGACGATTTCCATTATATCCTATAGTAATGAATAACTTGATTTGTCTGATCTTGTTCACAAAAATGGCTGTCGCTGATCAACAAAGAACGCATAAAAAATAAGGAAGCAAGGAAGTCAGATTTTCAGATAAGTGAATCTGTAGAGTGTTAGAAACTCAGGTAGTTAAGCCAGGCACCACATGAAGCCTGAAAACTAGGTTCTGGGCGCAATAACAGAATGTCTGGGAGCCTTTTTTTTTTTTTTTTGTATAACAAGATTACAAAGCAGAAAATGAATTAACTCCAGCTAAAATCTTACGTTCACTTTACATATAGTCCAGTCCTCACCTGAAGACTGAAAAAAACAAAGCTTCCCCTGCCTGCCCACTTAGTATTCATACAGTATGTGGGTCCCTTCTCCAGTCTTCAGAGAGTGGGGAGGCAGATAAAGGTCCTCCTTTCCTTCCACTCTGCATACAAACTCTGGATTCTCCCTAACCCCCACCCCTTTCCTTCATATTACATATATCTTTCTGGCACAACAACTAACACGTATTATAGGCCTACAGAACTGACAGCAGACACACACATCTTGAGTATCCAGTTTAGTTTGCACAAGACTTCAGTGTCCCTGAATGCCCCCACTCCTTAGTTTGTTTAGATTTTAAGCACAACTGTTGAGAGTATGAGGTAGACACCTTAAAGTGCACTACTTAAAACTAACCTGCTAGTTTATATGAAATTAAAACCATATCATACATTAAAAGTACATTAAACAAGGCAACTAAAACTTAATCAAAACATTGGGTTTAAAAAAAAGAAAAGCAGAGAGAGATGGGGAGAGAAAGGGGGAGCGAGTGATGGAGGGAGGGAGCCCAGCAGCAAAGCACCCAAATCTCCCTCCATGAGGAAAAGAAAGGGGGGGGGGGGAGAATGCATGCATTGCCACTGCCTGAGTCCAAACCAGAGGCACATTCCCGGTTAAAGGGAACATACACACAGCCAGGCCATGACATGGCCTCCCTGAGGTGGAGCCACGGTTGGGCTTCAGGGTTTGTGTCCTGGTGGCTCAGACTTGCACTGACCTCTCCCCACCCTCAAACTCCCATCCCGTTCGCTTCTCCTTTCCCACTCTGGCAACTGGCTAAAAGAGCGGGGCAGTGTCAGGAAGCCAACCTGCAATGGCGCCTGGCACCTGTGAGGTACCAGAGCACAGCTCCAACTGAGAAAAAGCCTTGCATGTGGACATGAATACTATTAAGACTTCTCAGATTTATAGTCCACAAAAACTGAAAAAATGTCAACCTATTAACTCTCCGTAGTCTGAAATACCAAATTTGTCCGCATGAGCTGATAAGCAGAACAAGTACTGATCCATTTAAATTTGTAACTTTCATTAAAAATCCTTATGCTTTTAATATGTATACTAAATTTAAGATTCATGTTTTATTAATTAGTCTTTAAAAGCATCATTCATCAAAACTGCCTTGCTTTAAAAAAAAAACCCCTGCACACAAACACAGACTTGGACATACAAGCTCCACTAAAATTAATGGTAATTAGTTTCAAGTAAATGTGGCTAAGTGCAGGGCGTGAGAATTTACTTTAAAAGGCAAACTAAGGAGAACCAGGAAGTTGGAGCACTACAGGAATACAAATGTATTTCCCCCAGGAAAAGGAAGGTTTCTTGGTTGGGTATGGGCTATGAAACATGTGTTTTAATTGGGAAAGAAAATTCTGGGTAAAGTTAAATGGTTTCATTAGCTAAATCTGATGTCTGCAGTATGGCATTGGCTAAAAATCTGAATGGTTTCACTGGAACTCAGAGTTGAATTAAAAAGAGCTCAATGTCATTTCTTGAGACTACCAACCTCAAAGGCATGGTTTAAGTTGGCATGCCTCCTGGCTTGAAGAAAAGAAACAAAGGCCCTACTGATCACAAGTCAAGCTCAATAAGCAAAATACTTTTACGTCATATGTTTACCCACTCTCTGGTTGTCATGGATCCACTAGTGAACATCTAAGAATGTGACATCAAATAATAGTTTCTTAAAGTAAACTACAATATCATGTCACTATTGTGGATGCTATACGTATTAATAGTAACTTCAGGAAAGAAACTAATTGTTTTGAAAGTGAGAAAGAGGATTTGCAAGTAACGGAACTGCATTTGATTTACAGAATTCCACACTATTTATACAGGGATATTCAAAGTCTTCCCATACATTCTGGATTGGGGGGGGGCATTGTAAAAGTCATACTCTACTGCCAGCAGTTCCTTTTTCAATGAAAGGTTTCATTACTTGTGTTGTTTTACTGGGCAATTCTAAGCATGTTTACTCAAAAGCAAGTCCTAAACAATTCAATGGAACATACTCCTTAGGAAGCAAGACTACAGACTTAAGAGGCTGCAATTATAAGATGAATTAGATGTAGGACAGAAGTGAATTCTCTAGTTAGGTTCAATATGCATAACAAAGAATACATTCCCTTAATTCTCTTTCCTATCTCAAACATTGTATTTATGAAACAAAATCCATTTTTTTGCATTTTAATATGAAAATATTGAACGTATAGTCAATTAATAACATTTATTAAAGTTATCATACTGCATTGTATTTTAAATCTTACAGCTTTTTGATATTCTGTGAAGCTTATTGTAAGTTGCATGCAATTTAGCCATACAGTAAGCCTGCAACTTACGTGGGGGTTACGATCCAAGGATCACACCTAAAGCCAAAATCGCATATAGCCAATGATGGGTAGAATTGCCAAAGTCATTTTACCTGGAACCCCATGCCCTTTCTGCCTGTTAAAAAAAGTTAGTGTTTTGCCAATTGCATGAAGCAATACACACAATTTAAATGTGTTTAAGTTGCAGGCTTAATGTAATTTGTAAATAATGACCATATGAAGCTATCTTATACCAAGTCAGACTACCGACCCACCTAACTCAGTTCTGTCTACAGTGCAAGTTCCACAAAACGTTACAAGGTTCACTAGGAGATATATGAACTTCCTAAGTTGGCTTAAAGGCTCCTGACCAAAAATTCAGGTATACTGACATTTGATCCCTTTTGGGACACAGAAAGTAAAATGGCAAGTGTGTTGTGCACATCATTTTAAGCTGCAATGCTACTTGTAAAAAATCACCAAGTTCACCTTGCTCAATATTTAAGCATCATACTATTTGCATGTGTCATCTCTATTGCTCTAGCAACTAAACTACTGTTATTTTATATTACATTGTAAATTAGGGAAAGAGGCTAGTATCCCTAATGTAGATGCCAGCTACTACCAACATAGATTTAAGCAGATGCAAATGGAATTTATGACAGATTTAGAAAGCTAAAACAATTATTTTAATATTTGAAGGCAATGAGACTCCAAGTAATTGTATTTTGGGCTGAATTATAGGTTTATCTATTTGTGATCACTCTGGGAGAATCTACATATATGTCTGTACAGCACCTAATCCTGGCTTTTCTACTATTTCCCTTGAATAAGTACAGGAATTTATACAAGGAAATAACATGGGTTGAGGGCAAAGCAGATTTTGGCAAGGTATGCAAACATGAAAATACACAATAACCCTCAATATTTCCCACTCTTTCCCCTATAATCAACCAATGCATTAAATGCTACCCAGAAAATAAGTGATGAGAGCCATACCTTGTCCATCTTCTAAGGAAGGGAAGGGAAAGCTATGGATTTACTTACCATGAGTATTAGGATGGGTCAGAAGGGTACGCAATCTAATACAAGGTACATTTTCAGTCACTTTCAGAAATGGTTGGAACACTATGGACAGTGGCATTTAGTTTTCTATATACTTTTAAGAAATTAAAGCCATCCAGACCTAAGCCTGATGTTCTCTAGCAAATCCAGTTACTCTAGATCAGGTCTCCCCAGTCTGGTGCCCTCCAGATGTTTTGGGCTACTCCCACATCTGGAAGGTACCAGGTTAGGAACATAGGAAGTGTCTTCTACAAGTCAGCCCAATTTAGCTCATAATCATGGGCATACCCAGGATTTATTTTAGGGAGGGGCAGGCTTTGTGTTGGGGGTGGAGACAGAACTGAGTTATCTGTAGCAAAATTGGTCAGTTAGTTAAATATTTTTATTTATTTACTTGATTTAAGGGGGGCAGCTGCCCTCCCCGGCTATGCCCAAGGCTCATATGTACAAGCATGCTACTCTCCACCAAATGGCAAGGATGCAATCTTTTATGAACCTCAAGTGAGATTTTATTTATAATAGGTGTTGTTATGCTTTACTGAGCTTCACAAACAAAAAGACACACACATCCTTATGTGTGGCAAAGTACACAGAACCTCTACTGAGTCAGACTGTTGGTTCATATAGCTCGATACTGTCAACACAAACTGGCAGAAGCTATCCAGGTTGTTGACAAAGAGTCTTTTCCAGACCAATCAGGGACATGCCAGGGATTGAACCTAGGTCCTTTTGCATGCAAAGCAGATGGTCAATCACTGAGTTATGGCCCTCCCAGATTGTGGAAGGCTGCCCTTCATCATCCCTTCCCCATTATTGTCCAAAGTGATTTCTCAATCAATTAATTACAGTATTTTTTGCTCCATAAGACGCACTTTTCCCCTCCTAAAAAGTAAGGGGAAATGTGTGTGCGTCTTATGGAGCAAATGCAGGCGGGAAGCTCTGCTCAGCGCTCCCTTTAAAGAGCTCGCTCTTTAAAGGGAGCGCAGCTCTTGGTGGAGCCTTAGCCACGCGCAGGCTCTCCCTGGGCAGCGGGATGAAGGCTCCCCTTGCCTGGGAGAGGCTGCATGCGGCTATCCCATTAGCCAGGACAGCCAGCGGGATCGTTGTGCTGCGATCCCACTGGCTGTCCTGGCTTCTTGCTTAGCTGCACACAGCCTCTTCCGGGAAGGGAGCCTTCATCCCACTGCCTGGGAGAGGCTGCACACGCTATCCCATAAGCCAGATCCCTCTTGCTGTCCTGGCTTCTGAGATTCAGAATATTTTTTTTCTTGTTTTCCTCTTCCAAAAACTAGGTGCGTCTTATGGTCTGGTGCGTCTTATAGAGCGAAAAATACGGTATATAGAAATCTATCACATAATTTTTTAGTTTGATACTGTTATCCTGTTGGCAAAATAGAATGCAAACCTCAGAAAACTGTGAACAATGTAATTTCATAGAAACAGAATTTCATGTAAAAATACACTTTTATGCTATTTAGGTTCAGAGACTGTGTTTACTTCTGATCTCTTCATTGTGGACAATTGCCAATAAAAGACTTGATGACCATTAAGCAGGGACTCAACTACCACACAAAGTCACAGAAATTATTTCTTTATCTTCCACCTGCAAGTTTTCATAAATTTCTATCAGTGCTTCAATACAAAAATACCCGAGTATAATCCTCAGGCCTTTTTTCAATAGCAGCTACTAGAACTTTTGTGGGCTTTGCTATCTCCAGCTTGTTTTGTCTGCAAGGAGAAAATACCAATAAATGAACCAATATTTCAGTACAGCCATCTACCCATAGATATGTTATCCAACTATAATTACAACAGGCTAGGAAGCCTTCTCATTCTGCTAGTTATATCATGATCCCCAATACAGGTTTGTTTTGCACATTAAGACCAAATATTTTTTAAATAAATAAGTGTAGGTTATTAGTATACTGGCAGCTTTCACTTTAAATTGTATTTAAATGACATATTGATTTACTGTATTTTAACATTCCACACTCTGGAATTATATGAACTATGAAGAGGAGGTTCTAAGTAATTTAAATAAAAACACAAACAAATATTTCACTATGCAGAGCACTGACTAATATGCAGAATCTTGCTGTAGTACACTTGTTAAGGACTATCACTGCACTATGGATTAGGGAATAGCATCCCGCAGTAATTCAACAAAAATAATTTCCATGGATATTTTCATATATGAAATTAAAGAGATCTACATATGAATTCTGCTAACATGGGAGAAAACTCAGAACAGCAAACATACAGTCCCAGCCATATTATTATTATTATTATTACGCCCAATTTAAACCTTATGCAGATACACTTAATGCCCAAAGTTGTCTCTGATCTCCTGCCTAATGTTTAGCCACAGTCTGCTATTTGTCAATGAAACACACATAGAATTGGTGCCGCCTGCATCTACTTTTCATTGACTGAATTGTTTTGTTTTGTATTTTGTTGCAACCTGAAGATTTTGGTAAGGACAGGACGACTACACCCTTGATGATCATATTATGCTGCCTCCATTTTGGAACATTTTGTCTCCTGAACGTCGAAAACCCAGAAGTAAATGTTCCAGTTTTTGAATGTTTTTCAGAAGCCGAACGTCCAACACAGTCTCTGCTTCCATGCAGGAAGCTCCTGCAACCAAATGGAAGCCGCACCACTGTTGTCAAACATTTTGGAAGCAGAACAGAGGTTTGACTGTATTATTGAATTTCCTTTATTGCTTTTGAAATATTTTCAGGTTTTGCTAAATTTATATGATATTCACTGTGAACATGGTTGAATAAATCTCTACTCAAATATGACAAGTATTTCTACAAGGAAACTGCATATACAACATACATGCATTTTTAGATTTAAAAAACACACACCAAAGACCACAAGATCAGTACTGTAGTATGAAATAAGTATACCTTCATACTGGATAGACTCACAACTCACGTACTTTAAACAAGGGTGAAGTATAAAACCTTCACTCATCAGTTACCTTGAATTTTTCAAGGTTAAGTGTACATCAACCAGTGGTGTATCCTTAAAGCAGGCATGTCCAAAGTCCATTTTGGGGGCCTAATCTTTGGTTGGCCCTTATGCATGTTATGTTCACTTCATCAAATCTAGCCCTCTTTGAAAAAAGTTTGGGCGAACTCACACCTCTGATCCCTACAAAATAAAGTACACTTCCAATAGTGCACAAAATACACACTTTTGCTCATAGAAGTAGACTGCCAACAACTCCTATGTGACCGTTAAACCTGGAAACAACACTGCCCCAAAAGGGTGAAAACCTGCTTTTGTAGGGCAGAGGGGTGTGTACGGGGGAAGAGCACAATGTCTCTGTGGCATACAAAGCCAAGATACCTGATTCCACACATATAGGATCAAATATATTTTGCCAGGTCACAAATGGGTGGGGTGAGGGGAGGGAGAGACACAGGCTAAAAGGGGAATTTGTGGGAACCGTTCTCTCCCACCATCCCCACAAACAATGAAAAACAAAGTCTTTCTTTTACACCTTGAAATCACTCAGGCAAGGATTAGGAGGAGGAGGAGAGTAGCAGGAGAGCCACCAGGTCTTATTTGTTTGTTGCATTTATAACCCACTTTTTTCTCCGAAGAGTTCAATGTGGAGCAGCATGGCTCTCCCCTCCATTCCCACAACCCTGGGCTGAGAGGCAGGGACGCCACCCCCCCCGCCCCAGCTTTCCGGCAAAGGGAAGGGGAACTGCTCATCTCATGAAACTTATACGCCGCTTGATTGCAAGAAGTCTCGAAACGTTTACAAAAAGGTAAAACGAGAAGTCGGGGACGGGGGACCAGATACGAATTTAAAAAACAGGCGAAAGTTAGAATACTAAGGCAGGTTGTTAAGACTACCTGCGCTTCCCGGGCCCCTGGCCAGGCTCGTCTCGGCAGGGGCGTCTTCAGCTGCCGCCCAAAGGAGCGCAGCGAGCCCCGAAGTGGCGACCGAGGTCTTGCAAACGCGGAGCAAGAGGTCGCGCCCCTTCCCTCCCCGGCGCGCTCCCCACTGCGCCCCACTGCCTCTCTCTCTCTCGCAGCTGCCCCGGAAGGGCGCTGAGACGCGGGGCCTCCTCCGCCCGGCCGCCTCCCCGCTTCTCCCGCCACGGGCTCGCAAGAAGCAGGGCGCCCTTCCCACGTGCAGACACGGGCTGGCAGCGGCCCCCCCCCGCCGCTCACCTGCCGAGCTCGCGGCCGGGGCTGAGGCCGTATCGCTCCTGGAAGGGCTCGGTGAGGATGCGCGTCCGGATCTCCGTCAAGAGGCCCCCGCGCCGCGGCTGAGGGGGCGCCCGGCTGCCCCGGGAGCGGCGCGGCGGAGGCTTCTCCTCGGGACTCATGGCGAGAGAGAGAGAGAGAAGTCCGAAGGGGGAAGAAGGCAGGCGGGCGGGCGGGCGGCGGCGTCCTCCTCAGCCCCTCGCCGGCCTTTGAGGGATGGGAGGCAGGCGGCGCTGCCCGGCTTCTGCCGCTCGCTCTTGCCTGAGGTAACTCGAAGCAGCGGCGAGGAGGCGGACTGCGCCTGCGCGGGGGAGGGACGGAGGGGAGGAGTCTCCACCGCCGTCGCAAGCGCCCTTTGGGCCGACGGCTTAAGAGTGGCGGGAGGAAGCCACGCCCTCTACGCCAAACCCCGCCCCGCTGCGCCCGCCCAGCCAACCGCGCCTTATCGGAGGGTAAAGGTCGAAAGGCCCCGAGGCAAACGAGGAAGGGTTCCGGGCTGGGCGGTTGGGCAGCGCCACCTGCAGGCTTGGCTTGGCGCTGCGCGAGCCTCAACGGACACGCCGCCTCATTCTAGTAATCTATTTATTTCCCGCCTTGTCCCCTGACAGGGTCTCAAGGCGGCTTACAGAAAAAAATATGAACATAGGAAAACATAGGAAAAGACAATTGAACATTAATACGTAGAACTAAAACACACACACTAGATAGATAGATAGAGAAATGGATAAATAGATCTATTAAAATTACAGATAATTACAGTATCACAAAAGCCCCCTCCTTAAAAGCAGTCAGTTCCCAAGGGGCTGTTGGAACGAGGAAGCCTTTACCTGCCAGAGGAATGAAAGCCGGGAGGGAGCCAGCCTGGCTTCTCAAGGCAGGGAGGAGTTCCAAAGGTGCCTGGGAGCAGCCACCACCAAGAAGGCCCTCTTGGTCCCCATCAAGCCTGCCTGTGAGGGTGACACTACATCAACATCTTGGCTCTGCAGCCATCCATGCAGAAAGAAAAGGCGTCATTCGGCTTGTGCAACACCCCCCCCCCCGAAATTTGGAGAGGTACTAACAGCCAAGAACTTAAAACATGGGAAGGGGGAAAAGCAACAAACCTAAAACAGAAGAGAAAATTGAATAAAGGTGTGCAGAGCATGATAGGCATTTAGCGGAACCCTGGCTGGAACCCAGAAGAGGAGCTCACTCTATTGACTTGACAAAAAAAATATTATGGTATGTCTGTATGATCTTGTCTGCAACTGCAAATAACTGCAAACTGAAAAAGCAGCCCCCACAAGACTTCTATTCATGAAGAACTGGTGTTAGTGCTATTTTCAATTAGGGCCAGAAAAACCTATAGACAAGTCCCCAACCAACAATGCTGCTGTATATACTGACCTGAGCTCCTTTGACTCATGGATGGCTAATGTGTGTCCTGGGTGCTGCATGGCCAGTCTTGAGGTCAGGCTTGGCTGGGGCAAGGCCTCCAGCTTGCTTCTTCCTGCTCCTCATCTTGAGAATCAGCTCCTTTGCTTTGGAGGACCTTGGTGGGAACTCCTGCCTGAGGTTGATGGAAGTCAATAATACAGTAAGACCATGATTTACGCAAGGGTTATGTTCTGTGGATCACACCAAAGCCAAAATTGTGTCTAGTCAAAACCCATTGGGCTCAATGGTAAGTGGGGTTGCCAAAGTCATTCTTCCTAGAACCCCACCCCTTTAAATTTTATTTTTATTTTTGGCCAATCACATAAAGCCGAATGCACATAAGTTAAATGTGTGCAAGTTGTGCGCTTACTTACTGTATGTAAATGTGAATAGCATAGCAGCTACCCAACCTCAACATACATACCCAGGTTTACTGAGAGCTAAGTGTTAGTTGTGCACAAGGTTGTAGCCGTACTGTGTTTAGTTTACTGGGGACATGTATGAAATTCTAAGCAGCCAATACTGGTTAGAGTGCAGCAACAGGACACAACAGTAAGATTACCAGAATTTTTTTCAAAGAATCCGGGGTCACTTTTTTTTTCTGAAACGAGAAAAAAAGTTATTAAAAAAAATTTATTTTTTTTAAAAAAAGAAATAATGTCTTCTCTTCTGTGGTCTCCTCTGTCGCATGGCCTTCCTCTGGGCCCTGGCCTGTTGGAGCGTTAGCCACCATGGAGTAGGCTTGGGTCGGGCCTGGGCTTGGCCCCGTGTCCTTGCCCTCCTGGTGCTCTCCCACCTCTCCTCCGCAGCAGCTCCCCTCTTTCCCCCCCTTCCTCTTTCTCTCTCTTCCTTCTCCTTCTCCTCTCCTCCTTCTCCCTGCGTCAGCTCCAGGGTTTTTCCTGGTCCCAGAGCAGTGCTGGGCAGTCGGCCGGGCACTCTCGCTCCCGGCTCAAACTGGGTCGTGGGGGCATGTGTGTCTGCAGTTCCCCCTGTTGACACGCCGGGCATCCCTGGTTCCCCTTCGGTAGTGGCGGTGGCAGCGGCAGTCTCAGCAGCCCGGAGCCAGCCTGGTAGCGCAGTTGGTTCTGGCTGGCTTCAGGAGCTGCTCGCTGCCGTGGCGCTTGCCATTTTGCCTCACCGGAAGTCCCCATATGATGTGTCTTTTGCCGTTGAACCAATCACACAACATTCATTCCCTACTAATAAATCTACAACACTTAAAATATAAATCCAGGGAGATTAAATGAAACCCGGGGACATTCTGGGGATGGATTTAGTCTGGGGACAGATCTGTAAATCCAGGGACTGTCCCCAGGAAACGGGGACATCTGGTAACCATATCCAACAGGCCAGGGTGCAAATCCCCACTCAACCACAAAGCTCACTTAATGACTTTGGGCTGGTCATTGTCTCACAGACTACCTCAGCACTTGTGAGGATAATATGGAATGTGGTGGGAGAGAAACCATGGGTGTCACCTTGAGCTCCTTGAAGGAAAAAGTGGGATATACATTTAATAATAATTAAAATAAACTGTCACTGTTGCCTAAGCCAATGCAAATCCTGGGAACTGTAGCTTATTAGGTGCTGAGATACATTTCCCAGAGTTCTGTAGGAAGAGGGATTGCCTGCTAAACCACTCTGAGAACAGTAACTCTGCGAGGATAAAAGTCTTCTAACAACTCTTATCATCCTCAACAAACTACAGTTTCCAGAACTTTTTGAGGGGAAGCTATGATTCCTTAAAGTGATATTACACTGCTTTAAAGGTATGGTGCAGATAGAGCCTACAGTTGTCTAAACTGCCCCAGCAGTGGAGGAAAGGTCATGAATCAGACTTTTTGCCAGTACTGAGAAATGGATGGAAAGGTGTGTTTATGAAAGGTGACTGTACACATACTTGTAGGGTGAATAATTCCCAAAGAATAAAGAGCTCCTGTACCTTTCAGTGTTGTGCAGGAGAGAACATTTCAGCAGGTACACTTTTTCTCGCCAAAATTCTCTTTCATGATTCATTAAAAGTAAGTTAGACACTTTGATTTCTTTTGTGCCTTTTCCCTTTACATGCTGGTGAGAAACATAGGCGATTGGGCAGAATAAAGTATGAGAATACAAAAAAACAACAGAAAGAATTTGTGCATGTGCTGGTGAAACAAACAAACCTGAAGACATTGCCCAGCAGCCACTGTGCCCATGGACTGCTCTCTTGTGTGCCGAGGCAGCTTTAGTGGAGATGGTTTCTTAGCAGTGGCAGCGACAGGAGAAAGCATTGACACCTTCTTCTTAATGTTAAATGGTACAGGTGCTCTTGGGAAGTTCAGATGTTGGAAAACCATACTATGTACATATTTTCCCATGTACTATGAATTTAGCTCCTCTTTGCAAGCAGAATTTTACCTGCTTGGAAGCCAGTCGGTAGAGAATTCCTGCGATGCAGTGAGGGGCACTAATCTTCCTTCTTGCATTTGTGGTTTGCTTATAATTTAGAGGAATACTGAATTGTTCATATTCAAATAGTGTTGGCAGATATGTGGACTAACTGCATTCGCCTCCTGCAGTTGTAGACCGATGTTTCTGAATGCATTATCCTCAGTGATACATACTTGGCTTTCAAGCAGTACAGAAAGCTGTGGAGTGGAGGACAATGGCCTCTAGTGTTTTGCTGTGGAGAATGTCCTTTCTGATTTACGTTCTGTATGCACTGAAATGACAGCCTGATTTTTGTGTCGGCCTTGACTGTGCAGTTTGCAAAGTATAAAGCTCTGTCTCTTTAAGGTACAAAGCATGGGTAGTACCTGGTGTTTCAGGGACAAATTAACCCAGGGGTAGGCAACCTAAGGCCCAGGAGCTGGATGCGGCCCAATCACCTTCTCAATCCAGCCCACGGACGGTCCAGGAATCAGCGTGTTTTTACAGCGTGTGTCCTTTTATTTAAAATGCATTTCTGGGTTATTTGTGGGGCATAGGACGTCTTTCATTCCCCCCCCCCCATATAGTCTGGCCCACCATATGGTCTGAGGGACGGTGGACCGGCCCACTGCTGAAAAAGGTTGCTGACCCCTGAATTAACCTCTGTTGAACCTCTAGTATTGCAGATTGGGTGATTTACATAATTTGTCACAGAGGAGGAAATCCCCTTCCTGACTCAAATTGCAACAAACCATATTACATCTGAAGTGCAACACTGATTTCATCTATAGTCTTTTCTCAAAGCACAGATCTAATTCCTATTTAAATCAATAGATTTCTGCTGGTGGTTTGGTTTGATTACTGATGCCCCACAATGGAAAATACATTCAATTATAAAATATCATCATCATCATCATCATCATCATCATCATCATCATCAATAAGTCATTTACTGAAAGCATCTAGCAGACTAACCTCACCAGGCCCCCAAGTAAAATTTTTATGGCTGCTAATACCATACCAGTTTTGGCAGTAACAGCCATAAAGAGGGGAAAACATAAAGCAGGCACAGCCTTAACCGCCACCCAGTTCAGCTTGCTGATAGGGATGCTAATTGCTTCCTCTCTGTCATCAGACTGGCCATCTGATTAATGGAAAAGCATAGATCTGCTAAGGGGAGAGAGGATGTGTGTCCAGGGTGTGTGTCTGCAAGAGTGTGGGGCACGCACACCCCACACTGCCTTATGGTCCCCCAGGGAGTTGGCAAAGTTGAATGCAGCCCTCAGGTAAAAAATGTTAGACTTTCCTGCTTTAGGTAATGTAACACCTGCTTTAAAGCATGAGATTCTATCAAACAAGAGGGCACAGAACAAAGCAAGCCATAGGAGATAAACTATTAATAACCACACCACCTGATGCCATAACAAAGAGATTTTTTTATTGACATTCCTTTACAGTGATATGATTGAATAGAAAGCGAAGCCTGAGTATCATGTGACATTTTCCTGTCAATATAAGCAAAATTAGCCCAGTAACGAGGACCTTTCCTGCCATTGACTTGTATGAAGTCTTTAATGAAACCATAATAGACACTTGGTTTTAGGTAAATTGGAAGCTGCAGGGAATTCAGCTAATGTTTCAATATTGACTATAGCTAGTATCTACTATCTACAGACACCTGTTGACTTGATCAAAGGAACTATGGTGTACTAGGGGGAAAATAATACAACCTTTTGGGACATAATAACTTGGAAATGCTATCCCAGATTTGTGGCATATTGCAGTCAATTTTTTAAGCACTGAGGTACAGCAAGAGGAATAATCGTAGAAAAGCACCATCTTTAATGTAGAAAGATTTGTTGGTATATGTACGTATGACTGAACAGGTTCGATTTCCACTGGGAATTCGTTCCTGATATGTGTTTGTTGAAATTAATGGCAGTAGTCCTGCTGACTTCAAAAAGCCTAGGATTTAATTTAGGGCAGAGATAGTTCACTGAAAAATGAATAATAGAATTCTAAAGCCATAACTCTCTTAACTGAAATGGGATTGCCTTCCAGCAACCTTATATGATTGTGGAAAGAATTCCATTGTTTTCAGTAAATTTAGTGCCAGTTAAGTGTGTCCATGGCTTTAGATTATGATCTTAACATATATGCATTGATTTTATTCAAATTAATATGTGGGAATTTCAGATTAATGCATTTAGGATTAAACAACAAGTCTCACACTGTAGCAATGCCAAGCTTTTGTTGTGATGAGACCTGTAGAAAAGCAAAGAATCAACCTGGTTGTGAACTCCAAATTTTCTCTCCATTACTAAAACTTCATTGGCACTTGAATGAAGTTGAGATGCTGATCCCTTCCTCCCTCCACCCCCGATGAATTAATGCAGAAAAATAAATATTCTGAATCTCAGAAGCCAGAACAGAAAGAGGGATCGCTGCGCAGTGAAAGCAGCAATCCCTCTTGCTGTTCTGGCTTCTGGGATAGCTGCGCAGCCTGCATTCGCTCCATAAGACGCACACACATTTCCCCTTACTTTTTAGGAGGGAAAAAGTGAGTCTTATAGAGCAAAAAATGTGGTAAATAGTCTATTGAATGACATAACAAGGTATTAGATTCAGGTAGGGAGCCGTGTTGGTCTGACACAGTAGAAATATATTTTAAAAATAAAAAAATTGTCCAGTAGCACCTTAGAGACCAACTAAGTTTGTTCTTGGTATGAGGTTTTGTGTGAATACACATGAAAGCTCATACCAAGAACAAACTTAGTTGGTCTCTAAGGTGCTACTGGATATCCCCCCCCCTTTTTATATATAACAAGGTATGAATTTCCCCTTCATTTGACAATATTTGCATGTACTTTATTGATGTGGAAACCACATTCCCATATTGCCCACTCCCATGGTAGGTCAAGACTCATGAGACTGGCTCCACCCATGTGGTGACTTCATTAATGCACCCCCTCCCCTAGAATGAGACAGGGGTCACAGGGGAGCAGCTTACATGCTACTATTAATGGGTCCCATAATGATATACCTGCACTTTTCAATGCAATCTCTCCAGATTGTGATAATCTGGGTCCTAGGTCCACAAATATATTCTTTGTCACCTGCAAAATGGAATCTTAAAGATTGCCCTCCTCTTTTTCTTAAAATTAATTTATTTTCCTCACCAAGCTAATTTCTCAGCCTTTCTCCTCTGCTGTTTAGTCTCTTGCATAGGAGAGGCTGCCCAATGCAATGTTGACTTGGAAAAAAAAATCCAACTCCTAGGGGCCAAAGGGTCTTTGCCCCCCCCCCCATAAAATATTTGAGGGGGGTAGCCCCCCAAAGTTGATGGGCATTGCCATTCAAATGGTTTGCGTGCGCCATGTCAAGTGACTGATTTTCCGTGGTGGGGTTTACCTGCCTCCCCAATCTTTTCGTCAAGTCGGCACCTCTGATCCAATGCATAAATGTATAAAAAGAAATAGATGATGATAAATTGGACAGATAAGTAGTTTTTAATACTGTAATGAGTTGACAGAAGCCCATACTGTGGAACAGATGAAAAATGGATTTGTTTAGGTGTCATGAAAAATGAAAGGTATGAAGAAGAAAGCTTCCTGTCTGGATTCTTTACAGCACTGCCTTTGCCTGAGATTTAGAGATCTACAATGTATTTTCCTATAAAGGAACAGACAAATGTTCTGGGGGCCAAATCCTATTTCAGTTCCCAGACTATATCTGGCATTGGTACATAACTGTATAGTGACATTTTGAGCATCACTCTTGCTTCAGATGCCTTCATTGCATATACAAATTCTTCCACCACTCTACAAAAAATAGTTTACTTTTTAATAAAATATAGTTTTTAAATAGTTTTAAAAATCCTGACTATACAGCATTATAAATAAAGGATGTTGTTTTAATTCTTGGTATATAGTACTGTTATATTTGGCCCGCCTCAAACTAACCAGTCAGATGGTTGTGCCTTGTCTAGTTAACTTCCATTCCATTTCTTGAAAAAGATGATACCTCATCTTCGACACCATACATATGACTTTGTAGTGACATTGGCTGTAATTTTAAATACATGTACAAATGCCCAAGATACAATGATTTCCCTAAGATTTTGTGCACAGGGGATTGCAGGGGCTGTATATTGGACAATTGCTTTTAGGTTAATATTTCAGGAACCTCCATGTGTTTTAGAGAGGTATGCAAAGAAGCTCCATTGAAATGAGTGGAAATCGCATTCCAAGTTCTGTTTGGTAGGCTGCTTCAACACTCATCTATTTAGAGGCTTCCTACAGCAATTATGGAGTTGGATCCCAACTTAGTCGTATGTAACATAGGCCGATTGAAATAAATGGGGCTTGTTAGAGGTGACTACTTTAACTACCATTATTTCTAATGTCTGTTATAAGCATGACTAAGCCTGTATCCAACCAGTAATATACGCGATATAGTGTGTGCTTGTAAAATGTATATTAAATGCAGTTGATATGGACATGAAAAATGTAATGATGTCAACTGATTCCAAATTAATTGGTATTACTGAAACTGGCATTTCAATCTAAAATGCTAGATTGGATTATTTAATGTAAGGTAAGATTTCACCTTGGGGAGGAGTAAAGTGGCTGCAGTTTCAGCAGCATGCAGCAGGATGCTGCTCATTCACCTTTAAACCATAGTTTAGTTTAACAATGGTTTAAAGTTTCATGTGAATAAGGCCACAATATGGTAGTGATGAATGAACAAACCTTTATCAGGTGTTTGCCTAATAAAGGATTCATCACACAAACACAAGTTAGTTTAGGTTAGTTTTCATATCAGCTAAAATAGCCGGCATTCACCAGGCCACTTACTTCCCAGCTCAACACCTAAACCAGTAATGAATATCTGTTCTTCATATACCTACTTGTTCCCAGGTCCCATGGCTTTTGTTTTGTCCATTTTTTCCTCTTTGAAGAGTGTAAATGTTCCCAAAAAGAACATACATGATCCAGTTAAGCACAAATGAGAGATGTACAAATGTCCTTAAATTTCTCTTACCGAAGCCTAAAAGTTAGAAACTTTGGATTCTAAGTTGCTCATAATTTTTTAAAAATTAGGTCAATTTTTTGTGGTTTACCTTAAAAGTTTTATTTTCCTGATTTGGGTGGGGAACTATTCTGAGAATGTTTCCTGTCTGAGCATAGGTTTAGGTTTCTAAACAGAAAAGCAACCTTATTGAAGTGACTACCACATCACTTTGCTAAATAGTGGAGTATCAGTACTGTGTCACTCAATTTTTGGAATTTGTTGGGCATATGCATCAGTTACATAACCAGAGGATCACATCTAGGATAAGTGAGGGAGCATAACTTGAGTTCAGGAGCCCCAACTATTCACATCCTTATCCCATTATCCTTACCACACTTAGACGTTAAGGGCAGTGACCGTGTGTATTAGCATCTCTTCCACAGTGAGAGAAAAGGACAGCATACAAGCACAATACTTGTACCTCCCCTAGGGCAAAAGAAGAGGAGGATCGGTCCCTTTTCAGAGACAGCATATAACTAAGCACCATTTCTTATGATCTCTTTGTTGATGTGATCACATACATGCTTAACAACTTACACTGTCTTGATTTTTTAAAAAAGACTGCATAGAAATAAGGACTACTCTTGATGGAGACAAAATACACATGCAGCCCAATCCTAAACATGCTTACTCAGAAGTAATTTCCACTGAGTTAACTGGACATTACTCCCATGTAATTGCATGCAGGATTCCAGCCTTATTCTCAGATCTGGCTCAGCTCAAAAAAGGCTGATTTCCCACCCCATCCCCTTACTTTCAGCACTACCCATCAAAGTATGCATGTTCCAACATGTTTTACTGTCTTGATTTTGGCAACGGAAGGCACAGTTCTCAAAGTTAAGCCATGAATTTTTCCATCTGGTTAAAAAAGAGGCCAAACTTTACAATTCACTAATAACTAATGTGCCTGGTAGACAAATGGTGCGTTAGAAACCCCAACAGCAATGCAGACAATACTGTCATTCATATTGCCTCAGCACCATCATTCTCTGCAGCTTCACTAACTAAATCCCTTTACATAGAACCAATTCCGCAATTATGGAGGATCTGAGATCAAAGAGAAATGAAACAAAGACCACAATTCTGTGTCGATCAATATGCCTCAAATAAGTAATTGCTTCCATTACAGGGTGCAAGATTGTCTATATTTCTTTTCTGTAAGGAAGTATTTAAACATCAAAAAACAAGAAATCAATTAGCAGAACCAGAAAATATTAGGAAGAGGGTTATTCTTCCTGTTACTTTTGCTATGTACATTAATTAGGTAAGGTGATGTTGTCTATTATGCTGTATAATAAAATATCCTTCTTGGGTGCTTCATGGGTGTTGTCATTTCACTACCTCCCATCAGTGCCTCTGCAGTGCAAGTTCCTTCCTGTTCTGGCAATCAACAATTGTCAACAATCACAGGCACACTTCTGCTTTGCACTACAGGTTTGTTTTGTTGTGAATGTTTAGGCCTGGCCCAGCTCCAGCTGATGTAGTTGATTTGGGTTATGAGTTCTTGTATTAAAAAACAAAACAAAAACAGTTTTGCTCATAGGTGCTATCTCACCTTTGTGTGATATGTACAAGAAAATCAAAGATGAATGACAAGACTCTTGGCTATCTCCCATCAGCAGATACAGCTGTTAAGATGCAATATTAACAGTGTGTTTAATCCTGAAGAGATGTGCATATAAAAGCTTGGAATGCTTGATGTTTTGTTGTTTTTTAATCAACGTAGGTGGGAGTAAACATTTATTAACATTTGGTCAAGTGTAGCATAACTTGCATTCATATTTTCATTGTTACTAATGGAGGTATGTGGAGATATACAGAGACCTTGAGAAAGGGTTTTTTATATTGCATACAGGTGAGTTGTCCATTGGAAATCAAAGATGAAAGCATGAAGGTTAGTTCTTAAAGGAAGGCTGTTCTTCATGCACAGCTTTTGTCAATCCCGATGTTTTTTCCCAGATTATAAAACACAGAAAACCAAAATCATATGGCAGCCGGGAAAGTAGTGATGTTACTGACCAGGAACACAGTCAAAAAGTCTGAATGTCCTCATTCAAGTCCAAAGGTGCTAGTTTCTTCAACAGCTGTCAACAGCTTTTCATATAGCATAGAATAGGATGGATAGGGAGGAAGATCCAGGCGATTGAAACATGTATGTGCCCTGAAAGTGAAAGAACACTGTGTGTACAGTTTTTAAAGAATAGAAATATGTAACCCCTTGCATAATCCCTGACTACTAGGCATGTTAGCTGAGGGGTGATGGGAGCTGGAATCCCACAACTTTTGTAGAGTCGCAGGTGAGCCACCCATGGTCTTAAGAAGAGGTTGAATCATTAGTCATGGTGGACGAACCACATACCGATGGAATCTGTGTCTTGCCTGGACTGAGACTCAATTTATTCACCCTCATCCAGTTCATTACCTCTTGTTTGCAATAAGTATTACAAGCACCCAAAGCCCAAATCTGGAGCTGTCCTCAGTGAGCTTCACCAGCATCCCAGGGCAAAACTGTAGTGCTCTAACACCTCACAATAATCTGACAAGAAACTTGCAGGAATATGTTCCTACTCAGGAATGAGAAAGTCACCCTTTGCTTCTGTGGCTAAACCACATATGTGGGAAAGCCTAAAAGATCTAATTTTGTAGTGAAAGCTTATTTTGCAAAGAATTCAGTTATTTAGCAGATGAACATTAGATACTGAATATTAATATATTCAGTCTAGCTGAATAAAATTCATAAATCTTATCTAGGAGAACAAGTTAGGCAAGCAGAAAGAGGCCAATTGCCTTTCTAGTATTTGGCAGGCCAAAAGCCTGAGGCATCTTTCTAAAACTCTAAATCTTTCCTTCCTTCTACCCAGCAAGTTAATTGCAGTAGATTTCTACAGGAAACTTTAACAATGTGTAATTAGTACATTTTCTGAAAAATATGAGCACTTCTCAAAAGCTTTAGGGGAATAGTTAGTCCTTGGAGAGTGTCCTGAAAGGAACTCAGTTTGGGCTGTTGCTGATTCAAAGGCTTTCTTCCTTTGGAAAGGTTTGAGCCAGTCTCTCAGGTGGATTCAGACTGATTCCAGTTATACTCGGGCTCTCCTCCTCCATAAAGGACACACAGATACGTGGCAGCTTTTGCCTGAACATTAATCATTACTTGAATCTGGTGTTTCCAGAAATGAGGCCATTTCTGACTCTCAAGATTTTGAGGGCTCTTGACTGAGACACACATAAAGGCCCCCTGAACATGGAAGAAATGGAGAACTCTTTCATGCCACCTCCAGCCTTCTTGGGTGCTTTGTGAGAATGGAAAGGGAAAGGCATTTTGCTTTTGGGAAATCAAGCCCATTGTCGGTCTTGGAGTCTGGCAAATCCCCAATCTTGCCACCCTCTGGAGCTGTACCAGCTCTTCCCCCTCCTCCCAAATATGTCCTTAGCTTAATTATAGTGAATCTACCGCAGGTGGATATATTCCTGGCATGTAGTATAGCTGGTCTTTCCCTTTAATTATAGGACTAAAACAAAGGTTGTGAAGTGTGGCGCCATAGTTGTGAGCACCTAGCAGAATCAAAAGCCACATTATGTGTTTGCCTCAAGTTGTACAGGTACCAAGTGTGCTGGGCAAATCATTGTTTTGCAGAGCCAGCTCTGCCAACCTCAAGTGACAGGTTCTGGGATACCTTTAAATGGCATCAAGTTCTAAATGATTTAGCTTTTGTGTATGTATATATATATTTCTTCATTTCCATTTATATCCATGTGTGTGTGTACACACACAAACACACACACACACACACACACACACAGAGAAATGGAAATGAAGAAGTAGATATATATATATTTAACCATTTTGTGGTATACTGTTTGAATTTTCTGCCACAGGCACCAAAATAGTTATTCACCTGCCTATTCTGTATGCTTCTCAATAAGCAGATAACAGGGAATAAGGAAAATGGATAAATATTATCAGAATGCTACAAGTTCCTGTAGCCCATTTTCTTCTTAAGCTATCCTAATAAATATATACAAATGCTAAAAGAAAAGATGACAAAGTGGAAGACTAAGTGGGAATGGAAAGAGCTGGGCAGAGGTTCTTCTAAGTTTATTTTTATTTGTTCTCCAAAGGCCTCAGGGTGCAAACAAGAGACTTTGTCTATTATATATATGGCAGCACCCTGACATAGGCTAGGCTGAGCAAAAGAGAATACTTCAATTCCTTGGAAGATGGATGAGAGCAAAATGTGATAGCTACAGATAAAATCACTTGCAGTCATTTGAGTCCGGATCCCACTGCTTCAATTGTGCCCTCAATGCCAATTGCCCCTTCTTCTTTGGCTCACTTTCAATCTGGTTTTCAATATGCATCTTCTGTGATCCAGGAGGGTATTTAGAGAAAGTGTCTTTAAAGAAACCCAACTTAGCATGACAACTTAGGACATCTAAGTGACACTGTCAGATGTTTGTAAGAGCCCAAACCTCTGCTGAAGAGATGAAACTTTTAGAATGGAAAATGAGCCTTTTTTAAACGAGACATTTAAGTTTCTTTTTAACACTTTTTTTCTATTTTATTGAGCACATCATATAAAGTTATCTGCTACTAGGATATAAATGGAAATGACGAAATGCCATGAAATGTTTTAGAACATGTATGATCTTATTCAAAATGCAAGCATACCTTGGGAGGGATGTTATTTTACCCCATTTCTCTATACAGAAGCGTCGCAATCCATTGCTCCCTCGAAGGGCTGCAAAGCCCTCATACGGCACACTAGATGTCCCAGTGACAAACTGCAGCAACCGTAGCCTTTGCTCATTGTTGAACCTCTCTACTGCTGCCCAGAACCATCGTATTACGATATGTCCATCATGGTAACCTAAAACAGAAAGTGTGCAAATGAGAAATTTGTTAGAAACATACAAAGAGAAGCCACAACTGCTTATGATGATGAAATAAAGCAGCAGGATTTTTCTGCCTTCCCTTTTTTGTTTTGGCTCTCACTAATGGTACAGCTAAAGAAGTACCTCTGGGGAACAATTTTCACCTCAGCTGGTCTGCCAAGAAAGCCCTCTGGGCCTGCCATGGAATTCTTGCACTTTACAGAGGATTCTGAGATGGGTGCATATTCATGCCATGTGGGCAGCTTAGTTGAGCCTTACTGAATGAAAAGGAAGTGCACCCTAAAACATTTCCAACAACTTTCATGTGGCACATTTCAGGGGCAGGACCATAACAGTGGTAATTCAGCAAAACTTGTCTGCCATTACTAATCTTCTCAAGTAAAAACTTCTGATAGGCTTCCTAAGAACCACAGGATTCCCTGGAACAGTTTGAAAACCACTGAACTAAATGAGTGGCAATGTACACAGGAAAAAATAGTTAATGTGGCAAACTGCATTTGTATATAGCCAACTCCTCCCAATGCTCTAGTCTAGTTATAAGAAATATCAATGCAGTAGGCTTGCAAATTGTGCAGGGGTTACATCCCTAGGGGTTGTGCGTAAAGCTGAAATCATATATAGTCACTCAGAACCACTCCCATCACTCCCTGGGTGACGACCCCTACTTTTCTAAAGCCCATGCTCTAAGCGGGCCTTGCTCTCCATGCAAAGCAAGGAGCTTTTAAGCTCTCTGCCTTGCTTACCAGACTCTGGCAAGGTCTCATGTGGGCTCTGGAGGTTCTCGCAAGATCTCGTGGAGCCATCTGAGCAAAGGAGCCAACTCCTAGGGGCTGAGGGCCCTTCACTCCCCCAGTAAAAAAATTGAGGGGGCAACCCCTGCTCCAGTTGATGGGCATTGCCATTCAAATGGTGTGTCTTGGGATCGATTTTGCAGGGCTTACCTGCCCCCCAAAGATTTTATTCAAGTTGGCACTCCTCCAACTTGCAGGAGCCTCTCTAAGCCCACACAAGTCTTTCCCATAGCTCAGTAAGCAAGGCAGAGAGTTTAAAGAGAGAGTTTAAAAGCTCTTTCCATGCTGGGAAAGCCCAGTACAGAAAACGCTTTTAAGCTCTCTGCCTTGTGTGCATTTATTTTGTGCAACTGTGTGCTGGCTGGCTGCCTAACATGTAAGGCTGTGATTGCAAAAGTTAAATGCGTGCAAGTTGACTGCATTTCCCCTCTAGTGCTGCAGTTTTAAATGACCAGGATTCCCAGGACAAGAACAATTGTGCAGTGCTATACATTCTTTTTCTCTTGTTATTCTGTGTCCTATCTGTGATCATATCAGATTTGCTCATCCTCATCTTAAAACCTGGACACATCCTCAGTTGTATCCCATGAGAACAAGAAGTAGACCTATATATTAGTACATGAGACTGGAAAAATTCTTGGAATTGCTACAGGACCATAAAGGACTGCCTGTGCTTAAATGAATCCCTGCAGTCCTATAATATCCTAGTATACATGTATACTTTCTTCATAGCATTTGTAAGTGATTGCAGGTGTGTGTAAGCCTGAGGACAAGTACAAACAAGCCAAGTATGACCACGGGGTGGATTTTTTGGAGGGTGGAGGGTGGATCAGTAGTGTTATTAGACATCTGGGCCAACTCATAAGAGGACAGTGAGAATTTCCACCAAGAGGATGAGGGCAAAAGCATAATGAAATGGAAGATGAGAAGGAAAAACAACTGCATAGTTTACCACCCCGATATTCTGTGTTGTTGCGCCAGTCATTAAGGTCTATTTCCGCAGTGCCAGCTATCACCAATTCCAGCTCTCTAGCGTCGAAAACAGAGACAAGCCTTGAGTCTACAACCTGAAAGACAAACCACAGTTGAAGCTGACAGCACAACACATACAAAGCCTTGTCAAAGTGAAAAACCACATGCAGGCATGACTGCTCTTAGGCAGGCTAAAACATGTTGGCAGATATCTGCCAACTACATTATGGGCAATGGGGATTTGAACCAAGTTTTTCCCTTTACTAACAAATTCAGGCTGAACATTTAGAGTTGATTTGGAGCTCCTGTGAAACAAGCCTGCTTCCTCAAAAGATCAAACGTTTTGTAATAAGGAAATCAATGAGGAAATGGACTGGAAAGTGTGGACCAATGCTTTATTGATGCAAGGTTGTCCAATCTCCCCACAAACAAGTCAGGATGAATGTTCATTAAACAAGATCATTTTGAAGTGACCTAAGTTACCTACAGCTTCCCCTCCCCCAACAACATTATCAACTTATGTAGTATTTCCCAATCCCCCTAATGTACTACATCAACAAAGGCCTATTTAATTCTTTTTAACATTTGTAATAATGGCCAATTAACTAAGTCCTCTGGGTAGTTATGCTGATCAGATATTGCTAAATAAATATTGAAGATTTTTTTCGCTATATACAATGCTGACCAGTAAAAATATAAGATGTAAATAGAAGAGAAAGAATGAGAATAGTCATACAATGTTCCAGCACAAAGATATATGTGCATAAGAAGAAAGACATCTCAGGGCACACCCACACTGAAATGTCCACTTGGGCATTACTGAGCTGGCAGCAACATTTGATGTGGAAGGGGTCACACGTTCCTGTGTGCAACTAGTTGTGTGAAATCTGGGCTAGGTCAGGGCTAGTGTGTTGAAATGTACTTTTCCTGCTACTCTGCTTTTACAAAGCAATATTAATGATCAACCTTAACCAGCAAGCAATTGTATCCCACGATATCTGTAGCTTCAATTATTCCCACAGCTACTGAAAGCATAGGGAACAGTTCAAGTATTACATTCCTTGGAGTGAAAAATTAATAAATCCTCAGACATATTAATCATTCTATGAAAAATGGATAAAACCACAAATCCCGCCACCATACAGTTTACATTTTAAGCTATATCTGCGATCTGTGCAAACTGACATTCTGTAATACTGTGCTACGGTCAACAGCAGTTTGCAATAACACTGTGCATGCTCAAATACTGGTTAGTCATTACCATGAACATTCAACTTATACAGATGTTCCCTATTAATATTCCATGAGGAAAGCCACTATTTTTGTTATTGCCCTTGTGCCCGTGACTGACAAGGACGCTGCCCCTCTTTGGTACTTACTTCATAGAAGCCACGGACCAGGGCCTCCGTTTGCTGAACCACACCTCTTTCCACTCGCCACTTCACCATCCTTTCAATGTACTCCTTCTTATTCTTTTCAGTCACCTGTGTATTTGCACCGCCTGATTTCAACTCCCTTTCTGTTACCTAGCAAACAAATTAATCAACAAAAATAAACACTGAGCAGCAGAGTAAAAGTAACCATAGTAACACATTTCAAAATTCAAATACAGACTGCAGAACAAGAGTTTTCTATCAATGTATGGTTAATACCTCTTTTTATTATTTTCTGTATTATGCAGTTTTATATTAACTTCTTAGTATTTTTATGACACAATTTCAAACAGTGTTGTTTCGTTGTGGCTTTGTCAGCTGCCACAGTGTTGTAATGGACATGAACTAAGAAGGCCTGGGTTCAAATCCTTGTTCAACTATGAAACTGACTAGGTGATCTGGGGGTCATTCAGTTTAGCCTACTTGTTGTGAGGATAAAGTGGGATGAAGGGTAGCATACAAATAAAGGTAAAGGTAAAGGTACCCCTGCCCGTATGGGCCAGTCGTGTCCGACTCTAGGGTTGTGCGCCCATCTCACTTAAGAGGCCGGGGGCCAGCGCTGTCCGGAGACACTTCCGGGTCACGTGGCCAGCGTGACGAAGCTGCAGCTGGCGAGCCAGCACCAGCGCAGCACACGGAAACGCCGTTTACCTTCCCGCTATAAAGCGGTCCCTATTTATCTACTTGCACTTTGACGTGCTTTTGAACTGCTAGGTGGGCAGGAGCTGGGACCAAACGATGGGAGTTCACCCCGCCGTGGGGATTCGAACCGCTGACCATATGATCTGCAAGTCCTAGGCACTGAGGTTTTACCCACAGCGCCACCCGCATCCCTAGCATACAAATGGGTGCCTGCAAAATGATAAATATTTTTTAAAATATTCCAGATTTGTATTTGCATATATGGGTTATCACAATCAGTGCTTTTACACCACAAAGGGTGTGTGTGTGACAATGGTTAACTTTCAACTGTAAAATAAACCCTCTGTAATCTCTGTATTTGTGGTCATCATCCTGAATTTGTTTTTGAAATATCTGCTGATTGCTTGAAAGTCCACATTTCCCCATGAAATTCACTGGATGACTTAATTACCTCACAGGGCTAGTGTAACGATAAAAGTGCAGTAACTTCCACTTATGCCATCCTGAACTCACTCAAAAATGGGGAGCATAACTGGAGGAAGGCTATGGTCCCTGGGCGGAAAGAAGGACTCTTAAATCCATTTAAGTCAATGGTGTCAATGCAGCAGTACTACTTTCTGTCACTTGACATAGCTCTGAACTACCTCTGTGGTGCAAATGTACCTTATTGAAACTCATGATTCTCAACCTTCTTTTGCCCTTTTGGTTTGAATATGGCCTTTTTGCTCAACTCAGGCAACTGAATTGCAGGGGATTGGACTAGATGACCCCGAGAGTCCCTTCCAACTCTGCAATTCTATGAACTTCCTATTTCCTCCAATATCACCAGCTCTACTGATGTGTCACCAACCAGTTTTGTGTCTTCTCTTATTTTCCAACTCTCACTTATTCAGCTCTCAGTCTCTTATTCCTTTTATGTTGCACCAACAGCGACCCATTTTGTCCAAGTGATTGTGGTCTTCCAGCCTGAATACACCTGCTTCACCCTATTTTCCAAATCTCTGGTAGTTTATCACATACATATAATTGCTTACCTGTCCAAACACTTCCTCATTAACTGTGAAAGTGAGGTCCAGAATATCAGTGATGTTGTTGTCCTTCATCCACTGTAAACTTTGATGGAACTCTTCATCCAGGTACTCCAAGTCGCTTAGATCACATGGCCTGATTGTACAATAGAACACAGATCATACCACCACCATCTGGCTTCTACAGAGATGGCTTATTGCACAAAACACAAAGTGGCTGCAGTTCAAAGTCTAGCATGAACAAGTTCCCAGCTGAATGGATTCATCAGTGGCTACTAGCCATGATAGCTAAAATAGCTAAAACGTCGGTCTTCAGAGACAGTATACTTTTAAATATCAGATGCCAGAGAAAATCTGTTCTGGGCTTCTTCCACACTCTGGCCACTCTTGGAAACATGATGCTGGGCTATGTCAGCCAATGGCTTGACCTAGCAGGGCTTTTATGTTTTTCTGGTTATGCTGGATGGGGTGCCACAAACACGTATAGTTTGTTCCCTGTAATATGCTGACAATAGAGAAGGTTTGCTTGTGCACCTGATTCCACCATTTTGGATCACAGCTACTACTGCCCTTTTCTGACAAAGCAAATGCTATTTGGTCTTAGATCAAATTCTGTTATATAGATTTTCTTTGAAACAGGGAAATTCAAAGTGCTTCAACCACAAAGTGAACAATATAGATGTTCTGCCTCTTTCCATATGAACCCACCTGGACCCTGAGATCATCTTCTGAGGCCCTTCTGCATGTGCCTCCTCAGCAAGAGGTCCAGAGGGTGGCAACATGAGAATGGGCCTTTTCTGCAGTGGCTTCCTGTCTGTGGAATGCTCTCCTCAGGAAATTCCTCCTGATGCCTTCATTATACACCTTTAGGCGCCAGGCAAAAACATTCCTCTTTAACAAGAGCTTTGGCTGACTGACATTCAATGCCCTTTAAAAATGTGTTGGGGGGGGGTTATTGGGTTAGTCTTGTTTTTATTTTGATTATGTATTTTGTGTTTTTATATTGTGATTTTATCCTGTGAACCACCCTTAGATCTGCAGGTATAGGGCAGTATAACAATTTAATAAATGATAATAATAATTGTGACTGAAACCCTTTTACCTGCCCAGGGTTTGCAAGTTTATGCAAGGACAGCAAATTCAGGTTTATCATGATAAACAATTGTGTTTGGTTCTTACCCATAAAATAATAACATAAAATGTAATCTTAGATACATACTATAAGGTCCCACCACTATTACAAGGGCAAGTAAACTATTTTCTACTGAACAGCAAGCAATCTCCTTTTGGAGCTCTGCTACAAATGACTCAGTGTTACTTGAACTCAATCTGAATGCTTTTCAATGGCATTTGCAACAGTACATTTTGGAGCAACAGGGATTGCACATATGATTTTAAAAAGTATGCAATGGAGATCAGCAGTATCCACAGTCAAAATCAGCAGTTGCACTGAAATAGCAGGCAGCAACAGAGCTATTTTGTTGTGAGTGTTGCTGGGCTTGTGCTTGTTTCTGCTCTTCTCTGTTGGCATTCCTCCCTCTCACGTGCCCCTGCCCCCTGCATGGCTGCTACAAGGCATGAGGGTGAGGGCACTCTGGGATGCTGAAGCCCTGCCCCCCCCCCCATCTGCACTGCTTGTCTCTTGCTTCACCTGAAATACTGCAGGTGGGAGCATCATCCAGTGCCTTACAGCAGGACTGCAGTTATGCAGTCCCAGTCTATGCATCTTCGCAATATTCAATGGGGCTTACTAACAGGCATGCATGGACAGGATTGTAACATTTTTCTATCAAGTGCTAACAAGAGGCTTGATTTTAAAAAAAATGTTTTCCAAATTATTTAATTCCCCATCCACCCCCAAAAGGGGGGAGATGCAGTTTTGGATCAGCATCTACCATGATGTGCAAAATACTCACAGTCTCAACAGTGCTTTGTAGAATGGCCTTGTGAAGAAGGCGTCAAGAAGGTACTGATGAATGAGAGCCAGGCCAAGGATACGGCCACTGAAGCGGAACCTGCCACAGGAAGAATGCACAATAAATGGTGTGTAAATGATGTGTTCTTCAGGAGACAAGAACACGGAGCATATTCTCCTGTAGTCTCATTCGCACAGAAAACTAAGTCAAATTATGGCTAGGCGTGGACAAGCAAGCATGCTGGCACACTAGGAAATATAGTCATTTCGCTGCTCTGCTCCTGTTGCTGCTGTGCTATTAGGAGCTAATCCACAGCTTGGTTTGGCTTTTTTTAACCCCCCCCCCAAAAAAAATCAACCTAAATGAATTCCCTTCTCAAACACAAAACTGGGTTGAGCCATTTTGAAAATAATTGAAGGAATTTGGTTCCAGAGCAGCTTCGTTCTGATCCTGCTTTGCATCCACTCCACACAAGCACTAGTATCATTGCTAGAATACTTGATGTCAACACAATATGTTTGAACTTTATTGAAAAGTAGTGTGTAGAAAAGGATGTGAAGTGATATCAAAATTGTATATGTGGCTACTAGACCTGTGATAGCTCATTCATACATGGAGGGTATCATGTGTGACCCACCCCAAGGATTTGAAATAGAGAATGATTGAGAAGGCCAAGCTAGCCTTTTTTTTTTTTTTAAAGAAAAACACTGATCTTATTAAAGCATCATTTCTCCCTATCAGGCAACTGTATCCTTGTGGGGATAACTCAGGAGCACAGTTTATGCACTTGGGACAAATGTCATGTTTTGGACTCCTGCAGCCCTTTGTAATCTAGTTGGAGCTAACTCTAAATTCTCTCCATTTCAGAGAAGGCGCTTATGTTGTTCCAGTGACCATTAACACATGATGGGGTTATATGACTCTTACAGGTGTTTCCACACCCAAGACAAAAGGCCAATGTTCAGTATGCTTGAAAAATGGCTTCATTTCATTTTTGTGGCAGAGCAATGTGTTGAGAAGCCGAGGGAGAGAAATTACGCAGGAATGGCAGGAGGCTGAGCAAGGTTAGAAACTTGCACAATGAAAGCCAGATGCTACAAGTTAAAAATATAAATCAGATTGGGTAAAAAATCTGTCTCAGCAATTACGATAGGTATTGTAGCAATGTAGAAACATGAGAAACACCCCACTCTTTTACTATGGGTCAAGGGCAGAGGTAGATAGAGAAGCTGTAGCAACTTTCAAAGAACTCAGATGCCTGCAAGGGAAGTACACTCTCATGATCTTTTTTGTTTCCGTAAGACTTCCCAGTAAATTAGTCATGATTATTTTAAAAACTGGCATATGGACAGCCTTCTAATCCTCTCCATTTGATGGTTCTTGAAGGAACAACGTTCCTTCTTTATCAGCAGCCTTCCTGCAGAAGAGGTTTGGGCATATTGAAATCTCTTGCCTGTTAGACTCTATCCAATTTCGGCTCTGATAATAGTAACAATAATAACTATGTTTTCAGATAAGGTGATAGTTTCTTTTAATTTGCTTTTGCTTTTTCATCTGTATGTATAGTTGAGAAAATTAAAGAGAAATTAGTTAATGCAGGGCAAGTAATCCATTATGGATTCCTATGCAGTTGGATGTAATCCAAGCAAATTATATGCTTGGATTCTGTTTGTATTAGGTGGGTGTTTTCTGTAATAAGACAATGTAAACCAGATAATAAATAATGCCTTGCTGAGCTTAGATTGCACCATCTAAATATCACATCTGGAAGGTCTGTCAAAAAACAAGAATGGCTATTGTGAGATTGCAGTCTTTTCTGCTGACGGAGACTCGGGGGCTTAGTATGTATACTGGGCGACAGCCAATTAAGTCAAAGAGAAGACCCACTGAATTATGTTTCAATGGGTCTGTTTGAAGTATTCCAGTCCAACACTGGAAAGCACCCATTAGCCTATAGAGGGACTGGAGCTGCTTGGACAGGGCCACTCCCACACTATTGCCACATGCAAGGTGATGCGGTTGCTTCTCACGCCTGCGCTGTTGTTCCCTTGGGTAGGGTGATGCTTGTGTGGAGGCTGCCATGCATACAACCGTGTGACTGCTAACCATCTTAGCAGTGGTGTGGCGGCAGCTTCATCACAGCAGACCACTGCTGATAACGTATGAATGAGCTCTATATAGTATGCATATAAGATAAAGCAGCAATTTAACAAGCAAAGAAAGTATGTCTGTGCCAGAAACAGTGTGCAAGGTTCTTCCCTCACAACAACCCTATGAGGTAGGTTAGGCTGACCCAAAGCCACCAAGACAGTTTCTGGCAGAGTGGAGATTTGAACCCTGGTCTCCCAGTCTGACATTCTAACCACTGCACCAAACTAGCTCTTACCCAGTGATTTTTTCCACTACCATGCTGCTGTTAAAGACACAGGAATCTTAAAAAAGAAGGTAGCAGCCCTTTCATTGGATGTTCCAGTAACACAAAACCAGGGCCTTTGTCCCTGTGCTAACTTTAAAATAAAGCATTTCCTTTTGAAAGGGCGTGTTTTAAAATAGAAATAGTTTAAAAATGCACTGCATTATTTAAAAAGGATAATGAATTTTTGACAAAATCTACATGAGATGTTTCTCTCAAGGAATTGAAATATAAGATAGTTTGGTGAGGTGTGATTTTCAGGTAAAATAAAACTTATATAGAAGAACAAACAGAATTAATTCAAATCGTACCTGGAGGGCAAATACTTCAGTTAAACTTGACTCTTGTTTATCTTCCTAACTATACAAGTGGAATGTTTGGGGGAGGTGAATTCTAGCAGAAGGAGAAGAAAATCGGGAGCAGGGATGTGATATGTAAGAACTCGTTCACATGCTACCACATTTCTCTACTGATGCACTGTAGGAAAACATAAATCTCCTGCTTAGGGAAGTTTTTAATGTTTGATATTTTATTGTGTTTTTAATATTCTGTTGGGAGCTGCCAGATGTGCGGGATACACGTAATCAAATAAGAAGAAGAAGAAGAAGAAGAAGAAGAAGAAGTAGTAGTAAATCCCAATGAGTGATGATCCTGCATCTATATTTTCACTGTGTGTACATCTATATATGTTGGAAAGTTGAATAATATCCTGGGTACATATATGCACAGTGAAAAACCCAGATGTATGATCCCCACATATAACAAGCAAAATTCACAGAGGATAAGTCTATCAGGGGCTAATACATATTGTAGCTAAAGGAAACCTCCAAGGCCAAAGGCAGTATACCTGAATACCAGATACTTTGGACAAACCATGCAGGATGGCTGTTGCCTTCATATCTTGTTTGATGATTTCCTGGGGCAACTGAATGACCACTGTTGGGGGTGGGGCGGGGAAAGGAGGCTGGACTAAATGAAACCCTTGACCTGATCCAAGAGGGATCTTCTTATGTATTTATGAGGACCAATCCTGGTCTTTCTGTTTATTAAGGTAGATCCTGTCCCTTATTCCTGTTCATAATTGCAGTAAGTTAGCAGCTTTATACATAAAGGTTTTGTTGCTTAAGGCAGCAAAACCTTTATGTATAACTATTATTGCTGTCAATGGCAAAAGTGCAGATTTATCACTAGGCAAAATAAATAGATGGCATGGTGCTATCTGGCTGCTGGCTTACTTCGTATTTCACTCCTGCTAGCTCCTACAAGGACAACTACCAATCTCTGCCCGCCCCTCGCTGTGGCTCTGCTACAGTAGCTCTAACAACATCCAGCCTGCCATGCAGAAATACGGCAGGTGAAGTTTTCCCTATCATTTTATCACCAAGTGATGAATAACTTTCCCTGCTATGCTTCTGTGTGTAAGGCTGTTCTTAAAGGCAGAAGAGCAGAGCTACTAAAAAGCTGACTACTCAAGCACCTGAACTACCAGGGGCAAGAGGGAAAATGAGCAACGAAGGGCAGAGAAGGTTAATGAGTAAAAATGCTACTTAGCTGTGACTGCCTGTTGACACCTTTAATCCAGCCAAAAAGTTCTCTGTGCACACCTGCTTCCTTTCTTCCATAATGCTAATCCTTCAGCACTTACAATTTCCTATGCGCTCCTTCATCAGCCAATTGTACACAAGTCTTTCAGACCATTCCGTTTACACAGACGCACAGCCTGGTACTATGCATGTTTAATCGGAACTGAATCTTATTACATTCAGTGGAACTTGGTCCCAGATAACTGTGCTTTGTATTGTGGCCTTAATAGTCCACAGAACTCTACTTTGAGGGCTTACTCCCAGGAAAACAGCCATAGCATTGCATCCTTAATGACAAAAGACTCTCTCAATGATACGTTATTCAATGTTGTATTCGTTTTATGCCACAAATAGTGAATTCCCTGGGAAAGTTCTTAGGTACAGCCAGTAAACAGGAATAAAATTTTATTTTTAAAAGTGCTCCCTGTTCATCTCTGCAACAAAGCAGACCAGTTTGATAAAGTTCAGAGAAGGATTAATAGCCTACTGTGATAAAACACTGGATGAATCTGTTATACTGTCCCAGAATGATAACACTGCTAGCTTCTGGTGTTAATTTTCTGTAAATGTTCATTTCTGTCTCACTGGCTGCTTTAAAAAAATTGAGTCTTTTTTAAAAAGAAAGAAGATTGCTGCTTGGCAGCACCTCTCCTGCAGCTCTGTAACACATGGTTGCTGTTCAACAATCTCCATCTCATGGGCTCCAGGGGATTTCCTTCCGGGCCCCTCAAAGTCCTCCATTCCTCTTGACCTTCCTGCCCTAAGATGAAGGTGGGATTGCAGTAGGAATCACCTCAAAAAGTAGGGTGAGGATAGGAACAGAAGGAGGCCCCTCCTGAGCCTTCTGTAGCCGTGTGAGCACTTGGCATGGGACCAAGTATTGGCTGTGACAGGGAAGCAGAGAACGTATTTCTGCACGCTATGGGTTCTTCTGTGCTTGCAGGGGCAGGGCACTTTCCGACATATGAGTAATACTGTTGATGTTCAACATTAACCAGATCGTAATAATTTTCCCTGCCTGCACTAAAGCTTCTTATTGTGGAGCAAGCCCCTTTGCCCTGAAATTATGTATACACTATAGCTTACAATTGTGCTCCACGGTTGTGCCTGCATGGAGTTTCCTATCATGAACTGAGAAAGGTGCCTACATAATGGTTATGCATTGTTTTTTTTTTTTATAAATATTTATTAAGGTTTTTAAATATAAATGCACACATAAAAAACAATCTTACTTCTTTTACAACAATTTCAACACTTCTTTGGACTCCCTCACGTCTCCCGCTCCCATTTACATCGTTAAAAATTTTTTCCAAACAAATTATCAACTTGTTTACAATCTCATGTCCACTCATTCAAATATAATCTAGCACTTCTTCCAAAAATTTTTTATATTTTCTTTAGTCTCACTTATCATCAAATTTAAATCTAGTTTAGTGGTGGCCAATTTTTTATAATCTAGCATCCTTCTTAACATTCAACCAAATTACAATGTTTTTGTAGATACATCTTAAATTTCTCCCAGTCTTCCTCCATCTTCTCTTCTCCCAGATCACGGATTCTGCCGGTCATCTCGGCCAGTTGCATATAGTCCATCAGCTGCATCTGCCACTCTTCCAGTGTGGGTAGATCTTGAGTTTTCCAGTTTTTTGCAATAAGAATCCTTGCTGCCGTTGTTGCATACATAAAAAATGTTCGATCCTTCTTTAACACCTTCTGGCCGACAATACCCAGAAGGAAGGCCTCTGGTTTCTTTGTGAAGGTATACTTAAATACCTTTTTCAGCTCATTATATATCATTTCCCAGAAGGCCTTCACCTTAGGGCATGTCCACCAGAGGTGAAAGAATGTTCCTTCATTTTCTCTGCATTTCCAACATTTATTATCAGACGAATGGTATATTTTGGCAAGTTTAACTGGGGTCATGTACCATCTATATATCATTTTCATTACATTTTCCTTCAGAGCATTACATGCGGTGAAGTTCAGCCCAGTGTTCCACAACCTTTCCCAGTCCTCAAACATAATGTTATGCCCAATGTCCTGTGCCCATTTTATCATAGCCGATTTAACCATTTCGTCTTGTGTATTCCATTTTAGCAGCAAGTTATACATTCTAGATAGTACCTTGGTTTTTGGTTCTAACAATTCTGTTTCTAACTTCGATTTCTCCACCTGGAACCCTAACTTTTTGTCATTTTTAAAAACTTCTTTAATCTGAGCATAATGTAACCAGTCTCGCACCTTATCTTTCATTTTCTCCAAACTCTGCAATTTCCAATTGTCTCCATCTTTTTCTAATATTTCCCAATATTTTGGCCATTTGGCCTCCATATTGGGTCTTTTTCGGGCCTTAGCCTCCAGAGGTGAAAGCCACCTTGGAGTTTTATTTTCCAATAAGTCTTTATATTTTGTCCAGACATTAAACACTGCTTTCCTGACAATATGGTTCTTAAAGGCCTTATTGATCTTAACTTTGTCATACCATAAGTATGCATGCCAACCAAAAGCATTGTTAAAACCTTCCAGGTCCAGTACGTCAGTGTCTTCGAGAAGTAGCCAATCTTTTAGCCAGCAGAAAGCTGCGGCTTCATAGTACAACTTTAAGTCTGGCAGGGCAAAGCCCCCTCTTTCTTTCGCATCTGTTAATATCTTAAACTTAATTCTGGGCTTTTTGCCCTGCCAGACAAATTTAGATATATCTTTCTGCCACTTCCGGAAGCACTCCGTTTTGTCCACAATCTGTAATGTTTGAAACAAAAACAACATTTTTGGCAATACATTCATCTTAATAGCAGCAATTCGGCCTAACAAAGAAAGCTTCAATTTTGTCCAACTATCCAAGTCTCTCTTAATTTCAGACCAACATTTTTCATAATTGTCCTTGAATAGACTCAGGTTTTTTGCTGTTATGTTTACCCCTAGGTACTTTACCTTTTTAACCATAGTTAATTCTGTTTCTCTCTGAAACCGTTCTGACTCTATATCTGTCAAATTTTTTCCCAGCACCTTGGTTTTCTGTTTGTTTAATTTAAATCCCGCCACCCGACCAAAGTCCTGAATCAATTGTAATACTCTTTTCGTACTAGATTCTGGCTCCTGCAGGGTCAAAACTAGGTCATCTGCAAAAGCTTTAAGTTTGTATTGTTTCGCTCCGACCTGAATCCCTTCCACCAACCGGTCCCCTCTGATCATATTCAAGAGCACCTCCAGAACCGAGATAAATAACAAAGGGGAAATCGGGCAGCCTTGTCGTGTTCCTTTTTCAATTTTGAACTCTTCTGTAACCACATTGTTAACTATCAGTTTGGCCTTTTGTTCTGAATATATTGCATCAATCCCATTCTCAAACCCCCGTCCCACTCCCATTTCTTTCAAATTTCCCTTCATAAATTTCCAAGAAATGTTATCAAAGGCCTTCTCCGCATCTATAAAAATTAACACTGCTTTTGTATTTATGTCTGTTTGCAAAAGTTCCAAAATGTCAATAATGTTCCTAGTATTAGCAAACATATGTCTACCTGGGAGAAAGCCTGCCTGGTCTTTATGAATTACTTCATTAAGAACTCTTTTTAGTCTACTTGCCAAAATGTCTGCAAATATTTTGTAATCCACATTCAAAAGGGAAATGGGACGATAGTTTTTGAGTTGTGTCTTTTCAGTTTCAGATTTTGGTATCAATGTGATAAAAGCTTCCTTCCACGATTCCGGCGCCTTCTTCCCTTCCATAATTTCATTACAAACCTCCATCATTGGTTGGATCAGATAGTCTTTTAATATCTTGTAATACTTGGAAGTCAGGCCATCTGGCCCTGGAGATTTGCCCAGTTGCATGTTCTGAATGGCTTGTTCAATCTCTTGTTGTGTTATTTTGTTGTTCAGGATTAATCTGTTTTTTTGTGACAACTTTGTTAGTCCATTTCTTTCCAAAAATTGTTTAATCTCAGCCTCATCTTGCGGCCCTTGAGTGTATAATTTTTTGAAGTATCTCTGGAAGCACTTTCTGATTTCCATGGGGTTCTGAATGTTTCTTCCTTCAATTTCTAGGTTTGTAACTGTATTTAATTTCTGTCTCTTCTTCAACTGCCAAGCAAGCAGTTTCCCACATTTATTCGCCGATTCAAAAGTTTTTTGTTTCATTAATTTAATCTTCCATTCTATTTCTTGGTTTATCAATTTGGAATATTGTGCTTGGTATAGTTTAATTTCTCTCAGAATCGGCTGTGACTTCGGATTTGATCTTAATTTCTTCTCCAATTCTTTAATTTTCTGCAAGATCTTATCTTTCCTTTCATTTTGTGTCCTTTTCTTTACGACGTTCTGTTCTATCAAGAACCCCCTCATCACAGCTTTGCTTGCGTCCCAGATAGTTCTTTTTTCCACCGTAGTGTTCATATTTATTTCGAAATAGTCCTTCAGAGTTTTTTGGGCCTTCTTAATAATCTCCTGGTCTCTAAACAAGCTATCGTTCATCTTCCATCTAAAGGAGCCGGTTGGCAAAAGTGTCATATCCATCTTCAGCGCGTTATGGTCGGAGCAGGTCTTTGGGCAGATTTCCACTTTTCTAACCTTGGGTGCCAGACCTCTAGTTATCCATATTTGGTCGATTCTTGTCCAAGTCAGCTGGGCTTCAGAGAAGAATGTTCCCTCTCTTCCCAGGGGTTCTTAGTTCTCCAAATGTCAATCCAGTCCATATTGTCAGTCATTTCAAAAAAGGTCTTTGGTAGTCTGCCGTCTTTTGTAACATTTTGATTTTGTGACTTATCCATGTTAGTCGATACGACCCCATTCATGTCTCCCATCATAATGATGTTGTTGTAGTCCAGATAGTCCAGCATAGTCTCATGCAACTTCTTATAAAATTCCGATTTCCCGTCATTTGGTGCATAAATTCCTAATATCAAAATCTTTTCTCCTTGATGTTGTATCTCAATTGCTAAGATTCTTCCATGTTCTCTTTAAATAAAAATTTAGGTGACAGGCTCTCTTTTGCATATATCACCACTCCTCGCTTCTTTACTCTGTCCGAAGATATAAATTCTTGACCAAGTCTTTTATTTATTAACACCTTTCTATGGAGCCTAGTCACATGTGTTTCTTGTAAGCAGATAATGTCCAATTGTTCTTTTTTTAATATATAAAAAATTTTCCTCCTTTTTTCCGGGATGTTACAGCCATTAATGTTCCAGCTCAAAAGTTGCAGAGACATCCTGAATAAATCTGGTTATTTTTCAAGGGGTGGTACCTTATTTGAAGGATCTTCAGGGTCCAAGGGTGCAGGTACCTCTGGTGTTTCAGGCCCTGGAAGTTGATCAATTCCTTTGTGAAGGTCCTCTCCGTATATGTTCAGAAATTTATCTCTATCTTCCGATGTTCTGATTTTGATCTTCTTCCCTCTAAAGGTAAAAGATAGTCCTTGAGGAAATTCCCACCTAAAGATGATTGAATTCTTCCTTAGTAATCTTGTCAACTCCAAGTAGTTAGATCTAAGATCTAACAGTTGTTTAGGAATATCCTTGTAGATCTCAGTTCTTTTGTCCAGAATGTCCAGTGACTTTCCGTAGTGTAGGCCCAGAATCTTGTCCCTTTCCTCCTTTGACCTCAATGTTATCAAACAGTCTCTGGGCTTCTCTTTCTTTATAAGTCTTCCGAGCCTAAAAGCTGAAACAATTTTAAAATCCTTTTCCTCTAAGCTCCAAAATTTGGAGAATTCTTTGGTCAAAAACTCAGCTAGGTTGCCTTCTTCCACTTCTGGTATTGCTCTTATCCTTAAATTGCTCTCCCGGTTCCGCAGTTCGATCATAGATAGATAGGTCTGGTGTTCACCTACTTGTTTGCAGAGTGGTCTTACCTCTTGTTCTAAATTTTCAAGTTTTTGGCTGGTATCTTCAGCCAATTTCCGATTTTCCCCTGCAGCCTCCTTCAATTCTCCAATTGCTTGAGTATTCTGTGCAACTTATCCAGATAATTTATTTAAACATTCTGCGTTCTGGTCAATTTTGTATGTTTGCTCATCGGCCTTCTTGTCCAAAGATTCTACTTTCTTGTCCAAAGATTCTAATTTTTCAAAAATTTTCTCTAAAATAGAAGTGCTTGCCCCTGAGGCCATATCTTCCAATTGTAATTCCTCAGTTTCTCCCTCCCCTGCCCGTGGCAGAGAGGCAGCTTCCTCCTCAGAAGGCAAAGTAGGCACAGATGATCTACGTGCCTGTGAGGCTGCGGTTAAAGTTGTCAAAGTTGTTTGTTTAGTTCTTCCTCTCCTTCTTGCACCACTCATTCCAAGTTATCTAAAAGTCAAGGTCAAGCTGAGTTGTTCCCATGAGAAAGCAGCGGCCCAGATGGTAACAGTCAACAGAGGGCCGGGAAAAGGAAAGTAAAATACAAGTCACTGCTATAAGTCCCAAATCCTCTAGGGGGAGTTTAAAATGTTTCAAGGAAGAGATCAATTTCAGTTAAAATAAAGTCAAATTTCTAAAGTCCAAGAACCTTCAATAAAAAATTTTTCAGCAGAGTTAGGGTTTAATACAGCAACAGTGTTTCTAGTGGTGCAAACTGGTAATCCAAATGCCTCAAAGTAGCAAGTTCAGACTCTCTCAGATTATTTCAAAGTTCAGATTCAAAGTATCCAAACTGCAAACTGCAAACTGACAGCTCAATTTCTCAGGCAGCTCCAGCACCTGGGGTTTTTAATTAAAATGTAACTCCAAGAGAAGAAAGATATCCCCATGCAGCTAAAATTCATAAAGTCCAGTACATAAAATTGTTATTCCACTTAAGATAAAGTTCAATGGGTGCTCAGATCAAATAGTTTAAAAGGTCTCTCTTTGCCTCCACTCCTCCAGCTCTTTGCGTTCAAGTTCAACGGGAGCGGAAGACGGACTTCCTGTTTTTCGTCACTCCGCTTTCAGCCGAATTTAATGTTTTAAAGTTCCAAATTGCATGCAGTCAATTATTTACTCACGGGTTGTTGTTTTCAAAGCAAAAATTTCAGGAAGAAAGGTCAGCGCTCACTGGCAACAGCTACGCGGCTTCACTCCGCCGATTGCGGAACGACCCTCAGCGCCGCAGCCTCCTCCGCGATCCGAAGCCCCTTACGGGGTTCCTTCAACGTTTTGGGGGCCGCTACTGGCGCCCGCCGGGTCCCAGGACCGCAGGCTTCTGCCGCCTGCGGGTTTCCGTTGTGGGTCTCCGCTTTCGCCGTAGCGGACGACCCTTTCTCGAGCGGAGCTCCCTTCCCGGTTAGGAAAGGGCAGCCATTACCCTTCGCGCCGCCTCCGGAAGTCTCCAGGGGATTTCCTTCCGGGCCCCTCAAAGTCCTCCATTCCTCTTGACCTTCCTGCCCTAAGATGAAGGTGGGATTGCAGTAGGAATCACCTCAAAAAGTAGGGTGAGGATAGGAACAGAAGGAGGCCCCTCCTGAGCCTTCTGTAGCCGTGTGAGCACTTGGCATGGGACCAAGTATTGGCTGTGACAGGGAAGCAGAGAACGTATTTCTGCACGCTATGGGTTCTTCTGTGCTTGCAGGGGCAGGGCACTTTCCGACATATGAGTAATACTGTTGATGTTCAACATTAACCAGATCGTAATAATTTTCCCTGCCTGCACTAAAGCTTCTTATTGTGGAGCAAGCCCCTTTGCCCTGAAATTATGTATACACTATAGCTTACAATTGTGCTCCACGGTTGTGCCTGCATGGAGTTTCCTATCATGAACTGAGAAAGGTGCCTACATAATGGCTATGCATTGTTGAGCAAGGTTGTTTCTGTTGCCTTACTATTGTTGAGAGAGCAATGAGAGTCACTGGCAGGACTGGACCTGCAGTCAGTCCAGAATTCCTTGATCCCCTCTAGTCCTGACCCCCCCCCCAAGTATGCTTGCCCTTACCTCGTCCAGCAGTGTTGCCCTCCTGATGCAATGTGGCTACAGGGCATCTTTCAGGCGGCAACCATTGGCCACCAGAGGCTTACAGCCTACCTTGAAGGCTGTGGCTGATAGGCCAATTTGCGGGTAGGCTATCACCAGCAGGCTAGGGGGCTGGCAAAGCCCAGGGCACAGGCCCAACTGTGCCTGCAGGTTTCGCTTGGGTCCATTCCAGGGGTATATAAGAGCCACCCTCAACCTTATCATCCACTTTGTTGCCGGATCTCCCACTTCTCCCTCCCTTATATTCTGCTCTAGACCTTGCTATGGACATTGTAGGTCGCTGTATTCGGGGCCAGGCAGAAATTTTGTCATGTGGAAAATTGGCTCTTGCCTTGTGGCTTTGCCTATCTCATAGCAATCGTTACGACTTTGGTGGTTTAGGCACTGCAGACACACATTGCAGTGACTGATGGGGCATGAGAGCAGCTTGAGGGAAACTCCCCCACCCAGCCAGTCAGCACTCTATCGCCACTGAGCACACTCAGTCCTGGGGGGGGGGGCACTCCTTGGGTTTCCCCCTAAAGCTTTTTTCTACTTCTGCAAATATTGGGTTCCCCCTGCAAATCTCCCTCTTGTAAGTGGATGGTATTCTTTCAGCTACAGTACATAGGGATGAACCCTCACTCCTGAACGTTGGAAATAAAAGGAACAAGTGAGACCTGCGACAAAATCTTGCCATGTCTTGTTCTGGTTTCTAGCCATTCGGTTCAATGCAAACCCCATCTTTCTCCCCACAACAGCCAGTCAACATTTTTTGCCCACTAATCATGGTAGTCCTCATCCGGCAGCTTTTTTTTTTGGGGGGGGGGCTTCTTTTAGGAGCTTTGCAGAAAGATTTTTAGACTTTGTGGGGAGAGGAAACCTCACCCATGACAAGAACTGAAAAGTATAACAGGAAGGAAAGGGCCTGAACATAGCACCACCTTGTGGTGCTTGTGGAAAATACAAAGATGTTTAGGCGTGCATGTTATTTTTATATGTCTATTACACACACACACACACACACACACACACACACACTCATAGGTCAGGGAACTGTGGTTCGTTCTAAGCAGAAGTTAATAAAACATGATCTGAAGCCATGGCTTAAGAAAAGGGAAATCTAAAGAAAAAAAGAGGGTTCAGAAACTAGTAAAAAACTTAGCTTAGACAGGAGAGCCAGGAAGAACGTACTGTCTGTGTCTAGACAGGAGGAAAAACTGAGGGAGTCCAGCCTGCTTCCCACAAGTCTTTGCACCTGTCTAGTGTTTCGCGACACCCATTTCATTGGATATGATGCCCCACAAACTAAAATTACTGTTACAAATAGCACCTAAACAGGAAGCTTACCATTCCAGGTGGTTTTCTACAAATGCTGACATGGGGCTGATCTGTACTGTGTAAGTGTCATTGGCTGAATACTCAAAGAGGCCATAGTATGGATTGAAGAGCTCCTGAGACAAAAGGAAGAAGAACTCTCGGGACGGGCCGCTGTAGTCCAAGCTGGAAAAAACCCACACAGGACAAACACTTTTACAATTCATACACGTTTCACGAAACAGGGTGCTGTTGTCTCCTAATCAAACCTATGCAGGTACATATTACTTTCAATCTGTGTTGTGAGTAGATTGTAAATCTATTCAGATAAAGTACTGGAGTGTATCCCTATCCAACTTAACATTCTGTTTCTAAATAAACAGTACAAACAACAGGGAACTCAGAACTATTAATCTGTAAACTTTCCATTTGTGGCTATTTATATGGCTTCACAATTCATAAAACCTGATTCCAAAATTTGTTTAAAGCAGTGATACTGCCACAAAGCTGTATAGATTTTGTTTGTTTCCACTATGTAATTGGAAAGGAAGAAACAGGGGAGCTATTGCTGGCATAGAAGAACCATGCATGCACTGGAACTCTAACACTTTTGCTGTTTTCTGAATTGGGCTGACTACTTCCAATGTGTCTAGAATGATGAACACTAGAAAGTGGACTTTTAAAAAATTCTGATTCTGTGCCAGCTGTATTGGGTGCCATATTTCATATGAAGTTCAGTGCATACAGAACTGCAGAAAACAAACTTGTTTCAGCCATGGGGCTTAGCATATCAGAGGTTCAGACTTCTCAGCACCTACCCTTCCTCTCCAACAAATGTGACGTAGAGTTTGTTTCTTTGGAGCTCTTTCCGAGAATAAGCCATCACCTGATTAAAAGTGCCTTCCAGCAGGTGGTCGCGCCTTATTATTAACCTACAATGAGGTAGAGGAAAGACAGCCAAAAAGTTAAAATTGGGACTGCTGGAGTTTTATAATTATTATTTTGTAAACATTGGTCACAGATAGTTATTATCATACCTTATCAGTTTGTGAAGAACAAACATGAAACAGTAAAAACCCATTATTTGTCATCATTAAAAAGTTCCATGGGAATAAAAATGGGCAGACAGTGGCTCAATTCAGATGTCACAGCAAAAGTTCTTTGCAGAGAACTAATGTGAAAAGTGTGCGAGAAGTGTGCAGTTTTCTGCATAATTCATTGTGGGGGAGAAATTCAACTCAGCTCACAGTTAAAGGTAAGCTTACCAAATTACACGCACATACACAAACACATACTAAATGCTAATTTGGGGAATAATCAATACTAATCAGGATATTTACTGGAGATAACTGCATGCAGACACACTGCTATGACCATTTTGAATTATACCACAAAGTTAGTATAATTATGCTCACAAGCGAGTATGTCTTGCTTGGGGAAATTAGCACTGACCAAATAAAACTGATATCACTGTGCTTGCTCCAGAGAGCTGCTAATAACCACACCTGGGTTGATGTTATATATTTAAAAAGTAAGGCCCATTTTTCACCACATCTGGGTCCTAAAGAGGCTTAAAAAATTGCAACATACAGAACTGTAAACATCAGAAGCAGGGATCAAAATATCAGAACAGATTTTCAGCTGGTTTCATTCCTAGTTTTATTGGCATATGAGGACATGGGGGGGGGGGACTCCATACCCTCCAAGTGCCCCAATTTTCCAGGGACACTCCTGGAATTATGAAAGCCATCCCAGCTGCAGATTCAATGCCAGAATGTCCCTATTCCCCTACCAGCACTACCAGTGCTAAGCTTGGGAAGGAGGATGAGCCAGCGCTTGTCCTGAGCGATGGTGGCAGTGGCTGCTGTGAGGGAGCACCCTGTTGCCTCTCCATGGCCTCTCCATGGCTGTTGCTGGCCTCCTACCTTGGGCAGCTCGTCGTGGCTGCAGAAGAGCTGCCAAGCAGAGGCTGCCACCACTGAGGCCCAGCGCTGGGTGATGCTCTGGCTCTGAGGGGCAGGCAGAGTGCAGGGTGGGAAGAAAGGGGGAGCAGAGCGAAAGAAGAGTGGCAGTCAAAACTGACTCAATATGCCTATTTGGCAAATCTATAACAAATAGAGATCAAGAAGATGCAGACTATAAGGAGTACTGGAAACCCTTTGTTGAATATTTAAAGCATTATTGTAAACATGTAAGGATGCAGGTCGGATCTGAATGAAGTACAGCAGTAAAATATGTGCTGGATAATATATATAACATAGAATAATATGCAGCAATTTTAGAAAATAAGGGAAAACAATGGAGCGGTGGAGGGGAAGTCAAATCTGAAATGAATGTGAATTGGGAAAATATGTATCAAATTTGTAAACTTTTGAAACCTAAAATATATTTTTTTAAAAGAAAAGAAGGGGGAGCAGAGCAGAGCATAAGGAGTCTTTATTATGCTTTGTGTGTCTGCATTTAATCCTGCTGCTTTCTAAATTTTATTTGTTGGTGTATGTTTTTCTTTTTGTAAATCTGCCAAATAACAAAATAAGATTGGGATTAAAGAATTTTCTCAGGATGGTGGAGTGTGTGCTGTGTCCCATTTGAGTAGTAGTGGTGACACCCACCCTTCTTCTGTTAGGAAATGCTCAGGGGTGGGGGTCAAGGAGGGATTGAGAAGTGTCCCTATTTTCAGCTGAGGAATGTTGAGGCGTATGGGCTTTGCATGTTGGGTTTTTCATTAGCCCACCTGATTATGAGGGGCTGTGCCAGCACCTACTGTAGAAGGAGGCCTTTAGGCGGCTGATATTGATTTTATCATTTATTTTTATCATTTTTTTGACCAAGGAGCTCAAGCTGGCATACATGGTTGGCCCCCCCCCCCATTATTTAATCACAACAACAACCCTGTGAGGTAGGTTAAGCCAAGAGGCAGTGACTGGAGTCAAGGTCACTCAGTGAACTTTATGGCTGAGTGGGGATTTGAACCCTGGTCTCCCAGGTCCTAGTCCAGCACTCTAACCACTACACCACACTGGCTCTTTTCAAACCACCATGGCTCCAGAATAAGTACAGTGTTTCAGCTGATAACAGAGGTATGCAAGATTCTTTAATATTCATATCATATCAAGCTGAAATGTCTTCCCAGATTGCAATGCCTGAACATGTCCCATAGTATGCCTACAACCTTCAACATATAAATGTATTAGATAAGGAGAAAGGTTTTAGAAAAGTATCCGAATAATTTGACATGTATAGGAAATGCTTATTTTAAAATACAGAATTGGAATGGTCTAATTTCACATTCTTTTCAGCTCCCCTTTAATAGAAGCACTCAAGTGTTCAATAATATTTCAATCAATGCAGCCCTTTTAGGAACGGAACATTATCCTTTTCTGGATTCTCCCCTTGAACCTGCATAGCAAGATCAGATGGCATGAGCAAGTAATTAGCAATTAGGGCTTCTCCTGGCTCAGGGTAGCATATTCTGCCCATGACACTCGTCTAGATTTAATTGTTTAGTTTTCAAAGCTATGAAAGTGGTTTGGGACAGAAGCCAGGCTGAACTTTCAAGGCTGAGGCATTGCATATTTCTGACTATCCCTTGAAAAAGGGTATAGATAGGCAAGTCTGCTGCCAAACCACTCAGAATGTGAATTGCACAGCCCAGCATCAGAAAATTATAGAGGTCAGATCTCAAAATATTCAGAAAGCATGTTAAGGAATACTGAGAAATAAAAAGCTTTATGAAAGCCTTACTTTTCAATACTGGTGGGTGCCTAGAAGGTACACTTAAGCCCAAGGTGTTGGGGCTGGGAGACAAACTATCAACTACTCCACAATACATGTCTTTAAGCACAAAAGCTCCTTTCTCATAGGGAAAAGCAGATTTGAGAGGGGCAATTTGTACTGAATAATCGGGGAGAAGGAGAGTTTAAATCTTTTCATGCCTATCATCTTTTGAGTACTATTCCTCCCCAGCAGAGCTTTCTTTCTTTCTTGGTAACATAGTTTTTATTCATTTTCATCTTTATACTGCTTAACATGGTTGCATTGAGATATATCTTTCTTTACATTAGAACATATGACATGCAACAATTACATAAAATCAAAATTAAAAGAATAAGAAACACTCAGATAAACATTTTCCCAACAGGGTGTTCTCTATAGGGCCCTGGAATGTATTTATTATTGAACACTGCCTGACACCTTGCAGGAGACCTTCCACTTCTATGGAAGATTCAGGACAGATAAAAGAAGGTCCTTCTTCACACCCAGGGTGGACCGCTCCTCCCCCCCCTTCCTCTGCCACTGCATACTAAAACTGTGGAACTCACCCCCCCAGGAGCAGTGATGGTTCATCCGAACTTCCGCTTGTCCCACCACTTTCCCCCAGGGAAACCCTCCTTTTACTGCTCAACTGTAGCAAACGTCAGTTGAGTTTTCGGCAGATTGATGTTTGTTCTAATTCAGCATTAAAGAGAGGGTTTGCCTGCGGAAAGTAGCAGGGCAAACAGAAAACTGCTTGGACCTATGCGTAGAAAGCATGGGAGAAATGGATGCTGTGGGAACAGCCTGATCCGAAAGACTATTCTCATGTTCTTATGCTGAAAATCCTGTCTCTATGGATAGAGCTACTCCCAGGGAGAAACAGCTTTAAACACAATCAATTTTCCTTACTTACATGTAATGTTTTAGTTTGGTCCAAGTATCAGCGATGAAAGTCAACATACACAGCATCTATATATGTATTTAACTTCTGGACTTGTTATTAGACTTTTTATGGATTAGAAATATTGCCCGGTTGCACAATTTTGAGTGAATGTTTTGAGTAAAAGGCAGCAGCAGCAGCAGCATTTTCTCTTAGCACATGTGCTTCAGCTGCAGAAACAGGACTGTCCAGGGAAGAAGGATGTCTGGTATGTTGGGCTAGAAAGCCCTCCCTGCTTTCCTCACCCCAGTTAACTAGTGGCTCTGTGATCTCTTGTGATCAGGAACTGCCTACGTTCAGAACAATGGACCACAAATCACCAACATACCATTAACACACCACTAGCATTGCCCCCTAGATGACACATGATGAGTGGGAGATTTTTCTTGCTTCCTATGCCCCAACCTACCCATCCTGAATGCTCAAAGATCATAATTTTGCGCTTTCCTTTGTTTCCTGTTCTTGATTTGTCTCTGCCATTTAAACTGTAAACATTCCCAACAGGGCCCCCTCCCCCCCTTTTTACTTGTCCTCAGGAAAATAATAGAAAGGATTCAATAACACACACTTACTTAATTTTACCTGGTCCCTGACCAAATCCTTTGGCTTCTAGTTTTCGGTAAAAATTGCGAAGCTTGGCTTCAAAATCTCTCCTGTAAGGAGAGGGGGCTCTTGCACTGGCCCGCTGCAAGCCTTAGGAGGGGAAAACAGAAGACAGCATTTAAAGAAGCGCTGCAACTTCATACAAGCAATGTTTTCAATGAACATTTGCTAAGGCACCTTACACATTTATTTCACAGGGACAACATATGGCCTGTTTCAAATGTTTGGAAGCTGACACGCAATTGCCTAGGGGAGCATGTGCGACTGTCGGAGGGCTTCAAAAGGATTTCTTTCCATCAGAATACTCACCATGTTAGTTTCCTTAAGATTTTTAGGGCCAAACTAGATGTGGATGGGGAGGGGTGCAGTACATTTATCGTTCATGTATCTGCCCTGTAGAGATACAAAGTGTGTGTGTGTGTGGGGGGGGATATCTGCTTTTTTTGCACCCAAAGGGACACATGCATGGAATGCCCGCTGAATCTCCCCCACTCCATTGCTTCAAAAGTACTTTTATTCTCTGTTTACATAATTCTATCAACATATCTTGAAATAAAAATATAGCCACTTAAGGGTAGGGGGAGACAACATGGTAGCCCCCTCCCCTTTCTTCTATCACACAAAACATTTTGAGAAACAAGAAACAAGCATCTGACCAGATAATATTATTTCCCAGTGCTGTACCTGGAGAATTCTGAGGTGATGAGCAGGGGGAACAGCGAGGAGAAAAGCTGTAGCCAGGATGGAAAGCTGCTTGAAGAGGGATGTAAGACATAACGTCTTCTTCAAAAAGGCTGACAAGGTGAGAAATGGGAGAAGCTTGGTTCATTTGCATGTGACAAATGCACACAAATATAGCAGTTTGGGGAATCTGTGAACTACAATGATTAATTTGTCCACCACTTTGTTACATTTTAATAGGGAACATTCTATTGATTAAAATCTGTTGTTAGAGTTTCAAATCCCCTCCAGCCCTGAGCAGTCACTCCCCCAAAACAAGCAGACCACTCTGGCGAGACAGTCCGTGGGCAGGGAGGGTCTCATCCTGCGTACCAGATGGAGCTGGCAGACAGCTGTCCTGGACACAGAATTGACCTGCGCTTCCATGGACAGCTGTGAGTCCAAAATGACTCCCAGGCTGCACACCTGGTCCTTTAGGGGCACGGTTATCCCATTCAGGACCATGGAGTCCCCCACAGCTGTCCACCCCCTGTCCCCCCAAAACAGTACTTCTGTCTTGTCAGGATTCAACCACAATCTGTAGGAAATAGACTCAAAAAAGATTAAACAATAGAATTATCACTTTAAAAAATTACAAATACAATTTAAAAAATACAGTTAAAACCACAATAAAATAGACCAATACAGATTAACACGCATACAAACTTTCTAAACCAAATAAGAATGTCTCCAGCAGGCATCAAAAAGAATACAGTGAAAACACCTGCCTTGATATCAGTAGGCAGGGCGTTCTAAAGTGTCGGTGCTGCCACACTTCCTCCTCCTACTCAGTCAGCTCTACAAACAATAAATAATTCCAGAGCCCCATTCCCTGAACTGTCATGAGATGATTGAGGTTCCCTTAGACCTAGCTTTTTCAGTCTATCCTTTTCTGTGAGTTGGGCATAGGCTCCAGGCTGCCCCATACCTAGGTCTAAAAACTGGACAAGAGAAGCCTTTTTATATCAGAAAACTATCAAAGGAGGACATCAGTTGATAGCCAACTGAGTAATACTCAGAGTAGATGTTATTTATTTCAACGGCACTGCTCAGAGTACGACTAATATTGGCTACAATAACCTAGAAGTATGAAATACAGACATACTCTTGCCAATATTTTCATTTTATCTGAGGTAGATCTAGATTTTTTAAAAGCCAATTTACAAGTTGCATTAATTCTAGAGATGTTCTTGCCTCTCTTATAAGGAACTCAGCATTGATATTCTCTCAATTGTGCTTGATACTTGCATAGAAATTCCCTGAGATTTGGGATGTGTCTTGTTGGGAAGCAGCTGGAAATGACTGCTTAGAAGCGGGATGAAAAGTATACAGTTATTGCCAATTTTATTACCTCAGTAGTATTACTAAATCTGCATCACAGGACAACTTCTCAAGCCCATGTGTACCTTCTGTCCGAATGTAGTGGATCTTTTCCCTGTAAAGTGAACAACACAGAAGGAAGTTGCAATGGGACTAAGGAAAACATAGATGTACCTTGTTTCTGCAACACCAATTCTGTTTCTCTCCAAAAAGCCAATATAAAAATAGCTAGTGCTGAGAAATAATCTGAATCCTATAATCAATGTCTTGAGTGAAATCAATTTATATTCCATTGGATTTTCTTTGCAGTCCAGAATGTGTCAGAGAAGGGAATGATGTCAGATTGTCTGAAATTAAAACCTCACGTGAGCATTAGAGATAAATGTGAGAAACTTTTCAAAGAAGGCTGAAGAATGGGGAGGAAACCCAAGGAAGCAAGGAGGCAAGATGCTCAAAGGCTCAGAGGAGGTACAGAGTGAGAAAGGGGTTGAAAAAGAAGAATCTGAAGGAAGTGTAAAGGAAAAAGAAAGATACTTGAGGAAAAGGAAAGAAGGGGCAACAGGAGTAGAAGGCTTTGCAAAACCTGGAAGTCGTGTATGGAATTTCACAGTACTGGTGGTGGCAGGGAGACACAGGAGGGCACAGAAATGGGGGAAAGTAGGCATATTTCTGTGTGTCATGGCTTTCCCCCTTCTCTGCCACCTGTAGCCTGGCAATCTCAAGGGGATGATAAGGCTCATTTCTTTTTCTGAAGCAAAATTGTGTATCCAAAATAGCAATCACCGAGGGCCCACCTTTTAATGTTGCAATTGCATGTAATGTTAGCTTAGCAGCCAATTTCCCAGTTCTGAAATAGGAAGAGTGATTTGCAGAGGGAAAGCAGCACGCATTGGAGAGAGAGGGTGCCTAACTCTCCTGCAAGAGCTCTCCCTCTGCCGACAGTTTTTACTCCTACTGGGTTTCTAGACCTTTGTTTATCTCAGATACAAGGGTCTAACATACATTTTCCCCCATGGTGGTGGTGGTGGGGGATGAGCTAGTGGAAGAGCAGTGAGTGGAAGAAAGGCGAAGAATAATTCCTTGTTGTCTCTTTTGACTAGTCTTCAGAACTAAATAAGACAAATTGGCAAGCAAGGCTAGAAAACAAATGAGAGAATGGGGTGTGTGTGAAGGAAATTGGGCAGGGGTAGGAAACAAATCTCACTACGAAAATCTGGATATTCTCTGTTATATTCGTAATAAAACAGAATTTATTGATAGCCTAGACCACAGTGGAATTTGCAAAAATTAACATCCTTGACAGGTGACAGTTAAGTAATGCTACTTCCATCAGCTCAGGGTCTCCCTGAAAATCCTAATTCATTCCACCATGTGCATGTGAGAGCCCATTCAATAAACCTCCTGCTTTTGCTGCCTGTCTAGGACAGCAACAATGGAGTTTCTGAGGTTGTGTGTGTGTGTTAAGGTTCTATTGGAGGAAACTGGTTTGCTAGATCCATTTCAGTTGGGAGCTTAGGCCCGGTTTTGGCACAGAAACTGCTTTGGTTGCCCTGTAGGATGATCTATGTCAGGAGAGAGACAGGGAAAATGTGTCCTTGTTAATCCTCATCAACTTCTCAATGACATTCAATACCATCAACCACAGTATCCTTCTGGAGCGGTTGTCTGAGTTAGGGGTAGGTGGCACCCTTTTGTGGTGGTTCTGGTCCTACTTGGATGGTCGTTTCCAGAGGGTGATGCTTGGGGGGTGCTTTTCAGCCCCATGGAGCCTTCAATGTGGGGTTCCACAGGGCTCAACTCTGTTCCACATCTTCATGAAACACTGAGTGGAGTCATCTGGGTTGTTGGAGTATGTTGTCAGCAATATGCTGATGACACAAAGCTCTCCTTTTCCTTTTCATCTGCATCTGTGGCAGCGGATGTGCTGGACCATTGTCTTGCCTTAGTAATGGACTGGATAAGAGCCAACAAACTGAAGCTGCCAGGCAAAACCACTCCTCTTTCCCCAGGCCTTTGGCTAATTAAACAATCTATGGCCTTTTAAACTTGGGGGGGGGGAGTTACTGTTTTGTTTTTATTTTATGTATTTTCTGTTTTTATACAGTAAACCGCCCTGTGATCCTCGGATGAAGGGTGGTATGGAAATATAATAAATAATAAAAATGACAATAATTAATCACCTTGCCCAACCCATAATATGTGGCTGTAGGGCTGTGTTTGGCTCAAGTATCCAGGTTGTGACTCAAGTATCCAGGGTTTTTTGATTATATTTATACACTGGAACAAGAGATTTATTAGACTACGCATGACTAGGGGTTATTCTGCTGTTATAAGCATTGCTTACAATCTGCTTTTCAGCACATAATGCTTTGCTGCTAAAATATCTGTATTAGTAGTCAACAATATTCTCCATATAGATACTTTATATATAGCAGAGATCTTGCTTAAACTGGAGACGCCAGTGAATGAATCTGTGACCTTGTGCACGTAAAGCACAGTCTACCACCAATCTATGGGTCCTTGCATTTTACATGCAACAAAAGAATTAAATAATTTAACTACAGAAAGCTGTACCTGAGTGCATGATTTCTTGCCAAACTTGGCTGACGCTCCTGCAGCATTTCAAAGATGTTGGGCTGGCGTAGAAATGCAACAATTTTATCATTGTATGCTGGATCGGGGGAAAGAACACAAACATTATAGAAATTTCAGTTAAAGACTTATTCTGTTGTTTTAGCATTTTTAAACATTAAAGCACTTGGGTGCCTTGGTAGAAAAGGTAACATGTAAAGTAAGTAAATAAATTTTGTTTAACAAATAATGAAACCTATTTTAAAAGATACACTGCTTATCAGGATTCAAGGCAGAACACCCACCCACCACCACCATCCATCACCCTGCCCATCTGACTGGGTTGCCCCATCCACTCTGGGCAGCTTCCAGTATATACAAAAGCATAATAAAACATTAAACATTAAAAACTTCCTAAAGCAAGGCTGCCTTCAAAAGTCTACAAAAAATTATATGGTTGTTTAACTCTTTGACATCTGCCAGCAGGGCAATCCACAGGGTGGGTGAGACTACCAAGCTTCACTTCTCACAGTAAGGGAACCACCAGAAGGCCCTCAGAGCGGGACCTCAGTGTCCGGGCAGAATGACGGGGGTGGAGAGGCTCCTTCACGTACACATGTACAATACAGATACATATATATCACTGTAATAGAATAGTCACTTCCTAGTGCATATAGAAATACTCCCTATAGGAATACTCCAGAATGCCCATACGTATGGACGCAAAGGACACTGTACATCCCATTTTCTGCCCAGGAAATCAGGGATTTATAATCCAACCTAGGATTCCCTTGTGTAAATAAATGATGCTTTTGACATCATTTGCCACCCACCAGGCAGTCCCTTGGCAATTTCTAGGCTTCAGGGAACTCTTCCCTCCTGCAACCTTTCGCTCTTCTCCAAGACACTTGGAGAAGGAAAGCAGGTTTAACAGGTAAAGGAGTGGAGAGATACAAGCCAATGAAAGCTCAGCTGAAGAAGGCCTGCTTCTTGGGAGGTGGGTTTTAAAATACGTCTGGTGCTAAGTTGTGGGTGAACATATCAGATGACACAGTGATTCTCCAAACAGCTCTTGTTTATTCACAGGTCAGAACAGAAGTGAACTGAAGAGTTCAACCAGCCTGCTTATATAGAGCTCCAGTACAACGTAATTGTAACAACTTTCTGTAACTATCCAATCACGCTCACCTAAAGGTGTAGATCTAGGAACCTGAGTGAATGCTGAAAAGCTGCAACAAAGAAGGAGGGGAGCTATGATTGGAAGTGGAAAAGCATCAGGCAGGAGGGGGTACTCAATCCTTCTCCCACCCCCTACTTTTGCTCTGCAAAGCTAGATGTGACGCACCCACCCACTCCAATGGAGCTGAGAGACTTGTTTCAGCCATTCATCCTCTCTTCCTCTGCATAGGATCACAATGAAAAAACAAGAATACACAAAAAATACGCAAGATGCTGTTTTCTTCCTGTGGGGAGAGACGTATAAAGAGCTACAATGTAAACTCATTGAAAAGCAGCCATACATACCCAGAGGTAAAGACTCATGATGGTGCTGATTTCGAATTGCGGTTACAAGACTGTTGCCTGGCCTGCTCAAGAGAGAAACTCCTCTGTTTCGAGAGACCTCTGAGGCCTAGAGGGATAGAACCATAGAACGGTAGTGTTGGAAGGGACCTCAAGGATCATCTAGTCCAACCCTGTACAATCTTTTGCCCAAGGTGTGGGGGAGGGAGGTGTGATTTGCCCTGAGATTAAGAGTCTCACACTCTACTGACTGAGGGTTGCTAGTAAAATACTTTGTGTGATTTCATAAATAGTTGTTGGTGTTTTTCTGTGTGTGTACTTACAGGCAAGTAATGTTTATCTGTCGGACTATAGGTAGAACAGGAAAAAGTGTCTGATGGTTTTGGATGGATTTGGAAAACATGAAGAGTGCCATTATGTTATTAATCGAAAGATAATGTTACTAATGACCGGAGTTTAGCTGCACTCCTGCACTGTACATATCAGTGGCTCCTAGCCATGAGGCCTCCAATCTGCCACAAGACAGGCATATGCTCTTTCTGCTGAGGTCCTGCTTGCGGGTTTCTCACAGGCATCTGTGAGAAGAGGACGCTGGACTAGATGGGCTACTGGCCTGATCTAGCAGGCTCTTCTTATGTTCTTATGCTTTACTTGCCCATAAATCCCAGTCATATACTAATCCAGGCAGACACAATATGCATGTGTTCCCAGCCGCCTACATACATAACAACCAGACATTCAACTCTTATCCTTTATCCAGTAGACAAGACTGTATGCAGTAAATTCTTTTCAAAGAACTGTAATCTCACCAAACATCTGTTGGGAGGTAAAGGGAGAGGGGCTGAATTTAGCTGCTCCTCCCTCTTGCCAACAGCTGTTTAAGTATGACTGTTTTCTGAACAGGATGTATAATAATAATAATAATAATAATAATAATAATAATAATAATAATAAATTTTATTTATATCCCGCCCTCCCCAGCCGAAGCCGGACTCAGGGCGGTTAACAACAATAAAACAGTACAACTGTACAACACAACACAACACTCTAAAATCATTCCTTATAAAATTAATTCAAATCAAACCAATGGCAACCATTGTGCCAGAGCTCCGCAAAGATTGCCGAAGGAGGGAGTCAGGCTGTGCCCTGGCAAAAGGCCTGGTGGAACAGCTCTGTCTTGCAGGCCCTGCGGAAAGATGTCAAATCCCACAGGGCCCTAGTCTCTTGTGACAGAGTATTCCACCAGATCGGAGCCACAGCCTCAATAGCTATGGACTTCCCATTTGGATCAGGGCTACTCATTCTGTGTGCAGGTTTTCAGCCTCAGACAGCTGATTTTTCAAAATCAAAAATATTAATAATTATCTATGGCATTTGAGAATTATTGCAATAAGAAAATGCACATATTCAAGGAGTTGGTGTTAAATTCAAGGTTTCAGGTGTATACAATTTCTGTATCACAGTAAAGCACCAGCTCTTTTTAATTATCTATTTATAAAAAGTAGCTACCGTATTTTTCGCCCTATAGGACGCACCGTCCCATAGGACGCACCTAGATTTTTTTTTTGGGGGGGAAATAAAATTATTCCCCCCCCACAGGCGCAGGGCTGGGGCGGGGGAAGCCCGAGCTTCCCCCGACCCCAGCCCCCAGAACGGGAGCCAGAGCGATGCCGAAGCTGAGCGCACATTCGGCATCGCTCTGGGAGCTTGCGGGGCTGGGGGCGGGGGAAGCCCGAGCTTCCCCCGTCCCTAGTCCCTAGCCCCAGAACCCGAGCCCGGAAGCGCAGGCAGCTCTGCGCAACCTTTGGGAGCCCGGCGCAGCTTCGCACCGGGCTCCGGAGGATTGCGCAGAGCTTCCGGAAGCCTGGAGAGTGAGAGGGGTTGGTGCCCACCGACCCCTCTGGCTCTCCAGGCTTCAGCGAAAGCCTGTATTCGCCCCATAGGACGCACACACATTTCCCCTTCATTTTTGGAGGGGGAAAAGTGCGTCCTATAGGGCGAAAAATACGGTAAATGTGACAAATCACTTCTGAAAAGGAGAACATACATGTAGCATATAGGTAATGAGGAACCAGCCAATATAGCAACGTATGTGTTGAAAAAGATATTGCTGCACACTAATGAGAGAATTTTAAAAAGATGTTGCCTACTATTCAAAATAGAAACACGCTGTGTACTGCCTGCTAAGAAAGGAAACTGCCTGCTTTTGATTCCCTCTCTTTTGTATGTGATAGGCACCATTATATCAGTCTCAGTGGAGTTATTCCTATTGTGTTTAGATAGATTTAAGCACTTAAGAAACTAACATGAAAATTGTCACAGAAAGATTGCAGAACAAAACCCATCCACAAAGCAGATAGTTCACCTGAACAACAAACGACAAAGCTGGTAAAAGGTAAGATCCCAGCCTCCAAGCATAATATTTCTTTGCAATTTGGGACAGGGGGAATAATACACAAAGGAAAGAAGAATTAGTGAAGCCTAGCTTCTAAGAAATGTTGGAGAACTGCATGCTGCAATGAAGGCTGACGCTGAGCATGTGTCAGAAGGATGGGTCTAAGAGATTCCCTCACCCAAAAAGCCCGGAGGTACCATGGAGTCTTTTATGTTTTTCTGGCCCCAAGGCCTTCCTTAATTAGCTGCTCCTACTTTGTTTGAACTGTCTTATGGCCCATCCAGCTACTGTGCCAATGTACTCCAGGCCAGAACGGTTAGTGTTCCCACCAAGTCCTGTGCTTTGTTTCTCTGTGTTTTGTGAATGACAGAAGGACCCACATCTTGAAGTTGTGCATTCTACAGAAAACCTAGGCAACTGTATAATCTGTGGACTGGCAGCACCAACCCTAAAGACAGGCAGCTGCAAATAAAAACATGCATGCATGCATCATTTTATTTGTGTGCTGCCTTTCCATGCTAAAGGTGGCTGACAACATGGAAAAAAGTACATTACAAACATAACAAAAGTAGTCATAAACAATAAATAAAACATCAAAAGGTACACAACCAAATTAAACAATTGCCACATAAATCATAAGAAGATCTAAAAGTAAAGATACAAAAAAATAATAATCAATAATAGCAACAACTCACCCCGCAACCGTCCACCCCCCAAAAACTCTTAAACTATACCGCAATCCCAGAGTCTCAGCCTCAGCTTTTGTAGCTGGAGTCAGTCAGGGCTCCTCCCCCCCAGGCCTCATGGGAAAGGCCTGCAAGGCAGGGAGCAGGTCTTCCAGGACTCACAGCCAAGATACAATCTGCTGTTGACAGCCAGCAAATGAATTGCTTGGAAACAAGCAGATATAAATCTGTTCTAATCACTTTACAAGATATGAAGGCTGCAAGAGGTATTGATAGCCGTGCTGAAGCTAATATCTGCAGATGTTTATAAGGTCCTTTATTTTTTGTACCACACTGGCAACTTATAGCTGGGTAAGCTCTGTCTTTCTTTACCACTACGATATGCCTTCTTGCCCCCTCCCCAATATGGCTTAATCCGTATCATTTAATCTTCTGGAATTTTTCTTTTCTTACTAGACTGTGTCAGGGTGAGTGTAGCCCTGCTCCTGGTATCTACCAAGTATTGAATGGGCTGAATAGGGGTTCAGTTAATAGGGTATACGTATCTGAATTCTAATTCATCATCATTCTCCCCCCCAGGTTTCAGGTCACAATATAATAATAATTTATTACACATCCAGCCACTTCCTACAAATTATAAAGCTAACAAGGTGAATACGAAGAAATTGCTTTGTTGTGAATATAGCCATTTATCCAGAAATCCTAATGAATTAGAGCAAGAAAACATACCTCTCCAGCACTGTAGCTGCGGAGTCGCTGAAGATGCTGTCTGTGAGTCAAATGATTGGGTAGGCGGCCATTTTGAAGTGGGATCCTGGGATCAATGAAAGTAGTAGCACGGCTGTTGTGGTCAACAAAGAAGGACTGTAATAAAATAATGTTGGAAAAGAACAATGATTATAATACTGATAAAGCAACCAGAGTAAACAATGTATTCAGCAGGATTCTGCATGGTCCTCTAAGGCATCTTGCCTGGCTCTTCCATTTGAACAATTAGATGTTCAGGTGTGGACTTGTTGCAAGCGGTCAAACCCTATAAACCCCCCTAAGTTTCTTGTCAATAAGACTCAGGAGCCGGGAGGAGATAAAGTCCAGCCATTTATGATTCTATGATTTATTGATCCAGTGGGATATGTTCTGCAAAGTCTGGACCCCCTCCTAGTGGCAAGAGGGGGTATATATAAGTTTTTACAAAGCATTTCAATTTCCACCTGCCATATATGGTACATCATTACCTCATTCAAGTTGTTAGACCAAACACATGCATAAAAGTACATCTCAAGTTGTTGCACTTGCACGCAGCTTTGATTCCCACCCATGGCCGTTGCATTGTTGCAAAAGCCCCTGTGTGTGCTGGGAACCTGTGTTACGTGTAGCAAGTTACGTGTAGCCATTTGCGTTCTATTATATGCTATGTTTCTTCTTCTAGCTTTGTGCTGTGGCTTGTGATTTATGTGTTAGCTGTTTTTCTACCCCAATGGGGAAGGTGAACTTTTCTATTAGCAGCACACGCAGGGGCTTACAGGGGTACACCTTATCACATTTACTGTAGCCCTTTGGACCACCTCCACCGACTGAGGTGCTTGTGGTCCACTTGTCCTTTGTGACTGCTCAGCGGCCTGATTGCCTGTAGACAGCCAGCACCGGCAGTTGTGTCCTGTAAATGTATTCAGGTCCCCAAATTCACATACTTAGCCTATTAATGTGTATGCCACTGAATGACTCAGGAGGAGACATCTGAGAATAAGGCACAAACTTCAAAGCTAATACATTTCAACACCTTGGGCATTCTTGGTCAACCTCATAAAATAAGTCAGATAAATTTGCAGAGAACTCAATATTGTATAAATTATTGTACCTTGCCTTGCTGATCAGTTTTGATCTCCCAGCCGCGTGGAAGCTCCAGCCGTGTGTCAGCAAACATGTTGATGAAATTTACCAGGTCCCTGTTGTGCTGATACCGCTCAAAATTCCGAGCATCTCTGCGGATCTTTAGAATCATATGCTTTAAGCAGGTGCTGTTGGTAAACACTCGATAGGCACTCTGGATACAAAAAGCAGGAGGGGAAAACAAAGCTTTCATGACTGCAAATGTGTCACCTCTAATGACCTTTTCCAGAATATGTATGACTCATACAGGCAACCCCCTCCCCCCAAACTCTCTTGTCTGAAATAGTAGATCATGTAACTGTTTTTAAGAGCCTTGTGAGCTGCTAGACTCCAAAGTCTGGTTATTTACAGAAGGGTAGGCTTGTCTTTTAATAAAGGGCCCAAAGAATATGCATTTAATACAGGCAATGGCCATTTCATGTGCGGGTTCCATTCCTTCCTGTCCCCGTTCCATCCCTCTTCCGGGTCCAAAAGAACCTGCTTGTCATTTGGACACACCTAAAATGGTTGCTGCCTGTATGTCTTCTCCCACATTAAAAGGTTAAGGGATCCCTGACCGTTAGGTCCCCTCACAGACAACTCTGGGGTTGCGGCGCTCATCTCGCTTTACTGGCTGAGGGATCCGGCATACAGTTTCCAGGTCATGTGGCCAGCATGACTAAGCCGCTTCTGGCGAACCAGAGCAGTGCACGGAAATGCCATTTACCTTCCTGCCGGAGCGGTACTTATTTATCTACTTGTACTTCGTGCTTTCAAACTGCTGGTTGGCAGGAGCTGAGACCGAGCTACGGAAGCTCACCCCGTCGCAGGGATTTGAACCCCCGACCTTCTGATTGGCAAACCCTAGGCTCTGTGGTTTAACCCACAGTGCCACCCGCATTAAGAGCCTTTAAATGCTCAGCAAGAAAGTTCACAAATACCAAGATTATTCCAGATCAAATTGAGACATGGTTGGTCTTAGTTGTCAGACTATAGCCATCCAGAATGCATAACACTACATCCTCCTGTGATTCAGTGGGTCCCTTGCCCCTGTAGCAACATCTGTAAGAAAGAGCCACGTGGCTCTGGTAACTAACCAGTCATTGCCGGAGAGCCTATGATATTGGCATGGGAAGGAATCATATCATTTGCCTCAACCTTCCAGTTCCTTTCTACAGATATTGCTGCAGTGAAATATCATGTAGCCACATGGAAGAGGCTCTCACATTGCTCCAGCACGCATGTAACTTGCTAAGTATTTATGATCACACACAGTGAATGATCGTTAATTTCTGGAAATATATGATAATGTTCTTGCTATTTAGCTTGGGGTTGGGATTACAGAAACTTAGTAGTACAAACTCTGGAATTCCACCACCAGCTCATTGACCATTTTAGTAGCTCTCTGAGACCTTAAAAGAGACCAAAAATTTCATAGGTTTTTTTAAAGCCTTCAAGTAAAGAAGAGATCTGTTTTCCATTTCGGCTCCAGCTGCTGGATAATATTTTCCAATTCAATTTTCATGGCCATAATTAATGCTTCTAAATTTTAATTGGAGTTTGTGGTTAAAATATTATAACGACATTAAGCCCAAATTTATGTAGCATATTATTTTTACATAAGTGGAATTTGTATGACTGCCTTAACAGATGTTTCAGCAGGTCATTCTGGTTTCTTTGGCAGAATCGAAATCATTGCTGTAACAGAAAAGGTGTTGCTCTGTTCAAATTAATTTGATACCTGCTTTGATGTAAGATCTACTAATATAAAGTGAAAGCCACAAAAAGTTCAAAGAGGAATATTCAGATTAATCTTAGACGTTTTCTTTCTGAATAGTATTTGACTCCCCTGACCAAACCAAAACTGGATCTTAAGAAAACTGCTTATGCTCTACCAGTCATTCCAACATACTTCTCAGAGAAAGCTTGAAATGATTTTTAAAACTGTATTTTGTTTCTGCTTAGCCAGTTATGAGGGGAAAGTGTGCATTTGCCAAAAGAGTGGAGATAATTGATACATACTGTACTTTCTTGCCTTGTGACAGTGCAGTTTTCAAGTTTTCAACTTCCTGGGGAACTTCTTTGCATCAACTTGCCTACCAAGAAACCCCTGAACATCTGCCAAAGAGCCCCAGGATAGTGCACACTATTCTCAGATGCATTCTAGGGCATATAGTCAGTTCATCTATGGCACGAACCAGCTGCTGAACCCCACAATGCCTTGCATGAATGAACAAGCAACCTAGAATACACACAACATTCCCATTGGGCTGCATGTTTTAGGGGCTGAGATGTGTTGATTTAATATTTGTATTCTGCTTTTCCAACAACAAATGTTGAGTTCAAAGTGCTTCACAATAATCACAACACCATTTAAAAAGCAGCAAGCATTGCAACTGCTATAATATCAAACACAAAAGCATATAAAACAAACAACAACAAATTCATCAAAACAATTAATGCAATTCAATAAAGTCACAGTAACTCCCTGATAGCATTGCAAGGACTCTTCCTCATCACTTGGACGCTTCCTTCAGAACAAAAAAAAAAAGGGGGGGTTAGCTTTTCAACACTGCAATGGGTGGAAGCCTCATTCACTGTCATGAAGTATAGAAACTTAAATGGAACTATGCTTTTAAAAACCATTTTGGGTGGGTAGGAGATCAGTAATGGCACACAAGTTCTCTCTTGGGGAGGTTTGTCTCCTACTACTGATTTTCTCCTTGAGGATGTGAAGCTTTCAAAAGGCATTCCAGGATCTGAAAACCTCTGTTCTGAGATACTTGTTAGAGTTTGGTAAAATAGTGATTTAGTGATTGTGTGGGAATGTGTTAGGGATGTTCTAGCATGGAGAAATGGGAAGAGTATGAGTTGTACATATGACAAGCTAGTGGCCTTGCTAACCAAAATGTTGCATAAGGATTATAATGTAGATCCAGGTCTATTAAGGCAGAAACAGATGAGCACAGTAATTGTCCAACATCTTCTGAAATATCTTAGCAGTGAGAAAAGCTACCTTTATGCATTATGATTCCCCTTGAACACGCATGACTCAACAGTACTCTGTTGTGGATCAATGACTAAACATCTCATTGTAGTTTATGTTCAGTGATAAGGTTTGATATCATACATTTGCAAACCACCAAATGCTCCTTTTTCAAAAAGGAGGCACATGTAGAGGGTTTTTGCAAACCATGCTGCTGGATTGCTGCAAAGCCAAATTTCTTCTGCATGACCATCCAGGTGAACAAATTCAAGTGGGGATGAATTTATCACTTGGATAATTGTATTTTCTTCCCTAGAATTCAGTTCTCTCCCCGCAATTCTGGCTTTTGCGTAGTTTCTCCGATCACTTTCATTCTTTCTCACACATTCTCAATTGCAGAGAGAAAACTGAAGTGCCACCTGGATGCTGCTATCAAAGTATATCAGCAATTTGCAAGATAAATGAGGGTCAAGCACTTACATAGTTTGCATGCAGCACCGTGAAAAACTCAGGGTTGGTGATGAACTTTACAGCTGGAGACTGCAGCAACAAAGTGATTTTTTGAGAATTCACAGGTGAAACAGGTACTTCTCTTCTAATTTCTGAAAATAAAAAGGCTTCCATGTAATACACAGCAAGAGAACATTTGAATTTTGAATGACTATTCTCCCCTTTTCTGATTTCCCCCTCTAAAGCACGGCTTCTGACCAACTTCCTGGTAGTTACAGAAAGGACTTGTTAATCCATGGCACAACCCTCCCCAACAAACCTGTGCTTCTTGTGTTTTCAACTCCTTATTTGTCGATTCCTTTAGCTAAGTCTTGGCTTTTAGGCAACAAGTTCTTTCCAACTTAGTTCTATAAATAAATATCCAGTGTAAAAGTGAATAGTTCTTTTTATCTCTGACATCCACAAGTATCTTTTCAAGTATCTTAACTTATTGTGCATTTAACATATTAAATCTTTTTCCTGATGTTATGGTTTTAGCTTTTTGTTAACCGCTCTGGGATTTTTTACAGTCAAGCTGCATATAAATTTTATGAAATAAATAAACCAACAGGAGGGAATATGGAAGCGCAATGACGCTTGGGACCCACCAATTACGGCCCCAACATAGACTTTATCACAACAGTGAGAACCAGACCCTCACTGAGAAGCATCTGTGAAACGTGATGCTACCCCCCGCCCCCATCTACAAAGCTCATACAATACCATAGTGAGAGGAGGACACTGACTCATGTAAATGTCTTACCGGAATTTGGCTGCGAAGGGTCTGCCTCAGAATCACTTCCTCCTCCTCCAGCGGGAAGCCTCTCTACCCTGCTGCTAACCACAGTGTCCTCATCTGTTCTTTCCGTAGCAATAGTTCGCTGAATATTTTGGTACCTTGATTTTGAAAAAGGGGAGGAAGTAAAATATGTTAGTCAGATGCACGTTACCCCTTCATGCTTAGCCACGATTTGGCTTAGTGTTATGTGTGGTCATTGCCTGTTAGTATTTGGGCACAGTGAATTAACTATGCACGATCCCCTTAAGTACAGCCTAACAGGAAAGAAAGACAGAAAGTGAAAGTCTCTTGGCCTGACCTTATAGTCAGCTATGGTTGCCATAAATAAAGATTATTTATTTATTTCACAGAATTTATATACTGCTTGATGGTAAAAGAAAACTCAAAGCAGTTTATGAAAAAGATAGAACAATAAAATTATTACTAAAAAGTTACAACCATAATTTAAACCATACAGAAAGTTTTAACGACAATAGAATAGACTAAAACAAATTAAAACTCACAGAAACGAAATAAAAATCTGGGTAGACTTGTCTAAATAAAAATGTCTTCAGCGGGCACGAAGGCCTGATAAAAATAGGCAGGGAGCTCCAAAGTGCTGAGGCTTCCAAACTAAACAATTGAGTTCTTATAGATGTGGTGCAGATATTATGCGGCACCCGTAAAAGTGCAAATTCTGCCGATCAAAGCTGTCAAGTGGGAGCATATCAGGTAAGTCAATCTTATAGGTAAACTGAAGAAAATGTGAAATTTTGATATTAGGTAGGCTTACTGGCTTGGATTGGCAAATTTTGAGTATTGGTTCAACATTATTAGCTAAATATAATTAGGTAGTTTATATTTAATATTTATCAGAATTATGCTTTAGGTTTCTCAAGTGTTTATGGCATTTGGATTGGAATAACAACAACAACAACAACAACAACAATAATAATTTATAATTTCTTATACCCCACTCATCTGACTGGATTACCCCAACTACTCTGGGTGGCTTCCAAGAATACAAATCAAACAACAAAAAATGAAACATTAAAAGCTTCCCCAAACAGGGCTCCCTTCAGATGTCTACAAAAATTTATATAGTTGTTTAACTCTTTGACATCCTCCAGGAGGGTATTCTACAGGGGGAAATGATATAAGCCTCCAAATGATTTCATTCTTAGTAAAGATGCAGGGAATTAATAATAGTAATAGTAATAGTAATAGTAATAGTAATAGTAATAATAATAATAATAATTTTGTTTTTAGGTTATTTCTTGGTTTGGTTTGATTTATGATTTGACAGTCTTGGAAGTTTTAATAAAATACTTGAATTGAATTGAATTGGGAAGAAGGTGAAAATATAAAGATTTATGCTTGGCTGAAAGAGTAGACTGCTTTTGTTTCATTAATTTCCTCAATAATCAATTCTTTATATTTAACTTTACATGCACATACACATATTAGCAAGAAGGTAAATAGCATAATAAAATTAGCTTTAAAAAAACACTACAAGAACTAAGGATTTGTTGTTTTGCCTTTAAATATGCCCTTTGCAACAAATTATTATATTTGGACTTCACACCACATTAACATAGCTCTATTTTCCCCCACTCTCTCTTTTATAAGAACCTATAAACATTTTTATTCACTTCACAGCAGGCTGACTGAACAAACTTTCCATTCCAGTGCAGGCTGAGTTTTATGCCCCCCTCATGCAATAGCAGAACAGAAAAACGTAGCTCACCTATTTAGAGGGATATATACAGTGCATAAGCTTCCCATTTAATTAGATGGTAGAAAAATCCCCTGCGGGCTAATAATGCCTAGGAAGCAAAGCAATGGACCAAGAGACTACTGCAGTTTAGTCAAAACTGTGTAAAGCAATCTTCAAGATATTCTGAAAAAAATGCCCACATATGTGGAAAAAAACTTGAAACAGCTATGTGGATGCATTTGAAAAATCCAGCACTTTTTCAAATGATGATTGTGATGGTGGGTACATTTACTGTGTATGCATTATAATGGTGGTTTTCAAACTTTCTGTCCTCAGGGAGCCCCTAAAGACTGGTTTTCCAAGGAACTGCCACAGCATTCTGCAGGATATGTGCTCTGGGACACACTGCCAGCCTGATGTGTCTCGCTGCCCGATTCCCTCTTCTGTAACTGGCTTTTGTTAGGTGAACAACCAGTCTTTTGGGGAGGCTTCCTTGATGGCCATCATTAAGCATCTCATTGAGATGAGTCAGTGCGTCTGAGGCGAAATGGGAAGATGCCACTCTGCCACTGCCACCACCAAAGCCTTCCTTACATGGCAACACCCAGAAAGCAGTGGCAATAACAGTGGGTTCTGGTGAGATCTCACACAAGGTCTCACAGAGTACATTAGATCTCACAACATTTTGGCAAGATATTGCCAGTAGCTACCAGAGCTGCTGCCGGCACCCCTCCTTCACCAGTAGTGGAGCATGAGGCATGCTCTCAGGGGTGCTGCTTCTTGGGCTCCCGCCACCCAAGGCAGCTGCCTCACTCAGCCAGCCTCATGAGTAGACCGGCCCTACACTGAAAACCCCTTGGAACAACCCCAGTATGCTTTTCAATAGTTTCAAAACCATAGTTTTGTTTAGTCTAGTCTAGACCCTAAAGGACCTTGAACGCTGTCTGTGCCAGCTGAAAAGAAGACGAGAGATGAGGGACACCAGCAAACCCATCTGCATGTCTCTACCTGGCAACCCTGTGGTTTTCTCAGGACTGGGAAAGGGAGAGAAAAACTGGCTGGGGTTTATCGCTACCTAGTTTTTATTTTGGGTGTGTTCTTTTTTCTGTTGTCATTGTGGATAAGAGATGGGAGTTTCTTGCTGTGGATGCTTGCGGGCAAACATTACACTGTTCAGGGTGAGATCCTGGATGATGGGGGGGGGGTTTGCAGTTGTTAAGTTACTCAAAAGTCACAGATTGAGCGTCTGTTGGCACACAGACTTTGTGTGAGAGATGGAGAGGGAGGGAGTAGACCGCCTAAGTGAGGATTCGGATGGGAAGTGATGCTAAAACCTTTGGTTGTTTCGTCTGTTTCTGTCCGCTTGAATATTTTGTTTATTTTTACCTAGTCATTTGGTTAAATTGGAAATATTAATTTTTGCTGCTGTAGTTTTGCTTGTTTACCTTGGGTTAGAATTGTGTTTTATTGGACCTAATTTTGTAGTTTTTGTACATTCAAGGAAGAGCCGACTATAAATACTGCAAACTAACAAAAGTATTTTGTTCATTTTCATCTGAGGAAAAGCCTAGCAGCTGCACAAATACTGCCCAGTTCATCTCAATATTTAAGCCTAATGCAGAAGGAATGTTTTCTAAACTAGATAAAAGGCAGTACATAGAATACTTTAAAATGACCTTCATGGACATGCCACAACCACCAGAGGGAAGCAAGGTGAGGCTCAAGGGAGGTCTCATTTATATGTTACTGGTATGACGTAATTGTGGCTTTCTAAAGGATGGATCCTACAAATCCTACAATGTATTTGGCTGAAGGAATCTTATGGAATAAGTGGATCATAGGACTTCTCCCTATCAGTCTTGCTGGACCACAGAGAATTTTGGTGCCAATTCAATTGTTTCTCACATAATTTTATAAAGGTGGGCTTTTATTAATTAAGTTTAATTATTCCATGTGCTGTTTCTATTTTCCCTTAGCTGTCAGTTGTTTAATTACTTATTATTTGTTTAACAGGGTTTTTAAAATTGTTGTTAGCTGCCTTAATCTTTTTTTATTCTAAAATAAAAATACCCCCTCCACACACCTCTTCCGGCACCTCTTTTTCTAGAAAGAGTTCTTGCATCTCTGTTTCTTGAAAAATAGCATTGTATGTAAGCATAATTTGAGATCAAGACAGCATATAAAGGGGTGAGGAAGCCCTGTCTTTTGGAACATCAGTGTAGATCTGGACTGCAGAAGGTGCTATGTGCTGGCTGATGCAGGAGTCCCGTCCATTGCTGTTCTGAAGTGTCTTCAGAAAGTAAATGAAGGGGCGTAAGCACTGTTGCCTTGTTTATTATTCTTATTCTTATTCTTTCTTTCTTTATTTAATTTCTATACTGCCTTTCAGCCAAGGATCACAGGGTGATTTTCGATATAAAAACACAAAAATACATACCATAGTAGCAAACAAAAACACTAACCCTGCCACACACAGTTTAAAAGACCACAGACTGTTCAATTAGTCAAATGCCTAGGAGAAAAGGAATGTTTTTACACCTAAAGAAATGTAAGGAAAGCACCAAGCAAGCTTCCCTGGGGAGAAAATTCCACAAGTGGGGCCACCAGAGAAAGGATCTGTTCTGTAGCTTTATGCCATAGCCCAGTGGTGGCGAACCTATGGTATGCGTGCCAGAGGGGGCACTCAGAACACTCTCTGCACAGAGCTGGCAGAAGGTGAGGGCAGGGGCATTGAGTCCTCAGCGCAACGTGTGTCGAAGCAGAAGCGCCTCGGATGGGGCGTCAGGGTGTGTGTGTGTGTGTGGAAAATGGAGCCACAACCTCCAGGGTGTGCGCTTTCCCTTGGGGAGCTTCTGCTGTGGGTGGGGAGGGCACAGCGCTATGCACGCACTCAGAGGCGCACTGCCGCATTGGTGGGCTGCCGAGAGTTCTGAGCAGCTGCCTTCTTCCTGCTGCTGCTTCGAGGTTGAGGCTTCACACACCCTCCGGCCAGGGCCAATGGGAGCGGAGTCAGAAGTGGAGTGGAGGGTTCGTGCTCCCCTACTTTGTGCAGGAGCAGGATGGGGATCTCTCAGCTGGGAAGCATGAAGCCTCCACTTTGCAAGTAGGAGCGGACGCAAGCAGCTCAGTTGAGGAGCGCCTGGATGCCTTCAGGTGGTGCAGGGGCTCTCAGATGCAGCTTTTGGGCTGCCTCCACCTTCCCCAACCTCAGCAACTATTCAGCCTGGCTGCCTTCACGGGGCTGCAGGGGATCCGATGCGGAGATGGGAGCTCCTTAAACGTCTTCCTTGAGGGGAGTGCAGTCACGAACCCTTTCAGTGGAAAGTGTGAGGGATCCTGCACCTCCCCAGCTGAGCAGCCCTGATCCAGCTCCTGTTCCCATGCAAGCAGCAACACTGCCTAGCAGAGCAGCCTGATCCCACTCCTATTTGCCTGCAGGCAGGAGCAGGCAGGGGTGGGGGTGGCGGCAACATCCCTTGCCTGCTCACTTGCCAGCCCAGCCTTCCCTCATTCAGCGTCTCCGGAGCTGGGGGGTGGGGGGGCGGTTTCAGTGGCGTAGCGTGGGTTGTCAGCACCCGGGGCAAGGCAAGTAATTTGTGCCCCCTAACCTGTGGATTTGCGCCCCCTAACCCGTGGATTTGCGCCCCCTAACCCTAACCCCCAGATGTTGCGCCCGGTGCGGCCGGCCCCCCCTGCACCTCCCACGCTATGCCACTGGGCGGTTTGCTGTTGTGGCTGCAGAGGCAGAGGGACACAGTGCTGGAGAGAGGCAGGGGCCTGTTCGCTTGCCACTCAGCTCGTCTTCCCTCATTCTGGAAACAGAAGTGTGGCAATCAAAACGGAAGTTATACTCAGAACAGAGCATGTTCTGCTTCCAAAAAAAGTTCAAAAACCAGAACACTCATTTCCGGGTTTGAAGTGTATGGGTTCCAAGTAGTTTGAGAACTAAGCTGTTTGAAAACTGAGGCACCACTGTATTGCTCCACTCTCTCTCCCCATGGATGCGCCAACCTCCCCTTCTAAACCAAAACCTCAGTATTCAGGTTAAATTGCCGTGTTGGCACTTGGCGATAAATAAGTGGGTTTTGGGTTGCAGTTTTGGCACTAGTCTTTCTTTGCATGCATTAATGAAGAATTTCTAGCCTTCACCTATTATTGTGTTCATTGTCTCTGAATCTTAAAAGAACCACCGCCTTCTGGCAACATGTAGGCCTGTGTTACGTAAGTGTGTAGGGCAAAGAGAAAGGAGCGCATTTTGGGCAGGAAGTGAAGCATGCATGGCACAATTAACAGAGAAAGGGGAGCAAGAAGGTTGTGTTAACAGCACACCTGGCACACAAGCTAGCACATTCAAAACAAATATTTCAAATATTTCAATTACATCAAGCTAATATTGATTCAATTAAATGTTATTTTTATAAAATAAACCAAATGATCTCTTCTAGCAAGGTCTGGAACTGGTTTAATTTGCCATTGCTCCCTAAAAAAGTATTTTTTCATTGCCTAGTTCTTGCAAACAGCAAGTGAGATGGTAAACCTGTAGATTGATGGTACCATGGCTAAATTGTCCTCCAGACATCATCATTATAATAATCATAATAATAATAGTAATAGAAAACTGGTAGAAAACTGGTATGTTAGTGGAAATGGTTGTACCTTAGCCTCCTCTCTGACATGCTAATGTTCTATATGTAAGAATGGTCTTTGGTGTAGTTGTATTCCCTACACATACATTTATCACAGCAAACGCAGCAGCTTGAGGGCACCCAACCATATTTCTATTTCACCTTCCTCGCAGGAGATCTGGATGACATATCCCCGGCCCACACACGCCTTACACTTTTTTGTTCTCACAACAACCCTGTGAGGTAGATTGCACTGAGAAAGAGTGACTGGCCCATGGTTACCCAGTGAGTTTTGTGGACGAATTGGGATTTGTAGTAGTCTGACCTACTACACTAGTACGCTTGAGATAATACTTTGTGGGACTCACTGGTGTTATGTTCTCTTATGCACAAAAGATATTTTTAGAGGAATTAAAGCCTTTAGGGAAACTACTAAAATTCCTGGTGGCTGCCACTTGGCAGCTGATTTCTATAATCCTCCTTCCTGCAAATCGGACTGAAGAACTCCCATCCTGTTTGGCTGTCTTGAAAGGAAGAAGCTTTGAATTTGCCCGCTTAGCACACCAAAGATAATTATCCCACATTTTAAAGTATAAGAAACCCCCCAACTAGCCTGCCTGTTCGCTTTAAGGTGTGTAATTAGAGGATAGATGTTCCAGGCCCAGGTTTTTTCAATGGAAAACAATATCATTATGGTAAACTGAGAGAGGAGGAAAAACAAAAACATTTCCTGAGGTTATAGTGAAAAATGATTTTGCTGTCATATAATGTCAAGTGAAATTATAAATTATTTAACAAGAGAAACAAGCATGCATCTTCATGTACTGACCCACTTTGTTTGGTGTGACCTGGATTTAGGTCAAGTAAAGACATTTAAAATAAATCTGCCCATAAACATCTCAGACAGATTTGTAAACTGACGTTCACCTGCCTTATACTGGAATACTAGGACGGCTGCCCCTGCTTGCCCCACCTACCCCCACCCCTGCCATCCTACCCACCCTTGTCAACCACCTCCCTTTACACCTCACTCAACACCACATCCCACCAGAGCTCCTTCAACCCCCCCACACCACCCCATTGTCAATTCCCACCCTCTGTTTGCTCCAAACTCTCCCTCCCTCAGAGTTCACCCAAACTTCCCCCTCACAATCTGACCCCAACCCCCCATTACCCCACAACTCATCCCAATCCCCCAATCCCACCGCTGCCGCCATTCACAGACCCACCTGGATGCCTGTTCACTCATGTGCTCAGCTGGACCACCTGTTTGTGTGCTCAGCTGCAGCGCTGAGCTTCCCTTGTGTATGCAAGTGGGCAGGCATGTGGTGGAGACAGGGGGAACATGGGAAGAGCATGATGTGTAACCTTTGAGGATGAGGAGTATCCAAATATCCTTCCAGTAACACTTAGTAACCCCTGATTATTACTTTAAAAAACTCATACATGCTTGAGAATTCATAGATCCAGCTGTGATTCTGAAAGCAAAATTAAACATTACAAGCAGCACGGGGTTCCTGCTGAACCCCTGCATAAACTCACCGCCGATTGAGTTGCTCCATTTGTTGGATTGACCCTGATCTGCGTATTCCATCAAGAGTAGCTGCTGCAGTCGGACGCTGCCAAGTTGTAGTTCGATTCACATGATCCACATAGAATACCCGACCGTGGCTATCTATCCGAGCTTCCCAGTCTTGCATTAAACGTTTTTTTAGGAAATTGGAAAAAGACAAAAAATTAGGTCATTTGTGGACATCCAGAAATCTAGACTATTAGGGGAATCCAGATATATAAACATTCCTGCCCAAAATGTATAGTATTATGCAAACATATTTACCAAAAAGAAAACAGCAACAACTGCTGCACAGGGTTCTGATCAAAGCACATTCCTAAATTAAATACAAGATTTAAAAAGTGACCAACAACTTGTAAAACACACTGTTTAAGAACATCAGCATAGGAGCATTCTAATGCTTAACAGCAAAGGAATCCAGAAGCAAAGGAAACGCCACCCTGGCAAAAAAGTGGGGGAAATACGGTGCCCAAGTCCCATTTGGATTATGTGGACTTCCTGAACTGCACTAGCTCTGCCAGCTAAAGTACAGGCAAAAATGGATCCAGCACAGGTTCAGATTCCAAGACCATGAGGTGCCCAGGTTTTTGGTGGAGGGAAGCTGAACTGGACAGTGTATCCCAACACTGCTGAGTGGGGCTCTTACCTAATGCAAATTTTGTAGTTTTACTTCTTGAGCTTCCTAATCAGTCTCCAGTCTTAAAGCTGTAACCAAATGGTGCTTGTCCCATCCACTGAAATTAATGGTTCTTAAACACATGAGATTTCTAAGTGTGCTTTGGCCCTCCTGCCCATAGAGAAGGCTTTCTGGATCAGGGCCAGTATCTCAAAATCACATGCATTTTTTAAATGGCTTTTTAAAAAGGGTTTAGGACCCTGATGGGGGCTAGAAAATCTATGGGATTGTCCTTTATCCCATATTTAGCCTTATTCATAGACCCAAGTTTCATGAGGGCGATCCCTAAAAAGTAAAGGGTATATTTTACCCAGAACTGTGGAGCTGAAAAGTAGACATATGCTTTGCTGGACAAAAAGCCACACTATGGAATGTTTGGACTCCAAATCAACAACCTTAAATTACTTTACATAACAAACAAACATGCAGTGTTTGGGACACCATTTCCTGCCCAGGTTATATTTGAATTACTATGGCTAGTAAGCCTGCCACAATGTGCAATAATGCAATGGATCATATAGAAAGCACACACAAATCTCATACAATGGTTAATGCCCACTTGAAAGCCCAGAGCTAGAGGTTTGCCAGTTTAATTGGAAAGCACCATAGTGGCATGACAAGCAGTGGGGAAGGATTGCAAATACTAGACATTATGGTACATGTACCCACATAATTGGTGAACAGTGAAGATCTGTCCAACAGTGCAGATGGACAACGTATTGCAAAGAACACAGACAGTTGTGAAAGAAGGTCTCTGAGTTAGGGCCATTTCATGTTTAACATAGAGTTTGGGTGTAGAAAAAACATAGCATATGAAACAGCCCAGCCAGTGAAGTAGGAGCTTGCTGACGTACAAGTGCTAAAAAGGAGAATATGGTGGGGACCTGCCAAGATGATGGGGACACAGTGGCAGAAAGTGGCAACAATCCAGTTAGGCATCACTTCAAGCAGATTGTATGCATGTCTTCTCAGAAGTCTTTCCCAAAGAGCCGGGCATGATTCTGAAGTAGGTGTACTTAGGACTGCAGCTATTCAGTCACATCCTATGCATACTCCACTACGTACAATGGTTCGTGTTCCCTATAAGTGTGTGTTTAGGATTACAGCTTAAATCTCACTGACAGCAATAAGATTATTTGTTTCAACAGCACTGAATTTTAACTGGAATGGAGTCAGTGGTTATATCGGGCTAGTTTGTTTTGAAAGGTACACATAAGTTCTTGCCTCTCAGGTCCCAGAAAAGCTGTTGTGAATATTCTGTGGTCCTTTGAATTCTCCCAAGTGGTCATACCCTAGACCTTTCAGGAAGATTTCATCTTATTCTAACCATCCCTCCTTGGCTTTCACTGGAAAAATACTTTAAGACAAGCACATATTTCTCCATCAAGTCAAGCATACGATAATCCATGTTTACACCTTCAGATATAAAATAGATTCTCCCTGCTTAAGGGTGAATTACTCAGGAAGCAATAAAGGCATATTACAAATGCCAGAAAAAAATGAAAAATCTTTAGATCAGGCTGCAGTGCGTAGTTAAAAAAATGTGCTTTAAAAATTCATGCCGCTGAGAATTATCGTCCCTATGTGGCTTTCAAATCAAATGGAAAACTGAATAATTCAATTCTGGCAGCAACTATTCAGTTGGCATGGCACATGAAAGACAAACATGTTCAGGGACATAGAATATATAGCTACTAAAGATTCAGTGATACGAATGGATATATTAGTAAAGACCTTTTAGTTGTTTATGCTTCTATGTTTGGGATTTCGTATCAATTAATCTTCACAATAAACACTGTCAATAAACCTATCAGTAAAATATAGATGAAAATGTAGAAGGGTGAATTAAAGGGCCCCTAGGACTGAAAATAACTGGAATCCATAGAATCTTCATAGATTTAGGTAGAGTCCACATAAGCATTCTTCCTAAATAACAGTAGGCCATCTGGCTGTAATCTGAAATCTAATTTGCCTTCACTTGCAAAGTGGTTGGAAAAGATTTTGGAGGAGAGACATATTTGCCTATTATATGAACTTCTCTTATTTCCTTCTTCTCTCTTAATCTACAGCAGACTTCATCTAAGGCTCCAGGCAACTGAAGGCTTCCTTTGGCTTTACTGCATCAACAAAGTAAGAATCAAATCCAGTGATGAAGTTTAGGGATCATCCACAGCCCAGTGGAGGAAGGTAACCAAAAACAAAGTAACCGGATTAAAAACAAAAACATAAAGCTTTCTTTGCAAACTTTACCTAGTTTTTGAACACACTGGGCACTTTCTACAACCAAGCAGTAATATCTTAGACCTGAAAGATTACAACAGTGTTACAGGTCAGAGTTTGCCATCTACTGGACATTTTTTGTTAATGCAAGATGCTAGGTACTCCTTATGAAGAATAGGCATATTAAAAGTGGTGAAAAATGCATAAACCCGGAAGGACAAAACAGAAATATTCAAGTTCTGCTCCAGAAATGTCACTGCCACTCCAGGAATTTTACCCCACAAAGATGCTATCTGTTAATGAATACTTTCCAGTCTGTACAGCTCAAGGATGTACGGGATCCTAGGAAATGTGAGAGCTACCACACATTTAAGGAGGCCGTTATAAGACCTCTATTGAAAAAGCCCTCCCACATTGGCAATCTCAATATCCCATTTTTGGGATCCCATCTCAGCTCCAGGGGTTTCTGGAGGACACTGATTATCTAGATCCACTTCAGTCTTGTTTCAGACCTGGTTACAGGACAGACGGCTTTGGTCGCCTTGGTGGATTTCTTGATAACTGGATGGAGGAGTGTGTCCCTGTTGGTTTTGCTAGACCTCTCAGTGACTTTCAGTAGCATCGACCATGGTATCCTGCTGGGCCAATGGTCTCCTGCTGGGGAGGGACTTGGAGGCACTGTTTTACAATGGCTCTGTTCCTTCCTGAGGGGCTTCTGCCAGATTGTTGACTGGGGCTGCTATAGGGAGCATCCATAACAGTTCTCAAGCTACATAACAGCTCCCCTGCTAACTATCTGTTTCTGGGCACAATTCAAAGTGCTGGTTGTGACCTGTAAGACCCTCTATGGCTTAGATCCAAGCGATATGACAGACTACCTGTATATTCCCTCAAATGAAATTGCCCAGGTTTTGAGATCTTCAGACCTTCTGTCTGTCAAATAATGTTATTTTAAAAATTAAGGGAACATTCTCACTTTACCTTTGATATCTATGCTACTAATATGCTACAGCTTTAATTTTAGAGAAAATGTGCTAATTTAAAAATTATCTGTACTATAAAATAACAGTTGTAACTATATGTTACAGGTAAGTAAAAATTTATCAGTTTTAGACCCCTAAGTAGTTTTAGACATTACCCCATTTGCCTTTACATTATTCCATTCTTATTTCAGACATCACAATATATTGGTATATAGCAGTTTAGCTTGTGATATATCACAATGCTGAAAACCAGAAATTACCCATCCTATTCAGTGTGACATTAATTATCTCCAGATATTTGCCCTTTTTTCTTTTTTTTTAAACAGCTGAAGATTTATTAAACACATCAAGGCCACAATCTGCCTCCCTGCAAAAACCTAGCTGAAATGAACAGTAGCTCTGATTCAGTTCTGCAAGGCACGTTTGTGAGAACTTTCCAGAAAGTTTTGCATCAAGTGCAGGATACACTGATGGAGTGAAGGCAAAGTATTTAAAGTGAAATTATAGAGAATTTTAAAAGATAATTTTTATGGTGTGAGCTCCACTTCCTTCCACCTTCACAGGAGAGAGGTATACCCTATTGAATCCTCTGCTATACTGGCCATCAATCCTGTCCTTGTAAAAACAGTAAACTGCCACAGTTCAAGAAAAAAACCATAAAACAAAACAGCAAACAACAATGATAAAAACAGGACACATGCCAATAAAAAACAGTAAGCCAGCAACTTACATGGGTATTACATTCTGGGGATCATGCATAAAGCCAAAATCGGTAGAGGGACCCCTGACTGCAATGTCCAGTCGTGGACAACTCTGGGGTTGCGGCACTCATCTCACTTTATTGGCCAAGGGAGCCGGCGTACAGCTTCCGGGTCATGTGGCCAGCATGACGAAGCTGCTTCTGGCGAACCAGAGCAGCGCACATAGTCCAAGCCTATTGGGTTCAATGGCAAGTGGGATTGCCAAAGTTATTTTCCCTGCAACCCTGCCTCCTTTCCGCCCCTTTTTATTTATTTAGTTTTGATGCACTTTTAAAGCTGAATGCACACAAGTTAAATGTGTGTAAGTTGCAGGCTTACTGTAATCAAATGCCTGCTTAAAAAACAAACAAAACCTTGGATGCTTTATAGAAACCAGCCCAATTTGTACTCCACCCCATTGATCATTGCAAAGTCTGGGGGTCACTCTGCTGAAAACCTTGCCTCTTGCTAATGTACTTCTAACTGCCTGCAACAATGGCCTATGATGCTGGACTTGATCACCTGAATACAACAAGTCTGTGGACTTCTGCAGAAAAAACCGTCCTTCAGATGGGTCGGCCCCATCCTGTGAAGGACTTTATGGATCAAAACCAAAACCTTGAATTGAGCCTGGAAGTACATGGTAGGCAGTCCAATTAGTACAATACTGGTTGGATATGCTTATGTTTCCATTGCCTACAAGGGGACAGGAAGCAGCAGTTTGCACCAGCTGCTCGATTACCTGTTTGAACTGCCTACCTCTTTCAGTTCACAAAGCTGTTGGCTCTGACTTGGCTTCTCAGTTTCAGCAACTTCAATTGCTTAAAGCGAAATTTTAAACAAATCTGGAGGTTCATTCCTCATACAGTAATTCTGGAGGAATCAAGAGAGTTTCAGAACGACAGGTGAACTTTCTTCAGGGTTTTTTACACACTGCCTAGTTATATGTACCCTTCAGATAAACAGGAAAACTTGAGTTGAAAAAAGTAGTATATTTTTAAGAAACTAAAGCTTACTTGGCGGAAGAGGTTCATCAATGGCTGGGTAGTGATGGAGGTCAGACCTCATGGAGGGAAGCTGGTTGATTGGCTGAGAATTATGGAGTAAAGGGCAATCACCTATGGATAAGACAGTCAAGATGTTCATGTTCATTCATGGATGCCACACAGTGGTTACAAATGCACTGCTATAAACACAAATGACTGGAAGAACTTCAGATAAGGGCTAACAGCAATCTGGTGTATTAGCTGCCTCAAGCCCTCTTTGAAAATAATGTGCAAGGCAAAGAACTATTGAAATATGAAGTCAAAAGGAAGATTTTGGGAGTCACTGCATAGTAAGGATTGATGACTTACAGTGTAAACCCAACTAAGGACTGATGGGTTTGGTTCAGTCCCTGACCTCTCCAGCTATAAATTAAATAAGAGGAGAGAGAGGAAGGGAGGGAGGGAGGGAGAGAGAGAGAGAGAGAGAGAGAGAGAGAGAGAGAGAAGAAAGCGAGAGAAGGATAAGTGAACAAGAGGGAGTGAGCTGAGACAAAGATAGCCAAAAGGAACATAGGGGGACCTGAGATAAGATAGAGAAGAGATGAAGTGTAGAGTCCAAAGCAAAATGGAAGTATTTTCTGAATACTAACATTCAGTGCAGGTATTCTTGCCTCCATAATCTGAGCAAACTGTCACTCATAAAGTTCTGCTATCACTAGAGTCTCTTTGAGATGCTGCAACCATCTTGTAGTAATATACCATTCTTATTTTGAGAACTTAAAACACATAACCAAGTTCTTATTGGATTCAAGGGTTCAGTGAACATTTTTCAAACCCCACAAAATCAACAGTTTTATCCCATTGCTTGTCATTTACCCTCATGTTATTTTGTTTTAGAACAGGGGTACATAATAATAATAAAAAACTTAGCGTAGTTGTAATGTCATCATACCATTTTTAACCAAAATGAAACACTTGATTACTGGCTTGGACATTTTTTAATGTCAGAATCTTTCCAGCTACAGGACTGAGATTATTGGGGGGTGGGGTGCGCAGAAAATAAGGTTATACTTCTTAAAACCATAATTTATCAGCCATCTAACTGATGTTAGAGAAACTCAACAGCAATCCAAACCTTAGCTGGGAAGCAGCAGGGTCCAAGTGCAGTGGTGGGGCAACTGCTGCATCCCAAACCCTCACACTGGCCAGGGCAGAAGATGGCGGGGAAGGTTAATTTACTTTGTGCTGTGCTGCCCAGGAGCTGGCGGGAACCCCAGGAACTCGGAGGGATGGCACTGCTTAGGATCCAGCAGGTCAATTGCTGCCTGTGCTCTGTCCTCACAATCCATTTGGGGACCTAATGCCGGCAAGTGCTGGATGGAACAGCACCAGCGATAGTGTTCACATTCACCACACTTTCCGCAGCTGCAACGAGGTTCTCCATGGTGGCAGAGCCCACACTGCTGCCCCCAACCCCCTCCAGCAGCACAGACAAAGGGGTTTGCGTTACTCTGCAAATAATTTTAGGTGGCTTTTAGGACTGCAGCCAAAACAAAATGGAAAATTCAAATGACCGTAGTTTGAATAAGTAAAATGTACACACTTAATTCCACGTAAAAACAATTTTAAGCTTGAATTTAACAAAATATTTGGCTTTGGTTTCCTAATAAAAATCAGTTTGAATACACTGTCCAGAAAAAAATTGAGCCAGATTTAAGAAAAACAACCCTCCACAATATAAAAATAGTTCTCTGATCTTCAGCGATCTCACAACCACAAAAAGAAATGTCCCAAGCAAAAGCCATTGATGAATGTATATAAGTCACACTTTTTTACATGCTGGGAAAATTTGATATTTTAGAACTTACTGCATGTTCCTAGAGAACTAATACCTTTACTCAAGTTTACTGCTAGGTCACCAAAATCAGGCTTCCTTTCTGCTACTCTTTTACTTACCACCTAACCTCCATCTAACTATCTAATCATATTAGGTTGGATTTTAATTTTACTGCTTTGATGGCCAGTGTCAAGGGTCAGCATCATCATAATGGTGGTGTGCCACAATGGTGTGGTCCACTGCTTGTCCTTGTAGTCTCCTGGCCCTGCTCTTCATCCTCCCTGTTCACCTGCCCTTTCAAGTAAGTGAGCCATGAATGATCAAGGAGGAAGAGGTCCACTTTCCGGTGTGGGCTGAGCACGGAATGGGGGAGAAAGGCACACTTAAGACAATCTTGGTGCAAGCCTCTACGTTGGCCTAGGAGCCACTGTGATAATGTAAGAATTCCTGAGCCTTGTAGGAGGAGTTGTGCTACAAGCTCCTTCGTGTCCTAGGATTAACCTTCAGAAAATTGGGCTGATGATGGTCTGGGCCCAAGATGTTTTGGTGCCTTAAGGCAAACTACAAAACGGCACCCCCCCCCCCCCAGAGAAGAAGAGAGTGAAGATCTACATTGGGAACAATGGGGGAAATCAAATCAACCTTGCCCAACAGCTGAACTGGGAATCAAAAGTCATTGTGGGGGAAAGCCCCCCCCCACTTTGAATCAAGCTGGGTGGGTGTGGAGCCCAGAAGACCCCAGAGGGCAGCCCCTGCAATTTCCTCCATGGGGTGGGAGGAAACCAGCTGCGCTTCCTATTCACCAAGAGGCTGCTGTAGAGGGGTGGCTTCTGAGAAGGCAGGAGATTCAAGGCCTCCAAGGAGCATGCCACAGCCATTGCTGCCACCATGGGAGATGCATTCCTTGGAGGCCCCGTGGATCATGGGTGGGCCGGCCCCGTGTGGGGAGTAGCCACACAATGGTTTCAGAGCAAACCCATAAACACGTTTTATGCTACACAAGCAGCCCCACACTTTCCTGGGTACGCGTTCCTGGGGAGAAAACCTGGTGAACGAATCACCTGATCATGTGGTTGTGCTGATCTGGTTGTGCTGGCACATTAGGGAATAGGAATTGACTTTCTAGTTCACGATTCTCTTCCAGCAATAACCAGCCACATGCAGTTGGTGGCAGCCAGCTTCTCTACAGCATCTAACTGTTACTACAATCACAGGAGTTGTGACTGTCCATCTCTGGGATTACCTGGCTCACATAATGTGATCATCAACAGAGCTTGTGTTGCTCAGAAATGCCTTGTGTGACTCATGTTCTACACCAAACTTTCCCAAACTTTCCATGTTGGTTACAAACTTTTTAGACGTGCATCATTTCGCGACACAGTAATTTAGTTTTACTAGCAAACCAGAGGTTAAACTAACCCCTTTCCAGCCCTGTGGGGAGCACAGGGAGCATTTGGGTGACACACCTACACACTGACATGTCGTGACACAGAGTTTGGAAAGCTCTGCTTTACACAATATATGAAAACCTGTAGAGCAGGCATAGGCAAACTAGACCCTCCAGATGATTTGGGACTACAATTCCCATCATCCCTGAGCACTGGTCCTGTTAGCTAGAGATGATGGGAGTTGTAGTTCCAAAACATCTGGAGGGCCTGCTGTAGAGATTATCCACCATGTTCTTTTTTTCAACTAACCAAAAGCAAAGAGTGCAATCTATGCTATTTTTTTACTATTTTGAAAATGTGTGCCCTGCCTCCCCCCCAACAAAAGCAAAGTCAAGACAGCAAACAAAATTTACAAAATATCAAAAAAGCTCAGTGCACAAGTACAATGCAAATCAAATTGCTTTGAATGCCTAAATCAAATGAAATTTGAGGTTATTTTTGCTTCTGCAAAGGGGACAGAAGGAAAGGAGTGGTTGAAAGGTGAAGCATAAGCATGCCATTTTAATCTAACTGTGGAGATTAGCATTTCACCACAATGATACGGCATAGACTTGATTCACCACAAGAAGCCCTTTTTACACTGCTCCCCACAATTTATATGTTTTGCCAAGAAGTCACATGACTGGTAGAGTCTGAAACTACTTCAAATACAAAGAGAGATTTAGATGTTGGCATACAAAGTCCTACTGAGCGAGATCCTCACATGTTGCACACTGCAGCAGCTTAATACACCAGATGAGGATGTAGCCCTCCCCATGCACTAACTCTCTCTCCTCATCCACACACACACACACACACACACACCTGAGGTGAAATGGAATATTTTTTATATAAACCAGGAAAAAGCCCCACTGAAAAAAGGAGTGCTATGAAGGGACTACTGGTTCTGAACTAGACATGTTTTTAAATCTCCTGGTGGTCTAGGCAATGAAGCAACCACAAATCCTCCCACCACCTCCCTCTCTGGTCTTGTACTCCCCACACAGCTCTTATTTTCTGTAGGGGTAGGACTGCAGGTGTGTCACGTAACAGTGAGGGAGAAGAGATGGACCTCACGGCCAAGGAGGGAAGTGGTGAGAAGAGGCACAGCTGCTTTGTCTCCCACAGAACCAGGTGATTTAAAGTTATGTGTTTGGTGCCCAGGTTGCAAAGTGGCAATCCTAAGATTCCCTACAGTGACATGCACAACATATAGGTTAAGTGTTCAGGAACTCATTTATGCACGTGACCAAGAGAATCCAGCCGACGCATCATTTGTGCCTACCACCAGTGTCACATCAATAATAAACTGACCATGTAAGAACACTTAATTCCTGTTTCTTTCCCCCCAAGCAGGGTGTTAAGTACTGCCCAACAAAACTGACCAGAGCTTGGTCATTAGTTATCTCTCATAATGCCTAATATAGATAATCAACGTATTGCTCCTCCAAGTCTAACCTTCTCTTCTGTTGCTTGGGCCTGCTACTGGAGACTCTATGCTTTCTGCTGTTCTTGGCAGATTCACTCCACGAGCTACCAATTCCTCAGGCCAATGGGCAGAGCCATCCCCTTGCTCCCTGTCAAGCTCAGGGCTTTGAACCGAGTCTGGCACTGACTCAAAAGCACTGTTCTCCTCTTCCTCATCATCCTGTGAAGAAAAAACTGTGCTCTCAGAAATCTTTGCACTGTCCACAGAAGAGAATCGGGTATGGCTTGAGAACCGGTTGGTGCTGTCCTGGCCAGAGGTGCTGTAGCAGGAAGTGCTGTAGCAGGAAGTGCTGTAGCAGGAAGTGCTGTAGCAAGATGGGCTGTAGCAGGAAGTGTCACACATTTCACACTCAGCATCACCATTAGGCCTAGGACTCAGTTCACTCTCACTTTCCGTTCTGGGCCCTTCACCATCCAGCTGTTGTTCATTTAAGTCAGCTAGGTGCTCCATGGAGGCCTCTTCCACTCTGTTTTCATGGGGAGCTTCTGCTAAGACTGTTTCAGTCTCACTGGCCATGTCTTTCTCTGACACTTCCCTGACTGTCAGCTCTTCATCATTCTCTACCACACTGCCTTGTTCCTCTTCCCCTTCTCCATCATCACTGCTCATCTGGGCTGAAGGCAAGCTGTGTAGGAGATTGTGTATTCTTATGTAGTGTGTACGTGGGGTCTCAGGCTCTCCACAGGCAGACGCTATCACTGTCTCAAGTTCTGACACAGGCAAGGAGCAAGGCCTGTTCTTCCTTTTCGCTGTGGTCCTCAGCTGCAGCTTGTTCTTCTCCTTTTCCTCATCATTGTCTTCTTCTTCCTCCTGGGCTGAAGCGCCTTCATCATCCTGACTCTTCTCTAGGTCCTTGAGAGCTTGCATTTCCCCACTCACCTCATCAATTGATAAGGCTTCTATGCTGGCAAAGATGTCGT